>NC_059105.1:117000663-117300663 GCF_020740685.1 Jaculus jaculus
CCTGGAGGCAGTGTATTGTTGGAGGTGGGCTTTATGGATATTATAGCCAGTTTCCCCTTGCCCATGTTTGGCACACTCTACTGCTGATGTCATCCATCTGATGTTGACCAGGAGGAGATGTCCACCCTCTGCTCATGCTGTCATTTTCCCCTGCCATCACGGAGTTTCCCCTCGAGTCTGTAAACCAAAATAAACCCTTTCCTCCCACAAACTGCTCTTGGTCAGGTGTTTTCTGCCAGCAATGCAAACCTGACTACAACACTTTTCTTTCAAGAGTTCTTTCTTTTTTAAAAAAATTTTTTTTGGTTTATTTTTATTTATTTATTTGAGAGCGACAGACAGAGAAAGAGGCAGAGAGAGAGAGAGAGAATGGGCGCGCCAGGGCTTCCAGCTGCTGCAGACGAATTCCAGATGTGTGCGCCCCCTTGTGCATCTGGCTAACGTGGGTCCTGGGGAATCGAGCCTCGAACCGGGGTCCTTAGGCTTCACAGGCAAGCGCTTAACCACTAAGCCATCTCTCCAGCCCAAGAGTATTTTCTTTTTTGAGAGAGAGAGAGAGAATTGGCACACCAGGGCCTCAGCCATTGCAGTCAAACTCCAGATGCTTGTGCCACCTAGTGTGCATGTGCAACCTTGCACTTGCCTCAACTTTGTGCATCTGGCTAATGGGATCTGGGGAGTCAAACATGGGTCCTTAGACTTCACAGACATGCACCTTAACTACTAAGCCATCTCTCCAGCCCTTGTTCTCTTTTGTGGTTTTTGTTTGTTTGTTTTTCTTTATTCTATTATTGATTTATTTATTTATTTATTAGGGGGAGAGAGAGAGAGAGAGAGAGAGAGAGAGAGAGAGAGAGAGAGAGAGAGAGAGAAAGAAAGAAAGAAAGAAAGAAAGAAAGAAAGAAAGAAAGAAAGGTAAGAAAGAGAGAGAGAGAGAGAGAATGGGCACAACAGGACCTCTAGTCACTGCCAACAAACTCCAGACCCATGCACCACCACATGCATCTGGCTTATGTGAGACCTAGAGAATCAAACCTGGGTCCTTGGGCTTCTCAGGCAAGCACCTTAGCCTCCAAGCCATTTATCTAGCCCTCAAGATTTCTTTTGATGTTCTTGTTTCTTTGTATATCTATATAAATTTTACTGGCCATATTTCAATCTATACATAACTACTACTTGGGACAGAGTACAATTATATTAAGGTTCTTGGTAAATTTGAAGAAAGTTGACAATTCTGAGTTTCTAGATTCATGACTTCAGGATCCCTGTGGAGTTTTAACACTAGAGGGAGCTATCTGCTGCTGCTGCTGCTGCTGCTGCTGCTGCTGCTGCTGCTGCTGCTGCTGTCAGACCAGCCCTTGAAGAGAGCCTAGTCTGGTTATGCTGTCTGGAGCAATAGGACCCCAGCCAGTTGATCGGTGAGATCTGGAAAAAAGCTACAGACCACAAGAGCAGATGCTCCTCAACTAATGATGGCATTATGTCCAGATAAGCCCATTGGAATAAAATCGTGGACTGAAAATATGCTGAATCCACCAGTCTCCTCTACATCTTGGCTCAGCAGCACAGCCCACAGCAGGAAGCCTAATGTTTCCCCTCTGAGTCCTGGATCATGGGAGCTGCGGCTGGCACGGCTGCCCAGCACTGAAGAGACACCTGGGCCACATGTCACTATCGCAGGGAAGTCATCCAGAGTCAAAGTTCTAAGTGCTGCTTCTACCGAGGGCCTATTGCTCTTGCATCATCGAACCACCCTAAATTGCTGTCAGTACATGATTGGGTATGGCTGTCTTCCACTGCAATCTTGTAGGCTCCCCAGCCTCTGTGCTTACAGCCTCCTCGTGGGAGAGAGAACTGCTTACAACCCCTAGGCACGGCCCAAGCCAGTGTTGTGAGCACAGGGCGCATCCCCGTTCATGCCAGTGCTTAGGAGGCAGTTGGTCTCTTTGATCTCTCCCCTCTGTCTTCAGGCGCATTCCAGCTGCGGTTGCTCCCTCACAGCCCAGAGCAGCAGCCACGTCATGGCCGATGTGCAGCTGAGGCTTCACGCTGTGTTCTGGTAAGGTTTGGGGATGTTCGTTGTGGAAAAGCTGACACAACTGTTTTCATGCTGTCAGTGACAATCTTGACCCACCAGGTACAGGTGGGAGGTGGGGGAGAAGCCCAAAGGCAGATTCAGAACTGCAACTGCCTGCGAGAAGCGTGATTTCACAGGGTTCAATTTCTAACTGAGCTCTGAGGAGAGCAGAGTTTGATGGGACATTTCATTGTTCCTCCCCCAGCATCCAATCACCCACTAGTACCACAGGCCCTCTTACACATGATCAGTCACCCTTGCTCAGCTGCTGTCAAAGTAAATGAAACACACTAGAAACATGCCACTCATTAATTGTAGATTGCGTACCATTCTGATGAGACTTGTGTGGTTCAGTTTAGTCCCACTGGGGTGGAAGCCAGCCCTTTGCCCAGTGTGTCTGTGTTCTTGTGTTCTGTGCACCGCTCGCCTGTTAGTTGGTAGGATTTTTTTTTGGGGGGGGGGTTTGAGGTAGAGTCTCAAACTAGCCCAGACTGACCTGGAATTCACTATGTAGTCTCAGGCTGGCCTAGAACTCACAGCGATCCTCCTACCTCTGTTTCTGAGTGCTGGGATTAAAGGTGTAGGTTACCACGCCTGGCAGAAAAAAAATTTTAAGACCCCACAGTATGTGGAGGCTTTGCTACTCTCTGTGGTTTTAGGCAGCCACGGGGGTCTTCAGTATATCCAGGGAAGAAGAGGAGTCCACTGCATTTAAGCCAGAATATAAAAGCAAAGTCTCCTCTTCCAACAAATGATTTTAACAGATCTGTTGGTGCTGTGAGACTCTTATTTTGAAGCTACTGAGCATGCTCATAGACTCCTGACTAGCACTAGCCCTATTACAGGCTTCTGGAGTTGGGGTGGGGGGGGAGGTGATTGGGAATGTCTTCATATTATAAGCCTTTCATGGATAGGCTCCCATTACAATTTCTCAATGTGTATTAATTTTGAGAAGAGAATATGCACTATAGTAATGATTGAGATAAAGGTGATTGGAAAAGACTGTAATCTCAGACAATTTATGACATAATTAAGTACTGTCTATTTTGTTCCAATCAATATAAAGTAAAGATGGTGTTGCAGTCAGGTTCGCATTGCTGGTAGAAATCACCCAACCAAGAGCAGCTTGTGGGGAAAAGAGATTTATTTTGGCTTACAGGCTTGAGGGGGAAGCTCCATGATGGCAGGGGAATGATGGCATGAGCAGAGGGTGGACACCAGCCCCTGGCCCACGTGGGCCCAGGTGAACAACAGGAGAGTGTGCCAAACACTGCCAAGGGGACACTAGCTATAATACCCATAAGCCCGCCCCCAACAATACACAGCCTCCAGGAGGCGTTAATTCCCAAATCTCCATCAGCTGGGAATCTAGCATTCAGAACACCTGAGGTTATGGGGGACACCTGAATCAATCCAAAACAGGTAGACATTTGGTTTCTATTGTTAATGGCTCAGAGAGGATTCCTGTCTTTGGCCTGCTATAAGAAAATGTCATACAGTGAGTGATTTATAAATAACAGATACGTATTTCTCTCTGTTCTTGGGACTGGAGTCTGATGTCAAAATGGCAGCATGGCTGGAGTTCAGTGAGGGGTCTCTTCAGGGTTGTAAACTACTGATTTCTCACTGTGCCCTCTCATGGTAGAAAGAGGGAAAGAGCATTTTCTGGGTTCCCTCTTTTGAGGTCATTATCATATTCATGAGGGTGCCCCTTGATATTCTAATTACCTCTCAAAGCCCTCTTTACTCGAAACATATTGGGGCTTAAAGATTTCAGCGTAAGAATTTGAGGTGACAGACAGATTTAGCCCAATGCTGAATTTTCAGAACAGGCATGAGACCACCCCCAGGATCTCTGGAACACCACCAGAGATAGCTCAATTGTCACAAAACACAAGTAAAATTATTTGTTTAGGGTATGAGGATGAAACATTGTACTTTGCAACTATCTTGTGGAGGGACTTGCCTACTTTGACTGTCAGGAGGGTTTCCCTGGAGAGCAGACATTGGGTTTGCTCCTGAAGAGCACATGGCAGCAGCAGAAGGCACAGAGGCGCTGTGGTGGAGACGCATCCTGCGGCTGGCCCGACTGCCGCGTTCTGCACTGTGTAGGCGAGCGCCTTTAACCACTGAGCGTCTTCCAACACTGCACTATGTAAATGGAGCAGGATAAGCTTAAAGTGAAGCTGGGGAACATGGGCCTTTATTTTGACTAGAGACAGTCCATGCTTCTCTTGGAAATGCAAGGCTGGATATATTCAAATTGTGTTGGGAAACATCACTCTCACCAGTGGGATGCAGGGCAGGAATGGTGCACCTGGACCATGGTGTAGATTAGTTGTCACACCCATTGAGTAGGTGGGCCACTGTGGTGATCCAGGTGAAAGCTCGCTTTGTCATAGGCTGGGGATGGTGTGGGAAAAGATAGGAGACATTAAATTGGAGCTCACCTTTGAGACACACAGGGGAGGTGTGAAATAAAGAGGTCTGGAGCCCAGAGAGAGAGATGATTTGAGACATAAGCATTATAAAGTCACCAATGTTAAAAAAGAATGCATGTAGGGCTGGGGGGATGGCTTAGCAGTTAAGGTGTTTGCCTGCAAAGCCAAAGGACCCAGGTTCGATTCCCCAGGACCCACCAGATACACAAGGGGTCGCACGCATCTGGAGTTCATTTGCAGTGGCTGGAGGCCCTGGTACAGCCATTCTCTCTCTCTCTTTCTCCCTCCTTCTGTCAAATAAATAAAAATAAAATATTTTTAAATGCATGTATATATAATATCCATAAATATAATCTGTTTATACACATGGATAATGTTTACCTCTGAGCTATGAGAAAGATAATACATTTTGGGTTTTTTGTTGTTGCTGTTTTTAAGACAGGGTCTCATATATCCCAGGTTGTCTTTGAACTTTCTTGTAGCCAAGGATGACCTTGAACTCATGATCCTCCTGCCTTTGCTTCCCAGGTGCTGTGATTACAAGCATGTGGATAAGCTGGGAAGGGAATGGTCTTCTGTTCAGGTGTCAGACTCTTGTTCTTATCAAGTCTTTGTATTTTCTCCATTTTTTCCTTAATTTGCTTTATGCTTTTGGAACATTTCCAGAGGTGCTAAATGATTATTTTAAGCCAGGCATAGTGGCACACACCTTTAATCCCAGGAGGCAGAAGTAGGAGGATCACTGTGAGTTCAGGGCACCCTGAGACTCTTTAGTGAATTCCAGGTCAGCCTGGGAGACAGTGAGACCCTACCTCAAAAAAAAAAAAAAGTGATTATTTTAAAACATTATTTTTCTGAATACAACCCCAATGGCTCAGGCAATAAAACCACAGATTAATCACTGCGACCTCATGAAATTACAAAGATTTTGCACTGCAAAGGACACAGTGAAAAAAAGCAAAGAGGCAACCTACAGAATGGGAAAAAATTTTTGCCAGCTATATATCTGATAGAGGATTAATATCTAGGATATACAAAGAACTCAAAAAGTTAAATAATAGCCAGGCGTGGTGGCGCACGCCTTTAATCCCAGCAGTTGGGAGGCAGAGGTAGGAGGATCGCCATGAGTTCGAGGCCACCCTGAGACTCCATAGTGAATTCCAGGTCAGCCTGGGCTAGAGTGAGACCCTACCTCGAAAAACAAAACAAAAAAAAATAAGTTAAATAATAAGGAATCAAACAAGCCAATCAAAAAAATGGGCTATGGAGCTAAATAGAGCATTCTCAAAGGAAGAAATACGAATGGCATATAAGCATCTAAAAAAATGTTCTACATCACTAGTCATCAGAGAAATGCAGATTAAAACTACATTGAGATTCCATCTCACCCCTGTCAGATTGGCCACCATCATGAAAACAAATGATCATAAATGTTGGTGGGGATGTGGAAAAACAGGAACCCTTCTACACTGCTGGTGGGAATGCAATCTGGTCCAGCCACTGTGGAAAACAGTGTGGAGGTTCCTAAAACAGCTAAAGATTGATCTACCATATGACCCAGCTATAGCACTCCTAGGCATATATCCTAAGGACTCATCTCATTTCCTTAGAAGTACGTGCTCAACCATGTTTATTGCTGCTCAATTTATAATAGCTGGGAAATGGAACCAGCCTAGATGTCCCTCAACTGAGGAGTGGATAATGAAGATGTGGCACATTTATACAATGGAATTCTACTCAGTGGTAAAGAAAAATGAAGTTATGAAATTTGCAGAAAAATGGATGGACCTGGAAAGGATTATACTAAGTGAGGTAACCCAGGCCCAGAAAGCCAAGCGCCACATGTTCTCTCTCATATGTGGATCCTAGCTACAGATGATTGGGCTTCTGCCTGAGAAGGAAAATACTTGGTAGCAGAGGCCAGTAAGTTAAAAAGGAGACATAAAGGGAAGAGAAAGGAAAGGAGGAGGATACTTAATAGGTTGATATTGTATCTATGTAAGTACAATGATTGTAATAGGGAGGTAATATGATGGAGAATGGAATTTCAAAGGGGAAAGTGTGGAGGTGGGGAGGGAGGGAATTACCATGGGATTTTTTTTATAATCATGGAAAATGTTAACAAAAATTTTTAAAAAAACAGGTGATGGGGGGTAGGGGAGGGGAGAGAGATGGCTTAGTGGTTAAGGTGCTTGCCTGCAAAGCCAAAGGACCTCAGTTCTATTCCCCAGGACTCACAGAAGTCAGCTGCACAAGGTGGCATCTCTACCTCTGCCTCATTCCCTCTTAAATAAAAATAAATAAAATAAAAGATGATGTGGGATCCTGAGACTCCATAGTAAGTTCCAGGTCAGCCTGGGCTAGAGTGAGATTCTACCTTGAAAAACCAAAATGATAACAACAACAAAACAACAAAAAAACCTGGGAAAAAAATAAGAAAAAAAAGATGATGTGGGGCTGGAGGAATTGCTTAGTGGTTAAGGCACTTGGTGGAAAGCCAAAGGACCCAGGTTCGATTCCCCAGGACCCACATAAGTCAGATGTACGAGGTGGCACATGTGTCTGGAATTCATTGGCAGTGGCTGGAGGTCCTAGCATGCCTATTCTGTCTGTCTCTCTGTGTGTCTCTGTCTCTCTCTCTCTCAAATAAAAAATAAAAAAACATTATTTTCCTCTTTTTTTCCGCTGGGATGAGGCTGCAGTTGCTCCTGCTGTCCTGCTGGAAGGTCAGCTCTGAAGGCCAACTCTACCCAGCAGAGTGGCAGGGGCCGAGCAAGGTGTGGAGAGAAGGAATGGCCAGGGAGGCCAAGGGAAAATAAGGAGTGTCACCAAAGCCAAGAGACCATGTCAGAGTTCTGTGTGCGCTGGAAGCTCAGGGAAGAGGCCATTCGTTGTTAGCCATGGTCAAATGATGGCTTTGAAAGGCAGCTTGGTGTGTGGTGAGGATGGGACCCAGGCAAGGAGAGAACAGAGGGGTGGTAGTGCTGATATTATGATACGGAATTGACAAAAGAAAAGCTTAGAAAAGAATGCGATGGACTGCCACTCAGCTTTATCAAATCTTAGTAGTTTGTCATATTTGCTTTAGATTTACAAAAATGAAAGATAGTTGAGTCCCTCTGTATAGCTTCAATCTCACATCCTACCTTCCAGAGCTAGTCATTGTTATTAATTAGGCATCTTTCACTTTTGTGCTTAATTAACCCTGTGATTACATTTATATGTCTGTATAAATTCATATGTAATATTTATTTTTAAATTCTTTGGATCTGGGGCTGGAGAGATGGCTTAGCAGTTAAGCGCTTGCCTGTGAAGCCTAAGGACCCTGGTACAAGGCTCGATTCCCCAGGACCCACATTAGCCAGATACATAAGGGGGTGCAGGTGTCTGGAGTTTGCAGTGGCTGGAGGCCATGGTATGCCCATTCTCTCTCTATCTGCCTCTTTCTTTCTCTATCACTCTCAAATAAATAAATAAAAATAACAAAAAATTTTTTTTTAATTCTGTGGATCTAAATAAATATTATACATGCTATTTCTTTCTACAACTTGTTTGTTTTTACGTTGAACTTAAATTCATTATAAGTATACTTTAGCAAATGTGGTACATGCCTATAACCCCAGCACTTGGGAAATGGAGGCAAGGGGTTTAGGCATTCAAGGTCATTCTCCTCTGACTTAGTGAGTTTGAAGCGAGCCTGATATAAATCAGTGGATAGTGTACCTCGTATATAATATGCATATAGGTCTTAACTGAGCAACTTCACATAACGGCTGTTTGAGCTGTCTCCAGATGCTCTGCTTACAAACGTCACTGGGCATTCCCGTGTGTCCTTTTTACTGCATGTGAGCATCCTTGGGAAGGTCATGCAGCGGCCCTGCAGGGCACCACCAGCAGCACCCCAGCTTCTGTTTCTATCACACTGTTGCCGACATTTGCTTTGGCCAGGCTTTCTGACGTCACCTTTCAGATGGGAAGTGAAATCCCCTCTCACTAGATCACATTCATTTCTCCCTCACAACTCGTGAGTTTGAACATCTTTGATGTTGGCAATCTGGCTTCCTTTTCTAACTTGCTTCCTTCATCCCATTACTTGTTCTCTGGAGTTCTTGACTGTTTTTCTTATTGACTTGTGAAAAGTCATTCTGTATTGCAGACCCTCACCTTTGTCAGAAATGTGCATTACATCTGTTTCATTCAATCTGTCTTTTGTATTTTAGTTTGTTTTGTGTCTTCTTAAAACATTCTTTTTGTTTATTTTTATTTATTTGACAGCAACAGACAAAGAGGCAGATAGATAAAGAATGGGTATGCCAGGGTCTCCAGCCCCTGCAAACCAACTCCAGATGCATGCACCACTTTGTGCATCTGGCTTACATAGGTACTGGGGAATCGAGCCTTGAACCAGGGTCCTTTGGCTTTACAGGCAAGCACCTTAACCTCTAAGCCATCCTTCCAGCCCCCTAAAGCATTTTTTAAGTATTTTTAACATATATACATTGCTGTTCACTGTGGGGTAATTAGGGCTCTGTCAGTCTCTAGGGATGGGGGCTGTGCCCCAGAATATTTTTATTGACAATTCCCATACATATGCATACACACAGACAATATATCATGATCATAATCTCTTCCCATTATTCTCACTTCCCTTCCCAAATTCCACCTCCACTGAATGCTTTCTTCTTTCCATCTAGTCTCTCTTCTGTTTTGATGTCATCATCTTTTCCTCCTGCTATGCAGGTCTTGTGTGGTAGCATCAGCTACCATGAGGTCATGAATATCAAGGCCACTTGTGTCCAGAAGACAGCACTGTGAGCACTCTTCTCTCTCCTTTGGCTCTTCCATTCTTCCCTACACCTCTTCCACAATGGACCCTGAGCTTTGGAGGGTCTGATAGAGATATTGCAATGCTGACACTAAACTTTTCACTTTTTAGAACTATAATGACTTGTGAGTTACCCAGTGGTCACCACAATCTGAAAAGAGAAGCTTCCCTAACCAAAAGTGAGAGAGAGCTTACGTATTGAAAGGGCAGCTAGACAGCAGTAGTAGTTCTCTGCCTAGGGCTTACAAACTACTAAGCCATAGACTTTGTTTGTTTTTTGTTTTGGTTTTTTGAGGTAGGGTCTCACTCTGGTCCACACTGACCTGGAATTAATTATATTTTCTCAGGGTGGCCTCAAACTCATGGCGATCTTCCTACCTCTGCCTCCCAAGTGCTGGGATTAAAGGCATGCACCACCACGTCTGGCTGCCATAGGCTTTTGATTAGGTTTTCAGTACCACACAGGAATTCCTTCTGGAAGACTGGACCTCAAGTACAATCAGAGAGTGGTTGGTTTTTCCAATAACAGACATGCCACCATGGCACCAGTTGGTACATTTGGCCTGGCTGTCCAGGTGTAAAGCCTGTAGGGTACACTGCTGGTTAATACCACTGATGAATTTTTCTCCCTCAATAGGCTACGTAGCTCTTTCCAGTATCCTGACAGCTAATCAACAGGGAGGAGGTTTCAAGCTCAGCTCCATCTTGATTTCTCAGTAACCTGTAGCCCAAACATGTGGACTCTTCGGCAATACAATCTTACCATTTAGTTCTGGTGGGTAACAAAGAGCCTTGGCAATAACCTATAATGTTTTGGGGACAACAGGGACATCCCTGGCCAGAAACTTGCAGGAAGGTATCCCACCCCTAACAGATGTTCTTAATTTTAATCTATTCGAACATGCAGTGTTTCCTTTTATGACTTGTTTTTTCAGGACAAGTTTTTTTTGGGGGGGGAGGTTTCTTTTTATATTTTATCTACCACTGGCTTTTAGCAGGGAATGGATCAAAATATGCAAAATACGTGCTAATTACTCCATGTGGACACTCTAAATAGGTCTTAAAGATATCTTAAAAAAAGGCTGAAGGGACATATGCCTAATGTACAACAAGGGCCACACTGCAGCACCTCAAAAAGTGTTAGAGGAGCGACAGCGACGCAAGATGGCAGCCACCACGGGCTCAGGAGTAAAAGTCCCTCGCAATTTCCGACTGTTGGAAGAACTGGAAGAAGGCCAGAAAGGAGTGGGAGATGGCACAGTTAGCTGGGGTCTAGAAGACGACGAAGACATGACGCTTACCAGATGAACAGGGATGATAATTGGGCCTCCAAGAACAATTTATGAAAACCGAATATACAGCCTTAAAATAGAATGTGGACCTAAATACCCAGAAGCACCTCCCTTTGTAAGATTTGTAACAAAAATTAATATGAATGGAGTTAACAGTTCGAACGGAGTGGTGGATCCAAGAGCCACGTCCATGCTAGCCAAGTGGCAGAACTCCTACAGCATCAAAGTCATCCTGCAAGAGCTGCGGCGCCTCATGATGTCTAAAGAGAACATGAAACTCCCTCAGCCGCCCGAAGGACAGTGTTATAGCAACTAATCTCTCAGAGCCCCAGGCCCCGCCCCATCCAATCTAAGCAGTCTGCATTTTCCACAGTAGTGCATTTTCTAGATACGTCTCGTAGACCTCAGAGTACTGGAAAGGAAGCTCCCACTCAAAGGCAGTTGATCTTAAGATACTGTATGTGATACTAATTTGTTTTGTCCATTTGAAACCTCTAAGTTGTGCTATGTAACAGACCATCCTGTCAAGTGTAACCACTGTCCGCGTAGTTGAACTTCTGGGATCGAGAAGGTATTTTTGAGTCGGTTCCCATCAGGAGCGGTGGGGCACATCTCACACAACTGTGAACAGACACGTCACACAATCACCTTGCTGCTGGTCACATGGCCTGGGTCTGCCTTCTCCCCTGCCCTGCCCTCCCGCCATGGGCCCTGCGTGGCGGCCTCTTCGAGGACGCAGGAAGGCTTCAGGTAGCAGCCTGTGGCACTACTGCTGGGTTTGGGGGGTGCTTGACCTGTACCCCTGCTTTCTTAAGTCTTAAGGACACCCTCTTCCAAGCCATCATCCTGTCCCCACCCTCCTCCACTCCCGCCCTTGGCCAAGGCATCGATTGTAACCCACTGTCCCTCTGAAATGGCCCTGGGTGAGGAGGTCAGGGCTTCCCCGTCTCCTCCCCCCACCTTTACCGAGGGGTGCTGCTTTCTCTCTCCTCCACTCCCTGTTGCCCGTCACCACCCAACACTTTCACGACACTTCCTTGCTGTGGCCCGACGCCATCAGATGAGGTCGGAAGCGCCCGGCCTCCCTCGCTTGGTTCTGGAACCGTTCCTTACTCGCCACCAGCCTGCGGTCACCCTCAGCTGATGCGCCGTCAGCTCAGGTTTGATGAGGGTGACTCAGACCTGCCAGCACTGAGAGAGCCCGTGGTTACACCTGGAGAATGGCCCATGGTGACACGTGTAGGCACATGGCTCCACTGAGCCCTTCCCCTGTCCAGTAATCGATTTGTTTTACACATTGTTGAAGAAGGTTTTGAGCAGGGCTCAGAGGTCACCCTGGCCACCCGGCGGGTCTCGTGTGGAACCTGACAACTGGAACAAGAGGACCTTGACCGGAGGACTCTCGTTTCGGTGCTGCTGCTGCTCAGACCTCGGCGGGGACACAAAGGAGCTCGGGGTCAATGGTGGGCCTGGCCTCCTGCCACATTGCTGTGTGACCACTAAATGCTGAAATGTGGATGCATACCGAAATAAAGGCCATTCATTGTGAAAAAAAAAAAAAGTGTTAGAAACATAAAAACCAATCGGACTGCTATTATAATGAAGCCAGCACTGGGTAAATCATCTATGTTCTCTATGATTTGTTTTTTCATCTGAGAGCTGCAAAGACCTTTCATAAATAAAGCGCCTGTAAGGACCAAAGGAATGATAGATTTTAAATTTTTCAGGCTACAGAGATAGTCTAGTGGTTAAGGCACTTGCCTGTGAAGCCTAAGAACTCATGTCCAAATCTCAAGGTCCCATGTAACCAGATGCACAGTGATGCAAGTGTGCAATGTCGCAGATGGGCACAAGGGACACATGTGTCTGGAGTTTGTTCACAGTGGCTGGAGGCCCTGATATACCCATTCATATTCTCTCTCTCTCTCAAAATAAATAATTTTTTAAAAAACTAAAAATATGTAAATCATATCCAGGCATGGTGGCATGTGCCTTTAGTCCCAGCACTCGAATGGAGGTTGGAGGATTGCTATAAGTTCAAGGCCAGCCTGTGACTTCATAGTGAATTTTAGGTCAGCTTGGGGCAGAGCAAGGCCCTACCTTGAAAAAAAAAAAGCATAAATCATATCAGAAAGTTCTCAGCCACAGGGATACATCTGGTAGAGATGAAGAGGCTGAATGTGTGAAGAATGTTCTGTGTATATTCATGCATGACTACTTTATAGAGGTATTCAGACCCTGAAAAGATTCAGTAGTGGGACAAATGGCCAGGAGGGAGGTAGTGCATGCAGTCTATTAGCCACAGCTGCAGACTTGGGAGGGCTGCGCCAAGGCAGGGATGCATGGAACCCTGAGGATGATGTGGCTACAGAATATCATAAGATGTGGTGGAGTGGTGGCATTTGGTAGAGAGAAAAAAAAAAAAAAGAAACTGTACTAGTGGATTCTAACCAGAAACATGGGCACTGGGGCTCCTCCCTGAGAGGAGAGTGTATTTGGGTGAAGGCAGCATAGAAATGAAGGCACCCACATGCTGACCAGGTGGACTGCTAGAGACTCAGACTTCATGGTTGACATCTCAGCCTCACCTGATAAGGGAACAGAATCTGGAAAGTTCATATGCCTGTATGAACTTCTAGAAGGGAGACTATGATGCTTATAGACACTGCTTAGAGACTTCTGTGTCTTGACATGATTTGGCTGTCTTCAGGGACTGTGTGCTGCAAGCCCTGACCCCACTCTGGGAGCACTGGAACACAGTGGGCTCAGACAGGAGCCGAGTGAGAGCGCCTTGGTGCCTTGGGATGTCCTTGACAACACTAGGACACTTTCTCATGGAACCAACACTAGTTCCTGTGAGAGGAGCACTGGACAAAGAGCCGCTTCTCTCACTCGCTCTGGTTACTGTGGGAGATGTGATGTGTCCCTTTCCTCATATGGTCAGCCACTTACTATGGGACCTCACCAGAGCCTGGGCCCTGCTTGCTGCTTGAACTTCATCCTCCCATACTGGAGCTAAGTGACCCTCTGCATCCTAAGCTAGCCTGTCTCACCTACTTCTTTATGGAAATGAACTGCTGACACATACATTCAGCTTACTGTACTCTTGAGGCAGAGTAGTGGCAGCATGTTTGTCTGTGATCTCAACCTCACCTGAGGAATGGGTCTGCCTGGGACAAGCTACCTGGTGAGCTTCTCCAAACATAATAATAAATATCATTTATCTTCTTTATGAGATCACTATTCACATGAGACTTTGTCACCTTTGTTTTTGAAAGTAGACTATTTTTAGAACAACTTTCGGTTTATAGAACACAAGATAAAGAATTCCCTCATTATTATATGTTGTGTTAGTGTGTAACATGCTATAGTTGGTGAACCAATATTAACGTATTATTAATGAAAGTCCATATTTTATCATTTACACTTTGTGTTATATATTCTGTCATTTCGCCACTGTTAGGATACCTGATAATTTCATTGCCATAAAAATCTTCATTCTATTGTTCATTCATTCTCACCTCCCCACTTGCTCTCAACTCCTGAAATCCTTTTTTTTTTTTTTTGTTTGTTTCTTTTCCAGAGTATTGTTGAACAAGAATCATAGTCTGTAGCATTTGTAGATTGGCTTCTTTTATTTTGAAATATGTGTTTAAGTAATAGTACTTTGAGCCGCCCCCTCTCCCCCAGCTCACCTTCTCAAACCCAGAGTCCTCAAACACAAGGACCTTCCTCATCCACTGACACAGGAGCTCCCACTGGGACAACAGGCCTTCTGCACTTTTCACCTCATCCACCTTGTCATGCAGTTCTAAAGTGCCTTACTCCCCCCTCCCCCCGCCACCTTCCCTGTCCTCTGAGGCCCTTCAGGCCAACAAGACCACACTGCTGTGTCTATTAAATGACTTCTACCTGGATGCTTAGACAGTGTCATGGAAGGCAGATAGCATTGCAGTCGCCTAAGCTGTGGGGATGACTCAGCCTTCCAAACAGATCAACAGGTACACAGCCAGCAGATGTCTGACAGTGGTGATATCACTGCAGCTAAGCTACCAGGTGACCCATGGAGGAAGCATACAACCAGCCTCTGCAATTTTTTAAAAAATTAATAGAAACTCACTCCATACACAGGCTTGCTGCTGCACATATGCTGAGGAAATGATGGAGCAAGCATGCATGGATGTTCATGTAGAAGTCAGGATGAAGTCAAGGAAATGGCAGAGACACCTGTACTTGGGCATCATGAAATAAATTTGACATTGAGCAAACTTATCACCTACCCTCCTACAGCTCTCCCTAGGCCATCTGAGTTCTGAAAGCAGAGTCCCACCATACTAGGAGGCTGCTATCCCAGGACTGCAGACAGTGTCACAAGAAGTAACTGTCACTGAAGTTTTAGGAAAGGCAGCCAAGGACATTACTGTTGGAGGTCAGCTTCTTATAGGGCTCAGGTGGGAAATGGGATTCTGCATTCACTTGGCACATGCACAGTCCTAATCTTATCCCTGCCACCACCTCCTGTGCTGAAGATATGGGGAAGTCCAAGGTGTCTTCACTGGGGTCCCAGCTGCATGTTTTCTGGGCTAGAAAAAGGGACCCTCCTCCTCTCCTCTCCCCACAACTTTACTTCCTCATCCAATTTGCCTTCTCCTTTTCCCAACATTCCCAACACTGGCTGATCCAGGTCTAGTAGCCCCCTCCTAGCAATGCCATTAGCAGAGAATATAATTTCCCCAAGATGTCCTCCTAAATCCCATCCATCCATAACTCAGGACATGAAGATCTCCATCCCACAGGGAGGTGGTGCTTCCAATCAACCAGTACCAACCATCATCTCAGGGAAGACAGAATCATGTGGCATATTGCTCAGTGCTCATGCTTTTGGCCTTCCACACACAGTGAAGTTCCACAGTGTGGCCTCATCTCATTGCCATCTCACCTGCGTAACACATCAAGGACATGGGCCAGCTCCCTGATAGGAATGGGAAATGGTGTCCAGAGCAGGAAGGTCTGGTGGAGTGGCTGTGGAATGAAGTTCTTGCTCACTTGATCTCCCTGCCACTCTCTCTGTTTAACCCATAAATGACTCATTTCAGCTCCCTGAGATGGTGGGAAATGGTGTCCAGAGCAGGAAGGTCTGGTGGAGTGGCTGTGGAGTGAAGTTCTTGCCCACTTGAGAAGGGAAAGAGCCCTCACATGATGAATGGCAATTGTCCATTGAAGCAAATGAGAGCAAGGAAGGTCACTGAAGGCCAGGCTCATGCTGGTGCAGAAACATGGAGGTATGGAAGCAAACTAATGGTCTCACAGTGACGACCTAGGCAGGAGAGTGCTCACTGAGTAAAGGTTCTAAGTTGCCAGCATTATGGAAGATGGAACCTACACATTAATTTCTCAGCTTTTTACCATAGCAATAAGCAGAAATCCTGCACTAAAGGAAGCGATTTTAATGAGGCCAAAAAGTAATAGTACACTTCATGGTCCCACAGCTGCCATAGCCCATTCCCAAATAATTTTGATCCAACCAAATCAGACCCAACTCCTTCCTCATATGGCACTTCCATGTCAATTGTAGGATCACTAGAATGATTTTAGTTCATATGTCAAAACAAAACACAACACCTCAATGTATATGTTCAGCTTTATTTAAAAATTGTTTAGGGCTGGAGAGATGGCTTAGCAGTTAAGCGCTTGCCTGTGAAGCCTAAGGACCCCGGTTCGAGGCTGAATTCCCCAGGTCCCACGTTAGCCAGATGCACAAGGGAGCGCACGCGTCTGGAGTTCGTTTGTAGAGGCTGGAAGCCCTGGCGCGCCCATTCTGTCTCTCTCCCTCTATCTGTCTTTCTCTCTGTGTCTGTTGCTCTCAAATAAATAATTAAATAAATGAACAAAAAATATTTTAAAAAAATAAATAAAATAAAAATTGTTTCAGAAGCCTTAGAAAATGATTTAACAATTGGAACCATTTTTCTTGTCCAAAGATGGTTCATTAGAAGTTTTCTATGATGAAGATGTTGCTGCAGATAGAGTGGAGACAGGGTCAAAGCAGGAGTTTCTTTACAAATCTATGTTACATTTTTTAATGCTCCCTAGGGGGACTAGGTTGATCATCCTAGGGAGTGACTCCTTCCCCACCTTCTCTGATAACATCATGTTCTAGGACAATTTTTTGCTTTGTTTTTGTTATTTTTCTGTCACTTGACTCATTCTAGGGAGGAGGACTTCTGGCTGACTGTGGAGCACCCAGCTCTTTCCTCTCTGTTTAGCTCTCCTGCTTGCTACAGCTAGCCATCAGCAGCCCTTCACCTCTGTTCCCTGAGAGAAGAACTTAATCTTACCACATACTGAGACTCAGCTTTCCCTAAGAGGTGCCATGTCCTCTCCCAATTGGGTTTCTGTTTCTCTGGTGAGCTGTGTAAGGGAAAAAGCTGGGCCCATTCCTCATGGGAAAGAGACAAAGCACACTAAGGGAGTCAATGGTGAGTACTTACTCAACCAAGAATGCCTAAAAGGGGAGCAAAGCTGAGCCTAAGAGCTCAGAGTCCTTCTCACTAGAGGAAAGGCACAAAAGATAAAGGCCAGGTCTCTCAACTGGTGATGGAAGACAACAGCTAAGAGTCTTCAATAGGACTAGCATCCTATCTCTCATAGTGACAATACTTTGAAGTCTTGAGAGATGATATCCTAAAACCATGGAACATGCTAAGTTATAATGCTTGTTAAGTGGTATCTAATGCAAACACTCAAGACTGCTGTCACATAGAAAATGATCTAAGGTTATTCAAAAGAATAAAGTGGGGGCTGGAGAGATGGCTTAGCGGTTAAGCACTTGCCTGTGAAGCCTAAGGATCCCGGTTCAAGGCTCGGTTCCCCAGGTCCCACGTTAGCCAGATGCACAAAGGGGGCACACGTCTGGAGTTCGTTTGCAGAGGCTGGAAGCCCTGGTGCACCCATTCTCTCTATCTCCCTCTATCTGTCTTTCTCTCTGTGTCTGTTGCTCTCAAATAAATAAATAAATAAATTTTAAAAAAAAGAATAAAGTGGGCTGGAGAGATGGCTTAGAAGTCAAGGCACTTGCCTGCAAAGCCTAAGGACCCAGGTTCAATTCTCCAGGTCTCATGTAAGCCAGATGCACAAGGTGGTGCATGCGTCTGGAGTTTGTTTGCAATGGCTAGAGGCTCTGGAACACCAATTCTCTTCCTCTCTCTCTTTCTCTCTCTCTCTCTCTCTTTTATCCTCCCTCCATCCCTCTCTCTCTCTGTCACTAATAAATAAAAATAAAAAAAACATTTAAGGAAAAGAATAAAGCTTGTGGTAAGAAACCAGTGAACATGGAAACATAAAGACTTCCAAAGGTTCTCCCATCATCAATACATCTTAAGTACTTCATGATACTAGAAATAAGCAATAAATTATACTTATACAGGAAGCAGCAAAAACAACCAGGTTTGTGGCATTTTTACCTGCCCTGGTTCCACCATCCACTCTCCCCAGTTCAGGGTTAGACTAAAATGTGGCAGACACATCATGTGGAGAATGATACCCTTGAAGACAAGTGGGGGGGGGGGGGTGAGGTAGGGTCTCTCTGTAGCCAAGGTTGGACTTGAACTCACAGTGATACTCCCACATCAGCTTCCCAAGTTCTGGGGTTAAAACACACACACACACACACACACACACACACACACACACACACGGAGAGAGAGTATTTATATTTATTTTATATATCATTTTTATATATATTATACATATATATATACACACACACATATATATACATGACTTATTTATTTGCAAAGAGAGAGAGAGAACGAGGGAATGAGAGAAAGAGAGAAAAAAATGGGTGTGCCAGGCCTCCAGCCACTAAAAATGAACTCCAGATGCATGCACCACTTTGTGCATCTGGCTTTACATGGGTACTGGGAAATCGAACCTAGATTTTTAGGTTTTCCAGGCAAGCAGTAAGCAATTTCTCCAAAAAATACAACATTTAAAAACATTTATTTATTTATTTATTTATTTATTTATTTATTCACTTAAGAGAGAGAGACAGAGTGGATGGGCATGCCAGGGACTCTAGCCCCTGCAAATGAACTCCAGACACATGCACCACCTTGTATATCTGCCTTACATGGATAATGGGGAATCAAACCTGGGCCCTTAGGCTTCACAGGCACGCACTTTAACTGCTAAGCCATCTCTCAAGCCCCAGAAAACTTAACTTTTAAATATATTTTTTAATTGAGTTATTGGCACTAAACTGATAAGCTAGACAAAATAATCAATTTTCATGTATAAAACAATATTGTGGTTGTTATGGAGAGATGAATCAGTGGTTGAAGGTGCTTGCTTGTAAAGCCTGATGTCCCAGGGTCCAATCCCATAGTACCCACATGAAGCCAAGTAAATGGCGAGTGGTCTAAAGTTCATTTGCTAAAAAAAAATAAAGTTCATTTGCTGTGGCAGGAGGTCCTAATACGCCTACACTTCCTCTCTCAAATAAAAAAAATATTGTTAAAAATTATTGCTAAAATATCTTCCAAGGCTCAGGGTCTATTGCAGAAGAGGTGGCAGAAAGAATGTAAGAGCCAAAGGAAGGGTAGGACTCCTTACAATGTGCTCTCCCCGGACACAAAATGGCCTGGATATCCATGACCTCACAGTGTCTGACACTACCTACACAAGACCACCATAATAGGAGGAAAAGATCATGACATCAAAATAAAAGAAAGACTGAATGAAATGGGGAGGGGATATGATGAAGAATGGAGTTTCAAAGGGGAAAGTGGGGGGAGGGAGGGTATTACCATGATATATTTTTTATAATCATAGAAGTTGTTAATAAAAAAATGAAAAGAAAAAAATTATTGCTAAAGTCAGGCATGGTGGTGCCCGCCTTCAATCCCAGCACTCAGGAGGCAGAGGTAGGAGGATCACCATGAGTTCGAGGCTACCCTGAGACTACATAGCTAATTCCAGGTCAGCCTGGGCTAAAGTGAGACCCTACCTCAAAAAAAAATTATTGCTAAAATTATTCATAGTTTTACCTAAAGGGTATGGTATAATATAATCTATGATTACTGTTAATAATTCAAAATAATTGTTGAATTTCCACAGTACCTTGCCCAAAGCTGTAATGAATATGGTGAGATCTCCTTATCCTTGTTACCAGGAATGCATTCACAGCAGAGTTATGTTAGTTTAATGGCAGGAAAACTAAGGGAAATCAGTATTCTGAGGTCAAACATTTGATCTCATTACATGCTTTCAACTACAGTCACTTCCTCCACAAGGAGGCTTCTGGAAGATGATGGTGTTCACTGTACCTTTACTATACATTATATGTAATATAGCTAAAGACTGAATTTATGTGAGTGGGATACACGCAGGAAGGAGCAGCATGAATGAGCCATGGGTTTGGTAGTCAGCATGCAAATTCCTTTCAGAGCCTCATGACAATGAACACAGTGAGATTTGTGAGGTCCCTCTGTTCTCAGTTCTTGTACTAGGAGACTGCAATTTCAACAGGGCCCTTCCTCTATAAATAGCATATGTATAAAAATAATAATGGGCAGCCTTTAAAGAAAGGGCTGACTCTTCTGAAGGGCCCTGTGATATTTGTTAAATGCCAGAGGAATGAGCTAGACAGGACAGGCTGAATCCAAAAAGCACATTTGGATGTCTCCAGAGCACTTGAGAATAAATGTTTACTTTCATTCTTTACCTAAACAGGATGCTTTACAACTCCCCAGCAGTACGCGGCATCAACTTCAGTGAGGGAAGCAGGCCAGAGGCTGTCTATTCCTCCTACTTTTCATCTGAGTGTATTGTATTAGGTCCTTTCATATCACTGTGACCAAGCTCCCTGACAGAAAGAAGGAGAGATCCTCTACATTTCCCTATGTGAATCGAACTAGGAAAGTTTCCTTCAAAGGAATTCGGGAGAGGGACCTTGGTTACTATGGCTGTTGGACCTTCCTTCACCATGATTTTCACACAATAAGCTGCCTCTCTGTGACTGCTCCTGATGGTCAGATAACCACACTGAGAGAAGAGTGACTATGTGCCACACCATGACTCTGAATTCAAGTCATTGCAAATCAGCAGAAACATGATGCTTGGCCAGTATATATTTGCTCTCCAATACCCCACACTGAACCAGCACCCCAACATGAACTGAAGGAAAAAGTGGCCAGGCCGGATGTGATTTAATGAAGGGTGTCTGTTCCCCCCGTACCCCTCCTCAGGGCCATCTGCTCTCTGCAGTCTGCAGGCTGGATGCAGCCTGCCTGAGAAGGGCTGTGGCGGTCTAGCGCTCACGTGCGCCCTCCGCGCTCATGCTCTCCTCCTCAAAGTCTGCATTCCAGTCTACAAGCTCCTGCACACCAAACGTGAACAATAAAAAAGCCTTAGCTTCTTTTCTTTTGGTTGCTTGGAGATGGACACTAGCTAGCCTTGAACTTGCCAATGTAGCTAAAGAGGACCTTGAGCTAATAATCCTGCTGCCTCCCTAGGGGGAGGATTACAGGTGTGCACCACCATGCCTGGTTGCATGAATTACCAGGGGTTGAACACAGGGATTCGTGCATGCTAGGTAAGCAACATTCTTAGCCTGTCCCATCTCATCTTGAACAAGGCCTTCTGTGGCCAAGGCCCGAACATATAAACACATCCTGATGCTCAAAGCATTTTAGAAACAATTATATATACTCAGTCTTCAATGCTGATGATATAAATGCATTGAGTGGACTTCCTTCCCATTCAACAGAGACCATCTATAAGTTAGAGTATCTTCCAAGCAGAGTCTAGCTGCCTTTACAATGCACTACCAAAAGAATGATTGAGCCAAGTGGTGATTGCAGTTCTTGGTGGACATATAAACTGTGTTGCTCTTTGGATTCAAAATAATATGGTTCAGTATGCTAAAGCATTTCAGCAGTTCTGACAGGAAGGAATGCTAATTTTGACATCACACTTGTCTGGGGAGTTTTCTATTTTCAGAAGCTATGATCTGACCAGAGCATGTAAGCTTTTCATATCATTCACACTTGTGAATGTGTACAGGCAGATACACAGATGCTATCACTTTTTGATCACTGAGGCAATCCTGATAGTGTTTAGGATCTTTGTCAACTTGAGTACCAAAGATATGCAGGGGAAAGCTAGACTTTTTCTTGTCCTAGGGATTCAATAATGGGCCTCCTGCATACAAAGATAGCACTCTGCCCACTGGAAAACATCCAAACTCTGAGTAGCTGGCACTCTAACACGCTGACTAATACTCACCTGATGGAGTGATGACTAGACATTATAACTTAAGAGTATTCACTTTAGTGCACATGTATGCTACATATTATGGCTTTTGTGCCACACAGCTAGAGAGCTTAGACACCTATGTGTCATGGTTTAATTTATCTGTGGTGGGGGTGGGGGTGGGTGGGAAATGCAGTGAAATACATCTACCATGCCTGCCTGTGATGAGGTTGTAATTAGGAACTGCAGGTACAGTGTGTAGCATTGTTTTTTTTTTATATTGAGAAAATTGAGTTGGTTAACAGGGAATATTTTCCTGGAACAAACACACATGTACATTATCACTGCTGCCTAAAATCTCCATCCCAGTAAAGAGGACTAGAGCAGAAGGCATGCTATGCCCAGTTCCCAGCAGATTGCTCAGCTCACAGTGACACACAAGAGAAACCCATTTTTTCACAATTCTTTTTTTTTTTTTTTTTTTGTCTTGTTTTTTTTTTTTTGAGGTAGAGTCTCACTCTAGTTCAGGCCAACCTGGAATTCACTATGAATTCTCAGGGTAGCCTCGAACTCACGGTGATCCTCCTACCTCTGCTTCCCAAGTGATGGGCTTAAAGGCGTGCGCCACCACACCTGGCTTCACAATTCTTATCTAAATGTGCCATCAGAACAATATTCCAGAACACATACGAATTCTCCTTCTTCTGGATTCGACCTGTAATTTAGAGAGAAGAAAACACTGTGAGGCCCAGATCATGCTGAGTTCTCTTTACCCAGGTCTTTCATTCCTGTCATGTGGGGTAATGAGAGCAAGGAAGGGAAGGGTTTTCAAGCCAAAGGCTCTATCAGTCTCTAATGTGTTCCTGTCACAAAACCCCAACTTACCACAACATATCTGGACTCAATATCTTCTTTCTCTATCATGTTGTCATCTGAAGGAAGAGCAACTAGAATGACACAAGCAACACTTAGATCATGGTGTAAGGATTAAAAACCCAGGGCTCTTCTGTTCATAAAGGCAGAGGTCTAGAAGCTTGGTCTACATAGCTAGACTTAATGGTGTAGATGGCTCACAACCATGGTTGATGTTCAATGTGGAACAAAGAGGTTGACTCAATTGACATTTGTTAGTACACTGAACAGAAGAAATGAAATGCTAGAAATTCTTGTTTGTAGTGTAACAAAATGCTTACACAGAAATGTATAGAAATGAATGGGATCCTTAAAGAATTATTAACATCTAAGGTTTTAATTAGGAAATGGTGAAATGCAGAGTAATATAAAATGACTCCAGAATACACACCTGTGGGGTTCCTTCCCAGTCAGGTAGTGCCGAGGGAAGGACCAGGCCTGCTGGTTCCTCCCTAGGGGTTGAGGGGATGATGAACGTCCGACGACTCAGAAACCTCTCCTGGCCACCGGAGAAAAACCACACTGAGACGGGAGTCTTTTTGATGCAGGAACTCACAGAAACAACTCGCTTTATTACTCTGAGCAGTTGCCTGTATCATGTTGGGGTGAAGGTGGGGATTTTAGGATGGGGGAAGAGGTTAAGGGCCAATAGTAAACTTTAACTATTGAAATGGTAATTACAATTGCCATGCGGAAGTAGCAGGCCAGAAGCTGTTAGGCATTTTGCTGAGTCCTAGCTGGCCAGAGACAGGTCACCAAACTTTAGCTAGGCTCAGGACGTTCCACTTGGCCTCACGCCTGGGCCTTTCAGGGCCCAACATCTCCCCCTTTTGTTTTTGTAAGAGCATTAGTCACCGTGGCCCCTGTCTTAGGTTGTCCCTCTCTGGGGATCTTGCCCATCATTGAGTACCAGGTGTTTAGCTCACTGAGAACCCACTCCATGGCCTGTCTTAGGTTTTCCCCTCTGGGGATCTTACCTGTCATTGGTCACATGGAGGGCAGGGGAGGTGGCAGTGGGTCATCTGAGGAACTTAATTCTTGAGTTGCCAGCCTGTGATAATGTATCTCGACCTGATGAAGTTGTATTGCCTCTAGCCGCTGGTGAATAAATTGTGTAATTTTGTTAATTACACAAGGCCCCGACAGTGAGGAGAAGGAGAAGGGGAAGGAGGGGGAGGGGTCCAGGTAGAGGGAGGAGGTAGGGTAAGAAGCAGTGGGTAGTCCTGGAGGTCCCGTCGCCTCCTTTCCAAGTCTTCCTGGAGCCTCTTAATTGTGTCCTGGAGGATTCCTGATTTATTGGCGTAAAAGCAGTATTTTTCCTATAAAAACAAACATACGCCTCCCTTTTTGGCCGTTAGTAGGTCTAGTCCTCTAGTCCTCTCCTGTTTTGCAGGACTACCTCAGCCAGGGAATCTAGCTCCCAGGAATGATATCTACATCTGGGGTTAAGGTGGCTGGGGCACAAGGCCTGTCCAATTGCTGGGCAGAAAGTCATAGATCATCTTGCCTCCGCAAACATAAGCCATTCCAGAAGGCGGGCAGCGTTGAGCATTGGGCTCAGTTGTGTTAAAAGTACATAAGGAAGGATGAATGTGTCCCTCATCTATATGGGAATTATTAGGGGAAGCCGGGGCCCAAATGCCCAGAGGAAACATTGGGAAAAGCTGGACAGAGATGGGGAAGGTGGCTGAGCAGTTTTTTTAAGGTTGTATGGGCAATTGTACTGCAAGCAGCCAGAGAGGCCCAGATCGGAGGCAAAGCCAGCAATCCTCTGGAAGGGAGGGAGTTATTTAGTTTAGCAGGGTGAAGGACCATTTTAGGAACAGTCCTCAGGGGTGGGACACTCCCTAGAGAAGTGATTGTCAGTGTCCCCTTGTTGGGACAAACATTTTAGGTCTCTCGCTGGTACCCAAATGGGTCTTTTTTTCATCTTGAGGGAAGACACATCCAAACCCTCTCCCTGCTGTGAGGAGCGGATCAGGCCCTCTCCAGGCCCCAGTCAATGGGTCCCTCCATCTTACCCAGATAGAACTGTAGGTAACGGCTGAGGACCAATGTATTTGAAAAGGGGATAATTGTTTATTTTTTTTAGAAAAGTTTAAAATGTTTAGGGTAAATAATGCCTTTTTTAGTTGGTCATGTGGGGATAAGGATTTTCCCTTTTGTCTTATTTTGTTTTAGTAATTGAGACTTGAGAGTCTGATTATATCTTTCAACTATAGCTTGGCCCCAGGGGTTGTATGGGATGCCTGTGGAATGTGAGATTTTCCAGGTCTGGAGAAAATCTATAAAAGCCTTGCTTACGAAGCAGGGGCCATTATCTGTTTTAATTTGATCAGGCAGCCCAAGAGTGGCAAAACATTGAAGCATGTGACTAATGATTTTTCCCCGGCATGTGCTGATTCCCAGCAGGCACAGGAGAAGGTATCGACTGAAAGAAAGATATATTTAAGCTTTCCAAATGGAGAATAGTGTGTGACATCAATTTGTCAAAGATGATTAGGGCGGAGCCCTCGAGGATTGTTTTCTGTATTTTGAAGGGGGGGTACTTGGAGGAAAGGCTGACAGGACTTACAAGTCGGACAATTTTTTTAAGGTTCTTGATTGGTACCTGTGGAAACCTGTGCTTGAGACCTCTCCAGTTGACATGGGTCAATAAGTGGAAGCGTGTAGCTTCTGTAATAGTATTACATTGAGGCATAGAAGCCATTTTATCAGCCAAATTGTTTCCTTAGAGAGGAATCCCGTTAAGTTTTGATGACCCCTGAGATGTTGAAGAAAAATGGGATTGATTCTTTGTTTGAGTAGGGAACAAGCTTGAATCATCAAAGGAGATATAGGGTTGGAGTCCAGTCTAATATGGGCCTCAACCAGGTTGGGTAGTAAATTAACAACATAAAGGCTGTCAGAAAATAAGTTAAATGGCTCTTGAATAGTGTCCAAAGCTAGAACGACAGCAAATAGTTCTTTGAATTGTGTTGACCCCCTCAACCTCATGGGAGAGTGACTTTATGGGGATAGGCTCTTTTTCCTGTTTTAAGGGAGGGTAAATGACTAGGGAAGCCCCCAGGCACCCTCCATCGGTAAACATGGTAAGAAAGTCAGGGTTAGGTTGAGACAGAAAAAGTGGGGGGAGGGGAGCTTCCATTCTAACCTGGAGAAAGAACTCATCCATTTGTGGGGGCCATAATGGCAATCAAGTTTACCTAGAAACCCCTTGAGAGCCGTAGCAACTCTTATTATTTCTCTGAAGCCAGGTGAAATCAGTTATCTTAAAGGGAGTGACAATAAGGTGAGGTTCTGTGCCAAACAACCGGACAGAGGTGTCTCTGCCCTTGATAATGCAATCAGCAACCTGGTTGGTTATAGAATAAACTCTGGAGATCCCGCCGATTGAGAGGTGGATCCATTGGATGGGCTCATCTTCCTGGGACAACAGTGCAGTGCATAATGTTTCCCCAGAGAAAATGTAGAGGGAGATGGGCAAATTAGGATTGGACCTCTTTAAGGTCGCAGTATTTATAGCCTGTTGTACCTTATGAAAAATTTGTTGATGACAAGGGGACAAAATTACCTGAGAGGAGAAGTTAAGATCCTTTAGGAGGTCAAACAAAGGCGACAGCTCTTCAGTAGTTATGGGTATCCAAGGCCTCATCCAGTTAATTTCTCCCAAGAGCTTCTGGAGTTGAGGCAAGGTGTAAGAATCCTGAATATAAAGTTGTGGTTTAACAGGTGAAACTGTATCTAGGGTAAGGGTCGAGCCCAAGATCTTAAAGGGAGGCACAGTTTGAAGTTTTTCAGGAGTTACTTTAAAGCTGTGAGTGTGAAGGATAGTTAGACATTGGTGGGTAAGGTCCTGGAGTGTGGAGGAATCTAGGCACCCAAGAATAATATCATCCATGTAGATATAAAACAGGGTATTGGGGAGATTGATAAGAGAAGAGAAAATGGATGACAGGTAATATTGACAAATGGGTAGGCTATTAGCCATGTCCTGAGGTAAGACAGTCCATTCAAATCTCCTACCTGGGCCACAAAAATTAACAGCGGGTACAGAGAATGCAAATTTTTCCATGTCTCCTGGATGGAGAGGGATAGAGAAGAAGCAATCTTTAATGTCAATGATAGTAATATGATATATATTGGGAATAGTTGGGATCCATGAGAGTCCCCTCTGGGGGGTTCTGAATATGATCATGCATTCATTGATCTTTCTTAAATCATGTAAAAATCTCCAGGACCCATTAGTCTTTTTTATGACAAAGACAGGAGAGTTCCAGGGACTAGTGGAGGGACAGATATGTCCAGCCTCCAACTGCTGATCAAAAAGTATGTGGAGGGCTGGAGAGATGGCTTAGTGGTTAAGCGCTTGCCTGTGAAGCCTAAGGACCCCGGTTCGAGGCTCAGTTCCCCAGGTCCCACGTTAGCCAGATGCACAAGGGGGCACATGCGTCTGGAGTTCATTTGCAGTGGCTGGAGGCCCTGGCACACCCATTCTCTCTCTCTCCCTCTATCTGTCTTTCTCTCTGTGTCTGTCGCTCTCAAATAAATAAAAAATTTAAAAAAATATATTTAAAAAAAAAGTATGTGGAGTTGGTGTAACTTAAAAGAAGGGAGAGGCCACTGCTCAACTCATATAGGATCCCGCAGTCTCCACTGGATTTTAAATGGGGGGGCTGAGCAGTGGCCCTTAGAATTGGGGGTGTTCATTGGAGTAATTGGGATGACATTTCCTCCCTTCCTCAAACTATTGTTGATTTTTTTTAATTTAACAAATCATTATAAAAGGCCTTATGGTCAGTAGTGATGAAAGCCTCGGCATCTCCAAGGATGTCTTGCCCCAGTAAGTTAGCAGTGAGCCCAGTCACCACAAGAGGGCGGACTGTTCCCTTGTCTCCACCTGGGTCAGTCCAAGGGAGCCACGTGGCAGTCTCCCAGGAGGTGGATTTCCCACCAATTCCCAGTAGGGGAGGGCCGGGTACAAGCTGCCAGGAGGGGGGCACTTCCTCCTTTCTCAGGACCATTCAGTCTGCTCCAGTGTCGATGAAAAGTTTGAATTTTTTATTGCCAATATTTAAAATAATTTTGGGTCTAAGGCCAGGGACCAAGGGGATGGTCCAATGGACTTTGATAGATTCTTTCCCCTTATTTAATGGGGCTGGGGGGAGCCCCGGAAGAAGTTTAAAGGCTTTCCCTGTATGTTAAATTTTGATTGGCAGTCCCTAGCCCAATGAAACCCCCTTATTGCATTTAGGGCATCGGGTGCGAGGGGCGTAGGTCATCCCCCCAGAGGGCAGGGGAGGCTTTGTCTTGTTGGGGCACTCCTTTTTTAAAGTGGCCCACGTCCCCACACCAGAAACATGTTGAGATTTTAGGATTTAACTGTAATGCGCAGGTCTTATCAGCTAAATCTCCCTGTTTGTTTTGCTGAAGGGCAGCAGCCATGGCCCTAGCCTGATGGGAGATAGTGCCAACGTCTTTGGTGGCTACAATCCATCTACTCATGGAGTTGTCCTTGAGACCCGCACAGGCGAGGAGGTGATCAGCCATCATCCCTTCCAAGACCAACATTTTAGTAAATTGATCTCGTAATGCCCCTGGGGGGAATTTTCTTTGGAGACTTTTTTCCACCCTATCTATAAATGTAGCCAAGTCCTCAGATGGTTTTGAGTAATTCCTCTAAGGGGGGGTTTCAGAGGGTCCCTCATCAAGCTTGTTCCATACCACCAAGCCCAGTTCCCTGACCTGGTCCCTATACGGGTCAGGTATAGCTGCCTGTTGAGTGCCTGTAGCATATTGATCAGAGATACTGTAGAGCATCCCAAAAGTTATTGGCACAGGGGGCTGTTGATTTTGGTTTCGTTCTGCCTGTGCATGGCACTCATCTTTAAAATAGGTACACCACTTAAGGTATAGGGGACCCAACAAGACAGCCCTGACTAGATTTTTCCAATCTTGGGTTGTACAAGGTTGATGGGCAAGTCCCTATAATAGGGTCTCAGCCCAAGGAAAGTTGGGTCCATCCTCTGAGACTGCCTTTTTAAGCTCCTTAAGGTCCTGAGCTTCCCACGGATACCAAGCAGCAGGGCGATTGCCCCCAGGATTTAGATTGATGGGAAATAAAAAAGTAGCTTTATTTTTTGGCGGCTTGGCAGCTGAATATGAAGGAGGGGCTGAGGGGGTCTTGGCGGCCGAATATGAAGGAGGGGCCAAAGGGGTCCAGAAAGGGTTAGTCGATGGAGGAGGTGGAGGAGGTCCCCCAGAAGGCCAGGGAGCACTCTCAAGGGGATTGAGTGAGGAGTATAAAGATGTATCCTCTTTTGGGGTTTTTATAGCTGTATCTCCAGGAGTAGTAGCTGGATCAGGCTGTATATTATCTTTTCCTTCTGTCTTTTGTGTATGTTTGGTTGGTCTTGGAGGGAAGCAGTCCTTGAGGGCCGAGATTGTAGGGAGGACCCCTGAGGGGACTTTGACCCTTCTCCACATGTGCCCGACAAACAAGGGCCTCTACCCTATCCCACGTGTCCCAATCAAAGAGATTTCCTTCCGGCAGCCATGGCGCCAGCTTGAAAAGGCAATCCCAGGTCTGTCGAGCCTGATTATCAGTCAAATTAAGCCCTCTACTCTTTAGGAGTGCCCTGAGAGATTCTAAGGCAGGATTGAATTTAGAGGTAGACTGTCCCTTATTATAAAGTTGAGAGAGAGATGTCCATAAAACTAGGGCAACAGCAACCCACATATACACGTATAATACAACCACAAGGATGCAAAAGACAGGTAAACATGTTGTACAAAAGCCGCAGATGCAGATTGTCTATGAAATGAAAGTGAAAGGAAAGAGAAATAGAATGAAGAGATGTTGACAAGTAAGTACAGGTTATAGAAGCAAAGTTTAGTGCACTAGATATGAAGACTGCCTCATAGCTCACGAGGGTACGCTCACCCGCACACACCGCTTACCTCCTCAACAACTGCCTCTCACAGGGTGCACTGTCTGTCGGGGTCCCAGAGCCCCACGTTGGGCACCAGATGCGGGGCTCCTTCCCAGTCAGGTAGTGCCCAGGGAAGGACCAGGCCTGCTGGTTCCTCTCTAGGGGTTGAGGGGATGATGAGCATTGGATGACTCAGAAACCTCTCCTGGCCACCAGAGAAAAACCATACTGAGTCGGGAGTCTTTTCGATGCAGGAACTCACAGAAACAACTCGCTTTATTACTCTGAGTGGTTGCCTATATCATGCTGGGGACAAAGGTGGGGATTTTAGGATGGGGGAAGAGGTGAGAGCCAATAGTAAACTTTAACTAATGAAATGGTAATTACAATTGCCACATGGAGGTAGCAGGCCAGAAGCCATTAGGCGTCTTGCTGAGTCCTAGCTGAACAGAGACAGGTCGCCAAACTTTAGCTAGGCTCAGGAAGTTCCATTAGGCCTCACACCTGGGCCTTTCAGAACCCAACACACACCAACTCCACCTGTTTTTGCTGTTCCCTGTAACAGAGAGAGAAGAAAATATCTTGAGGACCAGATCATAGTGAATTTTCTTTACCCAGGTCTCTGATTCCCAGTCACTCGAGGTAATGAAAGCATGGCAGGGAAAGAGTAGGAAAGTCAAAGACTGTGTTAGACTGTTGCATTATTCTGTCATAAGACTTGTGAGGCTGGGCACTTTATGAATATATTTTATGTTTTCATGCACAGCCTCAAATAAGAATAATAATTTACTCAACTTCTGGATAAGATGGTGGCGTAGGAACCACGCCAAAGCAGCCTAGGGGAGAAGAAGAAAACAAAAAACAACAGCAAACTACACTCTTCTACTTAAAAAGGAGGTGTTTAAGAAATTAAAATGGCAGCAGAGAAGTAGAGATTCAGAGCATCCAGAGCCCACATAGGCAGGTAGAAGCGGCTCCAGCAGCAGCGGCATCAGGTCCACAGGGCCACAGCTGCCAGGCTCAGCTTGAGCCGCAGGAAAAGCCAGGTGAGGGGATTTTCCACTCACACCAGAGCTCTTCACAAGCTCAAGAAATGTGAAGGGAGGACGGCAGTGAACAACAGAAGAGCAGATCACAAGGTAGAGAACCACATGGACCAGCAAGAAAACTAGAGCCACCATCGACAGCCTCCCCTCCCCCACCACCAGTGAAAGCACCAGCAAGCACCAGACACCAGCGGAAGGGAGATCACAGCACCCAGAACCCACGAACAGACCAGCAATCCAACCACCCAGCCAGCCTACTTGAACCTACAGTGCACCAAAGAGGGACCAAAGCAGGAGTGCAGCATAAATGAGACCAAAATCATCCCAAAAGGTAACTGGGATTACACCAGGTCAGTACCTACCAAACAAGCCTGGTATATGGACCTGAACTAGAAGTGCTAATTGCACCTTCCATATCAGGATAAATTATGTTAAATCTGATGGATGGTCGGATTTGCCATTCTTAAATAAGCTATATTTTGGGCTTGTTATTGTTGCTTCTTGATTTATAGTGGCTTTGTTTCCTCTTCTGTTATATATTAGATAAGGGTCTCACTTGGTCACAAGCTGACTTGGAACCCTCAACAGACCAGAAATCTTAACCTCTTTGTTGTCAGGATTAAGGGTGTGAGGTACCACACATCCTAAGGAACAGTTCAAGGATCTGGTTGTCATAATAACTCCTTGTGCAAAAATACTCTGTGCTGCTTTTCATTGAAAGTGTACATTGTTTAGTTAAATTTTAGAAACTGCCTGTATTTTGTTCTACTCAGCCTACTTGAATACTCTCATAGCAGGGAAACCCGACACTTTTGTAGATACTCTGAGAATCTTGAGAGCCACACCTAGCACCTTAAGCTCCTACCCTGAAGATATATAACATCAGATTGATTGATACATCTAATAATACTGCAGCTAACTAGAAAATCCAAGCATTAAATTAATCCAAGATGCAAAAATATATACATTATAATACAAGAAACCTAAAATCAAGACAATATATACATGACCTACCTAAATTAAATCAAGATGAGATTGATCACTTAAATAGACCTATAACAAGTATGGAGACCCAAGCAGTTATCAAAAATCTCACAACTGAAAAAAGTCCAGTCCCAGATGAATTCACTGATGAATTTTACCAGACCTTCAGGGAAGAACTAATACCACTGCTTAAAAGGTTTGCCATAAAATAGAAAAAGAAGGAATCCTACCAAATTCCTTCTATGAAGCCAGCATCACTCTAATACTAAAACCAGGCAAAGATAGAACCAAAAAAGAAAATTAGATTCCATATCCAAGATGGCCACTGTCAGCAAGGAGAGATGTCGCTAAGGGGCTGGACTGAAGCGAGGGGACTGAAACATTTTCTGAGAACCTTTTAGAAGGAATAAGTCTGCTTCAATAAATGAAGGAGAATAAAGAAAACTCAAGCCCTTCAGTAGCGTCAGCAAACCTGGACCACACAAAACCATGTTGGTACTGGGATAAGAAAGACTTGGCTCATACACCCTCACAACTTGAAGGCCTTGATCCTGCCACCGAGGCTCAGTACTGCCGAGAGGGGGCTCACTTCATCTTTGATGTGGGCACACATTTGGGGCTACACTATGATACCCTGGCAACTGGAATAATTTATTTTCATCGCTTCTATGTGTTCCATTCCTTCAAGCAATTCCCAAGATATGTGACAGGAGCTTGTTGCCTCTTTTTGGCTGGAAAAGTAGAAAAAACACCAAAAAAATGTAAAGATATCATCAAAACAGCTCGTAGTTTATTAAATGATGTGCAATTTGGCCAGTCTGGAGATGACCCAAAGGAAGAAGTAATGGTTTTAGAGAGAATCTTACTACATACTATAAAGTTTGATTTGCAAGTAGAGCATCCATACCAGTTCCTTCTCAAATATGCAAAACAACTCAAAGGTGATAAAAACAAAATTCAGAAGTTGGTCCAAATGGCATGGACGTTTGTAAATGACAGTCTCTGCACCACCTTATCACTGCAGTGGGAACCAGAGATCATACCAGTAGCAGTGATGTATCTTGCAGGACGTCTGTGCAAATTTGAAATACAAGAATGGACCTCCAAACCTATGTATAGGAGATGGTGGGAACAGTTTGTTCAAGATGTCCCTGTTGATGTTTTAGAAGACATCTGCCACCAGATCCTGGACCTGTACTCACAAGGGAAGCAACAGATGCCTCACCACACCCCTCATCAGCTGCAGCAGCCCCCATCTCTTCAGCCCACACCACAAGTGCCACAAGTACAGCAGTCACAGGCGGCTCAAGGCTCTGACCCAGCCCCGGCCCAGCAGAAGGACTCGCAGCAGCCAGCTCCACAACCTCAGCAGCAGCAGCAGCAGGAGCCACAACCACCACCACCACCAGCCCAGCAAGAGCAGCAGCCTCCACCACCACCCAAGAAACCATCTCCACAGCCTAGTCCTCCTCGACAGGCTAAGCGTACCGTGGTTGTTTCTCCCAAAGAAGAAAACAAAGTCACAGAACCACCAGCACCTAAAATCCCCAAACTTGAGACCACCCACCCGCCTTTACCCCCAGCACATCCACCTCCAGACCGGAAGCCTCCCCTGGCCACTGCCTTAGGTGATGGTGAGCCACCTGGTCCAGTGGAAGCTGGTGACCTCCCCAAAGTCCAGATTCCACCTCCAGCCCATGCAGCCCTTGTGCACCAACCCCCACCGCTGCCACATCGGCCTCCACCCCCGCCCCCCTCAAGCTACATGACTGGGATGTCCACCACCAGCTCCTACATGTCTGGAGAGGGCTACCAGAGCCTGCAGTCCATGATGAAGACCGAGGGCCCTTCCTATGGTGCCCTGCCCCCAGCCTATGGCCCACCCGCTCACCTTCCCTACCACCCCTATGTCTACCCTCCCAACCCGCCCCCACCCCCTGTGCCCCCATCCCCAGCCTCCTTACCCCCACCCACCATTCCCCCCCCACTCCAGGGTACCCCCGCCTCCCCCCACCTACAACCCCAATTTCCCACTCCCACCCACCCCCCGCCTGCCCCCCGCCCATGCAGTCCCACCTCACCCTCCTCCAGGATTGGGCCTGCCACCAGCTGGCTACCCGCCTCCTGCTGTCTCCCCTGGAGGACAGACACCTGTGCCCCCGCCTACCCCCACACCTGGCATGCCACCTGTTGGGGGGCTGGGGCAGGCAGCCTGGCTGAGATAACATGATGCCTTTTCCCTTGTTTTTTAACAGTTTTTCTAATTGACATGAGTAGTTTGAGGGGTAAGCATCAGGGTACCTTGTATAATGCTGGACAGTTAGGGTATGGAAGAAGGGAACATCCTCCCTTGTGGAGGGTGGGGACAGAGCCTCAGTGTGGCCTGGGCAGTGCCTCTTGCCACTTTGACTATACTCAGCTTCAACTAACATCATCTGAGAGTCCTGCACTGGGTTCCTGTATGCTAGTGAAAATGTTAACCAGCCACATTGGCTCCATGAATAGCTTCAGTAAGGAGTGAATTTCCTTCTAGAAATCAGTGCCTATTTCCTGAAAACTTAATTTCCAATAGTCTTATCTCTTCTGCAGTCACGCTGTTGTCATTTCGTTTGGTGGCTTCTCCGTAGCCACTGCTACCTGTAGTTTTTTTGCATCCTTTGTCCGCAGTCACCGGAAGGGCTGTCTTGTTGGATGGCTTTTTTCTTTTCTTCCTGGGAGAAGGAGAGAAATGTACTTGGAAAGTAATGTATGTTTACATCTCTTTGCAAATTTCTGTACATAGAAATATATTTTTTAAGCATGAATGTAACAAGATACTGTGAATTCCATCTTGGTTACAAATGAAACTCCTTCAGTCAGTTACCCGAATAAAATCAGCTCTAAAATGAAAAAAAAAAAGAAAAGAAAAGAAAATTACAGACCAATCTCCCTCATGAACATAGATGCAAAAATTCTCAACAGGGCTGGAGAGATGGTGTAGCAGTTAAGCACTTGCCTGTGAAGCCTAAGGACCCCGGTTCGAGGCTCGGTTCTCCAGGTCCCATGTTAGCCAGATGCACAAGGGGGTGCACGCGTCTGGAGTTCGTTTGCAGAGGCTGGAAGCCCTGGCGCGCCCATTCTCTCTCTCTCCCTCTATCTGTCTTTCTCTCTGTGTCTGTCACTCTCAAATAAATAAATAAATAATTAAAAAAAAAATTCTCAACAAAATATTGGCAAACAGAATACAAGAATATATCAGAAAGTTCATTCACCCTGACCAAGTAGGCTTTATCTCAGAGATCCAGGGATAATTCAACATATGTAAATCGATAAATGTAATAAATTGTCTAAATGGACTGAAGGACAAAAATAACATGATCATCCCATTAGACACAGAGAAAGCATTTGACAAAATCCAACATCCCTTCATGATTAAGGTCCTTAAAGACTGGGAATAGGAGGAACATATCTCAATATAATAGAGGCTATTTATGACAAGCCAACAGCCAACATATTACTAAATGGGAAAAACTGGAAGCTTTTCCACTAAAATTAGGAAAAAGACAAGGGTATCCACTGTCCCCACTTTTATTTAATATAGGACTGGAAGTCTTAGCCATAGCAATAAGGCAAGAGAGGGCTGGAGAGATGGCTTGGCGGTTAAGCACTTGCCTGTGAAACCTAAGGACCCCGGTTCGAGGCTCAGTTCCCCAGGTCCCACGTTAGCCAGATGCACAAGGGGGCACACGCGTCTGGAGTTCGTTTGCAGAGGCTGGAAGCCCTGGCACGCCCATTCTCTCTCTCTCCCTCTATCTGTCTTTCTCTCTATGTCTGTCACTCTCAAATAACTAAATAAAAAATGAACAAACAAACAAAAAAAGATTCCCTCTCTGTCCAGGAGGGTTCTTTAAAAAAAAAAAAAAAAAAGGCAAGAGACACACATAATAGGAATACAGAGTGGAAAGGAAAACATCAAGTTATCATTATTTGCAGATAACATGATTATATACATAAAAATCCTAAAGACACTACCAGCAAACTGTTAGAGCTGATAAACACCTATGGCCATAAAGCAGAACACAAAATAAATACACAGAAATCAGTAGCCTTCCTATATGCTAACAACAAACACACAGAGGATGAAATCAGAGAATCACTCCCATTCACAATTGCATCAAATTTTTTTTAAAGTACCTTGGAATAAACCTAACCAAGGAAGTGAAGGATCTCTACAATGAAAACTTTAAAACTCTCAAGTGAGAAATTGCAGAAGACACAAGGAAATGGAAAAGCATCCCTTGTTCCTGGATTGGAAGAGTCAATATTGTGAAAATGGCAATCTTACCAAAAGCAATCTATACATTTAATGCAATCCCTATCCAAATTCCATTGGCATTTGTGGTGGTTTGATTCAGGTGTCCCCATAAACTTAGGCCCCCAGCTGATGGATATTTGGGAATTAATGCCTCCTGGAGGGAGTGTATTGTTGGGGGCAGGCTTGTGGGCTTTATAGCCAGTTTCCCCATGCCAGTGTTTGGCACACCCTCCTGTTGCTGTGGTCCACCTTATGTTGGCCAGGGGGTGATGTCCACCCTCTGCTCATGCCATCATCTTCCCCTGCCATCGTGGAGCTTCCCCTTGAGCCTGTAAGCCAAAATAAATCTCTTTATTGGGTGATTTCTACCAGCAATGCAAACCGGACTGCAACAGCATTCTTCACAGAAATAGAAAAAATCAATCCAAAAATTCATTTGTAATCACAAAAAAATCTCAAATATCTAAAACAATACTGAGCAACAAAAATAAGGCTGGTGTATCACCATACCTGATTTTAACCTATACTACAGAGCCATAGTAACAAAAACAGCATGGTACTGGAACAAAAGCAGATATGTAGATCAATGGAACAGAATAGAGGACCCAGATGTAAGTTCAGGTACCTATAGACACCTGATATTTGATAAAAATGCCAAAAATACTCATTGGAGAAAAGACAGCCTTTTCAGCAAATAGTGCTGGGAAAACTGGATATGTATCTGTAGAAGAATGAAAATAGATTCTTCTCTCTCTCCATGCACAACAATTAAGTCCAAATGGATTAAAAACTTTAACATCAGACCTGACACTCTGAAACTGCTAGAGGAAAAAGTATGGAAAACCCTTCAACATATTGGTATTAGCAAAGACTTTCTGAATATAACCCCAATTGCTCAGGCAATAATAACACAGATTAACCGCTGGGACCTCATGAAATTACAAATATTTTGTACTGCAAAGAACACTGTAAATAAAGCAAAGAGGCAACCTACAGAATGGGAAAAAAATCTGCCAGTTGTACATGTGATAGAGGATTAATATCTACGATATACAAAGAACTCAAAAAATTAAATAATAAGAATTCAAGCAAGCCAATTAAAAAATGGGCTATGGAACTAAATAGAGAGTTCTCAAAAGAAGAAATATGGATGGTATATAAGCATCTAAAAAAATGTTCTACATCCCTAGCCATCAGGGAAATGCAGATTAAAACTACATTGAGATTCCATCTCATTCCTGTCAGATTGGCTACCATCATGAAAACAAATGACCATAAATCCTGGCAAGGATGTGGAACAAGAGGAACCCTTCTACACTGTTGGTGAGAATGCAATCTGGTCCAGCCATTGTGGAAATCAGTGTGGTGGTTCTAAGACACCTAAAAATAGATCTACCATATGACCCAGCTATAGCACTCCTAGGCATATATCCTAAGGGCTCATCTCATGACCTTAAAGATACTTGCTCAACCAGGTTTATTGGTGCTCAATTCACAATAGCTGGAGAATGGAACCAGTCTAGATGTCCCTCAACTGATGAGTGGATAACGTAGATATGGCACATTTATGCAATGGAGTTCTACTCAGCGGTAAAGAAAGATGAAGTTATGAAATTTGCAGGAAAATGGATGGATCTGGAAAGGATTATACTGAGATACCCCAGGCCCAGAAAGCCAAGCGTCACATGTTCTCTCTCATATGTGGATCCTAGCTACAGATGATTGGACTTCTGTGTGAGTAGGAAGAAAACTCAGTAGCAAAGACCAGTAAACTAGAAAAGAGATAGAAAATGAAGAGAAATTAAGGGAGGGGGCACTTAATGGGATGGTATTGTATACATGTAAGTAGAAGAATAGATTAATGGGGGTGAAAAGGCCCACGTGATGTCAGGGGAAGAGACTGAGTAAAGGAAAGGTGGAGGGAGGGCTAATCAAAATCTAAGAGGATATAAATAAATCATATGGAAACCTACTTTTTTGGACAACAGAACAATAAGGAGTCATAGATTGTTGCTAGAAAATTTTCAGTGCCAGTGAGTTGTTGGCCAGGGAAGTCCCTAATGCCCCCAAAACATTAAAGACCATTGCTGAGGCCCTTCCTTTCCCAGCAGGAATACATGGTAAGACCCTATTGCTGAAGACTCCACATACTTGGGCTGCAAAGCCAATGAGAAATCCTGCTGGAACTGAGCTGACAACTTCCTCCATGTAGACCAGCTGACAGAAAGCTGAAGAAGCTATTCTGCATGCAGTTCAATGGGAGGAAGAGAAAACACCACTGAAGATACTCAACAGTGGACACTGTAAGCCTTATATTTGGCCCCCCAGGCCAAATGAGCCAACAGGTACAAAGGTGGCACATGGTGGAAAACCAAGTGCCCTCTAATTGGACTGGAGGCCCACTCCATGGGAGGGAATATATCCCTGATACTGAAAACGTACAATAGGGGTAGTCATGAGCCCTAGGGGTATAATGCCTGCTGCTATCTGGCTAAAGGGATATACTATGCTCATAAAACTGCCCAGTAAGTACTTCACTTAATGTTCATACCCATATATTAATGCTACTCTCACTTTTGGTAGAAAACCTTCTCTTTTCAGATGACAGTCACCTTGGGATGACACAGAAGGCATCATCACGCTGGGAAGAAGTGACAGAGGAGTGCTCAGCACTGCAATATCTCTTGCACACCTTCCAAGGCGGAGGGTCCATTGTGGAAGAGGTGGTCAAAAGAATCTAAGAGCCAGAGGAGGGGTAGGACTCCTTACAACGTGCTCCCCCAGACACAAAATGGCCTGGATATCCATGACCCCACAGTGCCTGACACTACCTACACAAGACCATTATAATAGGAGAAAATGATGATGACATCAAAATAAAAGAGAGACTGATTGAGAGAGGGAGGGGATATGATGGACAGTGGAGTTTCAAAGGGGAAAGTGGGTAGAGGGAGGGCATTACCATGGGATATTGTTTACAATCATGGAAGTTGTTAGTTTAAAAATAATTTTAAAAAAAAGAATGGCACAAGAGCTTAAAGTCATTGTGTCCAAACTTTTAAGTTTAGTTGTCCTGTGGCAGCATATCTTATCCTTTAAATATCTAAGAGTTATAAATGCAATCAGAACCTTTTACCAGTCTTGAAAATAATACAAATCTAAAACAATTAAGTTAACCTAGAAACTTTCAGCAAAAAGACAAGTAAGACAGTATACAGTCTTGGCACCTGTGTTTGAAAATATCTTTGATTAGTTCAGATATGTGTGTGGTACCAATTACCCAGGTAACATTAGAAACAGAACCATGGAGCTTGAAATTATCCCTCTCAGATGAGGGCCACTTGTTGAGCATGAGGCTGTACCCTAAATCAGGGAATGTCTTAAGAGTTAATTTTGTTATAAGCACTGGACTTGAGATGACAGAAGTGAGACAGTTACTTTACATATAACAGAGCAGAGTCTGGTCATTGTTGAGCCAAAACAGTTAAGCTCTAATACAACCCTTGACAAATCTTGGTTTTTTTAATTTTTTGTTTATTTTTATTTATTTATTTGAGAGCAACAGAGAGAGAGAGAGGCAGAGAGGAAGAGAGAGAATGGGCGCGCCAGGGCTTCCAGCCACTGCAAACAAACTCCAGACGCATGCGCCCCCTTGTGCATCTGGCTAACGTGGGACCTGGGGAATCGAGCCTCAAACTGGGGTCCTTAGGCTTCACAGGCAAGCGCTTAACCACTAAGCCAACTCTCCAGCCCGACAAATATGTTTTGAAACAGAAAACACTATTTGACAACCAATGTTTTTAGCTTAATGTTGGATAGCAATTGATCTTATGCATAATGGGAATTTTTATCAACATAAAACAATTTTGCCTTCCCCATGACTTAAAATTGATAAAGCTCAGGCAAGCTATCCCAACATATTTGAACTAACAGGAAAATAAAGGTTATAGTGACTAAAATTGAATCACTTAAACCTAAGTGATTAAACCTAGTGATGACCACTTGACAGAACCAGAATAAGCATAAATAAAACAGGAGCTCTTTAAGTATGAGCACCTCATCTTTGGAAATTAAACAGTTATATGTGAACCTTTATCTAAAACTCACTTTCTTCAATAGTTAAAACCTGGACAAATGGATAAACCTAATTTATTGAGAGCCTTAAAACCAGTTTTTCTAACCCTTAAGCCATCAACAACTTGATGTCATGAACTGCTGGACTCAGTTTCTCTACCTTGGAATCAAGGAAACATATTTTAGATTTTATCCAATTAAATGTTTCAATGAAGGGGCCCTTCCCTGAGCAACTGTCATCATTGTTATGATCTCCTGGCAACGTCTATCCTTTTTTCTTTATCTCCTATACTGGTGTCTCACCTTTTCCTGGTTTCTTTATTATAATAAATAGAAGTTGCTACCTGGAACAACTGTTGTAAGCTCTTACCTGGTTTGTCTATCAATTTTTGTAATTTCTTACAAATATCAGGTGATGTTTTATATTTGACTGAGTTAAAAATTTATCTTTAAGAAGAATTTCCTTCTCCAAGACATCTGGACTTATATTAGTATGTTTTTTTTTAATTTTTAAATATTTTATTTACTTATTTGAGAGAGAGAAAGAGGCAGATAGAGAGAAAGAAATAATGGGCATGCCAGAGCCACTAGCCACTGCAAACAAACTCCAGATGCATGTGCCCCCTTGTGCATCTGGCTTAAGTAGGTCCTGGGGAATCAAACCAGGGTCCCTAGGCTTTGCAGGCAAATGCCTTAACCTCTAAACCATTTACCCAGCCCTTATATTAGTATGTTTTCTAACTGTCCCATTAGGTCTTTGGAGAAAAGTAATGGGCAATTCCTGTCCTCCCTGTGTTATCTAAGTGAGCCCAGTTTTTAAGGAGACAGGCTACCAGAGACTTTTGAGGTATCTTGGAAGGTGACCATCCCATCTGAAACAAAGCGGAGGAAAATGAAAGAAGAGTCAGGTTATGTATGCCCCATTCTGTCTCCAGTCTTCTTGGTTGGAGAATGTTTTGTCTTCCACATGGCAGAGAAAATGGGAGATCCAGGGTGGATCAATACAACAAGAAAAGATCGCCAAGTACCTATCATGAGATGTGTCCCCTCCACCAACCACATCTGCTGGAGCCCAGCAGTCACTGCAAAGGAAGCAGGGACAGGAGTGTGGCTCTCACTGCTAGCCTGGAAACCTGTGCAGAGAGATGGCAACAGACTGGGGTCACTCAAATTCAAGGGGGAGATGACTGAGTGGTTAAAGATGGTTGCGTAAAAAACCTGTTTGCCTGGGTTTGACTCCCCAGTACCAACACAAAGCCAGACACATCTGCATCTGGAGTTCATTTCCAGTGGCAAGAAGCCCCAGTGCACCCATACATTCATACACACAGTCTCTCTCAAAATTAATAAAAGTATAAAAACACCAGAGATCCAGAGGTTACAGAGAATTAAACACTAAATCAGATTTCTAACATGTCCATCAAGGCTCAGGGAATATGAAGGAAGAAGGGACAGAAAGATTTTAAGAGCCTCAGGGTGGGTGGGATTAACCTAAGGTACCATCTCCCCACCCCACAGAGACTGAGTGAGGCCTTCATAACTTCACATGATACCCATAACCCCATTAATGATGGCTCCCCAGTGGAATGGGAATGGGGAAGAGGAGATATAAAAATATAACCTTGTTTTAAATTATAAACAAGCAGGGAAGATTTTGTCCAGCATAGGAATGACTGTCCAGTACAGCATGGAGGGGCCTCTCTAGGAGCAAACCTCCAGCCCAGAGAAGCAGGAGGAGCTCAGCTCAATGTAGGAAGGACAGAGTTCAGGGGAACCAGTGGAGAGCACCTAGACGGTATGGGCCCTCGCCATAATGCCTCTGAAGACAGGGTGCAAAACCGATTTCAGTTTCAGAAGTGTGAGTCCCTGGGCCAGGAGTCCCTCACCTGAGTGCAGAAAGACTTAGGCCAGAGGGCAGGGGCACTGTTGCTACTAATGGTCTTTTCCATCACTGTAATGAGAAGCATGTCTGTCTTAGATCATTCTTGGATAAAATGCAAACCCTATCCTATCACTGCTTCCTGCTCATGCCACAGACAGCAGTTGCCAGGCAACCCTGTCAGGAATCTACCTACACCTGTAACTTTATATCACAACCTATTTTTTTTTGTTTTCTGGATATTTTTTGCCTTTGAAACTTAGATACAATTTGCCACTTAAAGACAATGGTCAGCTGGGTGTGGTGGCACAAGTATTTAATCCCAGAACTCTGGAGGATTGCCATGAGTGCGAGGCCACTCTTGAGACTACATAGTGAATTCTAGGTCAGCCTAGACTAGATGGTGTGTGTGGGGGGGGGGGGGGGGCTGGATAGATGGCTTAGCCGTTAAGTGCTTGCCTCTGAAGCCTAAGGATCCTGGTTGAGGTTCAATTCCCAAGGACCCACGTAGGCCAGATGCACAAGGGGGTGCATGCTTCTTGGAGTTCATTTGCAGTGGCCTTGAACCGGGGTCCTTAGGCTTCACAAGCAAGCTCTTAACGGATAAGCCATCTCTCCAGCCCCTAACTTGATTCTCTTCTGGGAGAAGGGGAAGGTTTTTTTTTGTTTTGTTTTGTTTTGGTTTGGTTTTAGACAAGGTTTCATGTAGTCCAGGCTGGCCTCAAAAATCACCAGTAGCTGAGGATGGCCTCAAACTCCAGATCCTCCTGTCTCCACCAGCTAAGTACTAATCTGATTTTTAAAAATCAGGGCTGGAGGGGCTGGAGAGATGGCTTAGCAGTTAAGGCACTTGCCTGCAAAGCCAAAAGACCCAGGTTTGATTTGCCAGTACCCATGTAAAGCCAGATGCATAAGGTGGTACATGTGCCTGAAGTTCATGTATAGTGACTAGTGGCCCTGGTGTGCCATCCTTTCTCAACCTGCCTCTTTCTCTCAAATAAATAAATAAATAAAATATTTTAAAAATCAGGGCCAGAGAGATGGCTCAGCTGGTAAGAGTGCTTCTGAAAGGCCCAAGCCAGAAGCCTAGAAATACTATCACACTCCAAAAGGAGCTTTAGTGGGGCCCTGAATACCTCAAATTCCAGGCCCTACTCTCTGCTAGAAAGTAAGGAAAAAGTCACTCTTCTTATTGTGTCAGAGCCCGCCCTCGATATAAAACTAGGTAAAAGGGCATAAGACAGGCCCTTGAGGATGGGAAGTGAGTAACGGATTAAACCGCTTATCTGGCTTCTGTAAACTGCTCGCACCATAAGCCCTAATAGCCTGTCTTAACCACACTTTGTCACCCCCACCCAGGGGCCCACACAAATGCTGACCGTGGAGGTTATAGGAAACTGATTGGTCCATGGAGCGTGGGCTTGAGTAATTTAAAATGATTGGCTTAGAAACTATGAAGTGGCATAAACTGACTGCCCTGCACTGCACGGGCTCCTGATGCTAAGAAATGATTGGTTTTAATGCACAGGCTTTGTTAGAAATCATATAAAAGCTGTCCCGTTCCTGCATTCGGGGCTCTGTAGTCCTCTACCCCTGCATGGTGTATGACTGTGGGCCCCAGCATGCTTGGAATAAAAATCCTCTTGCTGTTTGCATCAAGACCATTTCTTGTGAGTGATTTGGGGTGTGCCATTTCCAGGCGGAGAATGGGGTCCTCGTTTTGGGGGGGGTCTTACATTTGGGGGCTTATCCAGGATTTGCAACCACCCCTCATGCCCAAGAACCGACTTGGAGGTAAGGGGGACCCTCCTGGAGTAAATGTGTGCTGGCCAGTGTTTCTGTTCTGAGTATCTGTTTTATGGGACGTGCACTTTCGGTTTTCGGTTTGCAGCCATCCTCTCGGGTGTAAGGACCAGAGGACTGTGATCAGCAGACGTGCTAGGAGGATCACAGGCTTCCACCCTGGGGGACACCCTGGGAGGTGAGGAGAGCCAGGGATGCCTGGTGGTCTCCTATTGTCGGTCAGAGGACCGAGTTCTGTTGTTGAAGCGGAGGCCCCTTCTGCGGCCGTCCGATTCTTTTGTCTGCTTGTGGAGGGTGCGGACGGGCCACTGATGTCTGGATCTGTTAGTCTCAGTTGTGTGCATCTTTGTCCTTTGTGTCTTTGTCTACAGTTTTGTCATGTGACAGACGGTGACAACTCCCCTTAGCTTGACTCTTGACCATTGGACTGAAGTTAAATCTAGGGCTCATAATTTGTCAGTTGAGATTAAGAAGAGACCCTGGCAGACCTTTGGTGCCTCTGAGTGGCCAACTTACGAGGTCAGGTGGCCATCAGAAGGAACCTTTAATTCTGAGACTATTCTGACTGTTAAAGACATTATTTTTCAGAATGCACTAGGCTCTCATCCCGATCAAGAGCCTTATATCCTCACATGGAAAGATTTGATGTACAACCCCCCCACCATGGGTTAAGCCATGGTTGAACAGACTAAGGAAGCCAACCTCCTGAGTCCTGGCCCTTGAAAATAAAAGAAAACCCTTGCCTGAGAAAATCAGACCTCCTCCTCATATCTATCCCGAGTTGAGGAGCCCCCAGCTTGGCCAGAACCTCAGCCTGCCCCTCCTCCTCCTTACCCAGCCCCAGATGCTGAGGGAGGGCCCTCCACCCCTCCCGAGTCTCCAGCAATGGGAGGACCGGCTGCAAGGACGCAGAGCCGGAGAGACACCACCCCGGAAGAAGCAGACAGGATTATAACATTACCACTATGCACGTCAGGTCCTCCTGTGTCAGGGGGCCAACTAGAGCCCTTCCAGTATTGGCCTTTTTCCTCTGCAGATCTTTATAACTGGAAAGCTAACCACCCCCCTTTTTCATAAGACCCCCAACGCCTTACGGGGTTGGTGGAGTCTCTTATGTTTTCTCATCAGCCTACTTGGGATGATTGCCAATAGCTGTTGCAGACGCTTTTCACAACCGAGGAGCGGGAGAGAATTCTGATAGAGGCCAGAAAGAATGTTCCTGGGGCCGAGGGGTGACCCACACAGTTGCAGCATGAGATAAATATGGGATTCCCTCTGACTCGCCCTGCCTGGGACTACAACACGGCTGAAGCTGCTGGCAGATACACCCAGAAGAGACACCAAGCCCACTGCTGAAGCCTCAGCCCCAATTCTTGCAGGGGGCACTGATGAGATGGACAGGATGGGTGAGTGCTCTCCCAGAGGGACTGAGAAACATTGGCCCATGCGGCTTTGCCTCCATGTTTTTGAGGGCTGACAGGTTTCTCTTTCTCCTCCTCTGTCTCAGATTCATGAATTAAGAGCTCTTTTAAAAGTTAAGGAAATTGGGCTGGAGAGATGGCTTAGCGGTTAAGCGCTTGCCTGTGAAGCTTAAGGACCCCGGTTCGAGGCTCGGTTCCCCAGATCCCACGTTAGCCAGATGCACAAGGGGGCGCATGCGTCTGGAGTTCGTTTGCAGAGGCTGGAAGCCCTGGCGCGCCCATTCTCTCTCTCTCCCTCTATCTGTCTTTCTCTCTGTGTCTGTCGCTCTCAAATAAAAAATAAAATAAAAAATTTAAAAAAAAAAAGTTAAGGAAATTAGCTGTCCCAGAGGGAGGCAAGCTCCTTTTGGGAAGAAGTTGTCCAAGTCATTTCTGGATTTCTGGGCATCCATGTGGACCTGCATAGCTTATTCTGGCTAGGAAATGAAAAGTTCAGGAAGGAAATTTCCCCTCACTCCCTTTAAGCAGTAAAACTACAAGCCAGTTTTGCAAGTGCTCCAAAGCAGCTTAAGTCAGAGTCAGATGGCAGACAGACAATGGCCCCTCTGCCCATGCAGCTGCCATGTCTCTGCCTCCTCCCCCATTGGCCCCCAGCGGACCCACTCCTTCAGCAGCCTCCCAGTGGCCCGCCTTCTTCAGAGGACTCCTGGCAATCCTGGAGGCCCTTTCCCCTTCAGGTAATCAGAATCCTTGGCCCCCCTCCAGCAATCGTCTTGGCCATTACCTCCACATGTACTAGACTGGACCTCTGGGGAATGCCAGGAGTAAGGCAGGGCTGATCTAAGATGATACAAGCCCCACCCAGCCGCAACAGCGCGCCAAAAAGCGGCAAGGGAAAAAAAGTTATATTTAACTGCAGCCTATAAAGTGTCAGAGACCATGACCTGACTGCCCTAGGACAAAAGAAGAACTAACAGCCTTCATATGGCCCCTCACTGCCCTGAGGACAAAAGAGAACTAGCAGCCCTCATGCAGCCCCTCCCCCGAGAACAAACAGCTGCTCTGGGAGATGTCACAAGAGAGATTCCAGAAATACCACAAGATGCTCCAGAAGATTACGGCCAGGTGGCCCTACTTCCTCCTTCCTTGTACCCCCTCCCCCTTTTTTCCCTCCTTATTGCCCTACCTGCTGGTTGATTATAAAAGAGCTAAAAAAATCCAACATTAAACGAGACCTTGACAAAACCTCTGCTTGGTCTCCTTCTTCTTTCCCGCCCGTTCTTTCAGGTTGCAGCCCTCCTCGACCGTCCCACATAACATTGGCCCCGCAGGTCGGGGGCAAGTGGCGCCCAACGTGGGGCTCGAGGCACGGGTCTGACCAGACGACTAACCACGCTGGAGATCTCCTCAGGACGCCAAGAGACATTTTGAAGAGTGCCCCGCCATTCTGTCGCTCGCGATTTCGGCTACGGGACACAGTAAGTCAGGGCCCTTATTTTTCATTCTCGTCCGATTTTCAGAATGGGCCAAAAGCTTAGTAAAGAGGCTCTTTTTCTTAAGGATTTAAAGAGCTCACTCAGGGAAAGAGGAATTAGAGTTAAGAAAAAGGACCTCGTTAATTTTTTTTGTTTTCATTGACAAAGTGTGTCCCTGGTTCATTATTTCTGGTCCTGATATTCATCCTGAAAAATGGCAAAAGGTTGGTAAAGACCTAAATCACCGTATTCTAGAGGAGGGACCTGATCCCGTTCCCTCCATGATTTTCTCCTACTGGGGACTCATAAGAGACATAGTGGAGGAAGCGCATTCAGATCCAGATAAACAACAACTCCTTTCTGTCGCTGAGTACTGCCTCCGCCCTCTCTCGCACGGCATTTCTTTAGCTTCGCTTTCTTCTCCTCCTGAGAAATCCCCTTGCCCATCAGTCATTATCGATATGGGTTGTAGCTCCAATAACTCTGGTGCCCCCCCGAACAATAGAAAAGTTATATCTGCCCTTACCCGAGCCTATTCCCCCCGAAACTGCTTCTCGATGTACGCCCCTCATTAACCCAGTTTTTTCAAAAAACTGTGATCCCAAGCCACTCAATCTGGGTGATGCTGCTTCTCTTGAAGATGAGGCTGCTAAATACCACAATCCCGACTGGCCTCCGACTGCATCAGCACTCCCTTTTAGACCCCCTCCTTATCCCTCTCCAATTTGCACTCCCACCTTGTTATCCTCGGGGTTTTTTCCCTCTGCCCTCGCTGGCGCTAAGGAACATCTCACTAAACAAATAACTGAATTACAGGATGTTCTTAAACTACAAAAGGATTTTGCCCAACTCTCTTCAGATTTAAACTTACTGCAAAATTCAATTAATGAGGCTATATTAAAGCCCCCTAAACAGTCTCCAACCAAAAACATTAAAAAATCTCTTGCCCCATGCCGTCCCTTGGCTTTCCCAGTGATTACGCGCTCCACCACCACACCCCAGATTTCCTCCTCGGATGCCCCATTAGAAGACCATGATTCTCCTCCGGTCTCGGATAATGAGGATGAAACCTCAGAGGCAGAGGAAGGGCCTGAGGAACTCTTAGTGCCCCCTGTTAGAATTCCCGCCGCTGCTCCAGGTGCCCAGCCCCCGGAGACTCACTAGCCCCCTGCGCTTTAAAAAGGTTAAAGAATTCCACTCTGCAGTACAGGCTTATGGCCCAACAGCCCCCTTTACTCTCTCCCTTCTCGAGGATCTCTCTGGGGGAGGTCATTTAACCCCAGGAGAGTGGACCCAAGTTGTTCAGTCAGTTCTAACCCGAGGACAATTTTTGTCATGGAAGGCGGACTTTATGGATAGATGTCAATCAATTGCTTCAGTTAATCTAAGGGACCCCAACTCACCCACAGCAACTTGGACCCTTGATAAACTAACGGGTCAAGGCAGGTATGCCACTGAGGCTCGCCAACGGGGCTTTCTCCCTGGCCTCCTGGCGCAAACCGCTAATGCGGCTCTTGCTGCCTGGCATATGATCCCTACACGGGGCTCAGTTACCTCCCCCTTGTCAAAGATTACTCAAGGTGCCCAAGAGGATTATACTGATTTTGTGGGCAGACTCACTGAAGCAGCAGAACGTATTCTCAGCCCAGGAGGCGCCGAATCTAAATTCCTAAAACAATTAGCTTATGAAAATGCAAACTCAGCTTGCAAGTCAGTCCTGCGCGGCAAAGTTAGAACAGCCTCTCTTGAGGACATGATTCAACTTTGCAAAGATGTTGATACCTTCACCCACAAAATTTCCCAAGCTGTCAATCTTGCGATTGGGGCCACTATTCAGCAACCATTTTCCAACAAAGCCTGCTTTAAATGTGGCCAAATTGGGCATTTTTCCAGACAGTGCCCCAATAATTCTAACATGACGGCCGTGACCCCTTTGCCATCTGCTGGGCCACAAACACGCCCACTCCAACCTGCTACTCTTTGCCCACATTGTAAAAAGGGCAAACACTGGGCCAATACCTGCCATTCTAAGACATATCTCAAGAAACCCCCTACCTCCTCTCCAGAGAAACGGGCTGAGGGGCCAGCCCCGGGCCCCTCAGCCCATCCATTTCCTGCCGGCCTCGGGGAACAGCCAGCAGTTCACCCCTCTGTACCCGACTCCCCAATCCTCCCACCCCCCTCAACTCAACCCACCCCCCACCTCTATCGAGCCACAGCAGGAAGCGCAGGATTGGGCTTGTGTTCCTCCACCGATACAATATTAACACCAGAGGATGGAGTCCAGGTCCTCCCCACAGGAACCTTTGGACCCCCCCCCCTCCTGATATGTTCTTTTTAATCTTGGGAAGAGCATCCTCCACCCTTAAAGGGCTCACCATTCATCCTTCCATAGTGGACAATGATTATACAGGGGAAATAAAAATCCTGGCCAGTGCCACCCTGGGACCCTTAGTTATATCCAGGGGCCAAAGAGTGGCACAAGCCCTCCCCCTACCCTCACAGACCAATGGCCCTGCCCTTCACAGTCCTCGTGGAAACACCAACCCAGGCTCCTGATATCTACTGGGTCCAGGCTATCACCCGCAACCGGCCCACCCTTCGCCTCCAACTAGATAAAAAATGGTTTCTAGGCATCATTGATACAGAAGCCGATGCCACTGTAATTTCAAAAGATCATTGGCCCTCGGCTTGGCCTCTTCAGTCCTCTGTTACCCACTTACAAGGAATTGGTCAATCTCAGAACACTTTACAGAGCTCTAAATTTCTAACAAGGGAGGATCAAGAAGGAAACTCAGGGATAGTCAAACTGTTTGTGGTTGATGGCTTACCTATAAATTTGTGGGGGCATGATATACTAGACCAAATGAAGGTCATTATTTACAGCCCAAATAAGACAATCACTCATCAAATGCTATCTCAGGGCTTTATACCAGGGACAGGACTAGGAAAAAATAATCAAGGCATTACGCAGCCTATTATTCAGCAACAAAGACCTACTCGCTCAGGCTTGGGGTATCACCATTTTTCCTAAGGGCCATTGCACCTCCTGCACAGCAGGCAGATAAAATCACTTGGAAGAATGACTCTCCTTTTTGGGTAGATCAATGGCCCCTCTCCTCAGTCAAGTTGGCTGCGACTACACAGTTAGTGCAGGAACAGTTAGCCACTGGTCATATCAAGCCATCTACTTCCCCATGGAATACTCCCATTTTTGTTATACAAAAAAAGACAGGAAAATGGAGACTACTCCAGGATCTCAGAGAAATTAATAAAACTATGGTCCCCATGGGGGCTCTACAGCCAGGCTTGCCCTCCCCTGTGGCTATTCCTAAAGGGTACCAAAAAATAGTCATTGATCTCAAGGATTGCTTTTTCTCCATTCCCCTACACCCAGAAGACTGTAAATGCTTTGCCTTCAGCCTTCCTGTTACTAACTTTGTTGGACCTATGCCTAGATTTCAGTGGAGGGTCCTACCTCAAGGTATGGCTAATAGCCCTACACTCTGTCAAAAATATGTCACCCAAACCATTGATCCATTTCACCTCCGTTGGCCTTCTCTCTATATTATTCATTATATGGATGATATTTTACTAGCAGGACCTGATGTCTCCCAACTTCATGCTGTTTCACAACAGCTTATAAAAGCTTTACAACAGAGAGGCCTCCAAATTTCTCCCAATAAGGTTCAGATAAATTCCCCCCATTTGTTTTTAGGCTTTGAATTATTTCCACATAAGATTGTCTCTCAAAAGATACAACTAAGAAGAGACTCCTTTCAGACCTTAAATGACTTCCAGCGACTCCTAGGGGAAATCAACTGGCTACGCCCCTATTTACATCTAACCACCATCTAACCACCGGCGAATTAAGGCCTCTGTTTGATCTCCTTAAAGGAGAAACTGATCCTTCTTCCCCTCGACATTTTACCCCAGAAGCCATTAATGCCTTGGGTTTGGTGGAGCAAGCTATCTCTGCCCAGTTCATTACCTATTTTTCCCCTGACAAGCCTTTACATTTCATAATCCTCCCTACCCCCTTTTCTCCTTCTGCACTCTTCTGGCAGGGCAACCCCCTTTTATGGGTTAATTTACCCACCACCCTCCCAAGGTCCTCCCCACCTATAGTCCTTAGGAGCACAACTGATTTGCTTGGGGAGGGAACAATCTTGAAAACTATTTGGGAAGGATCCAGAAGTTATAATAGCCTCATACAATACATCCCAAGTATCCTGGTTACTTCAGAATGATGATCAATGGGCAGTAAGTTGTGTGTCCTTCCAGGGAAGGATGGATAATCATTACCCACCAGATAAATTAATCCAATTTCTACATAAAACATAAAACACCTATTATTTTTCCAAATATTACCAAACATCTTCCAATCCTGGGTGTTGATCTGGTCTTTACTGATGGTTCTTCCAATGGCAGGGCCACTTATTCTATTAATGGTAAAGTAACTCCACTGATTACACCATATTCCTCAGTTACACGCCATTATTGAAGTCTTTAGAGTCTTACCACATTCGCCTTTTAATCTGTACACTGACAGCTCATATCTAGCCTACTCTGTTCCCCTCTTAGAAACAGCCCCCTATATTAAGCCCACAACCAACGCCACCCCTCTGTTTTCCACTCTTCAGTCTCTCATTCATAACCATATCCACCCCTTTTTTATAGGACACATAAGGGTACACACTGGGTTGCCAGGACCCCTGACTCAAGGCAATAGGCAGGTGGACCAAGCTACACAACTTATAGGTCTCATGCAGAATCCTGACCTTAAGTCACCGGACCCCCTACAACAAGCACAGGCCGCCCATAATTTACACCATCTCAATTCTCAGACACTTAGGCAAAAATTCCACATCACTAGGGAACAAGCCAGACAAATAGTCCGTCAATGCAAAGGATGTTTAACCTTCTTACCTGAGGCACATTTAGGCGTAAACCCCCACGGGCTTATTCCTGGGGAACTAAGGCAAATGGATGTTACCCACATGCCAACTTTTGGCAAACTAAAGTTTATCCATGTCACCATTGATACATATAGTGGATTTATCTTTGCCTCCCTCCAATCTGGGGAAGCCACAAAAAATGTAATTAATCATGTTCTCACTTGTCTAACAGTCCTCCCTCAGCCTAAAACAATAAAGACAGATGATGGGCCCGGGTACACAAGTAACATATTTAAACAATTTTGCTCACAGCTCAGCATCAGACACATCACAGGCATTCCCTATAATCCACAGGGACAAGGAATTGTTGAAAGAGCTCACCAAACTCTCAAAAATACCATTACCAAACTACAGTCGAGTGGGGGAATACTATACCCACGCACAGGAAACTATAAAAATCTGCTTAATCATGCATTATTTGTAATAAACTTCCTTACATTAGTTCAAGAAGGGAGATCTGCTGCAGACCGTCTTTGGCACCCCTCCACTATTGATAACTATGCACAAGCCCTTTGGAAGGACCCCTTGACACTCAAATGGCAGGGACCTGACCCTGTGCTTATTTGGGGCAAGGGACATGCATGTGTCTATGATACACAAAGCAGCAATGCCAGGTGGCTACCTGAGAGATTAATAAAGTTATATAACCCACCCAGGGAAAACCCTGAGAATTTCCTTAATTGTGCTCTGTTACAGGAAAGTCAGAACAATGGAGACCACAAAGATACTGGTTCTACTATTGACAACCTTACATTCACTGACTAATGCCACAAGAACAGCATATCAGGTATTTAACTACACGTGGCAAATAATAAGTGAGGCCAATGACGTTGTTAACGCCACCTCTCAGGAAAGTCATCAAACCCCCTGGCCCACTCTAGAAGTGGACCTATGTGCCCTCGCCTTAGGAGCCAACCCACTGTGGAGCACCCCAAACCATTTCTGGCCACAAAGCAAACCCATAAATACTGGAGGTCAATACCTTCCCCAGTATGGGTGTGGCAGCATGGTTGATAGAACCCTTCTCACCGCGGCCCCAATTTATGTCTGCCCCGGACCGTCCCATAGGCCAAGAACATCAAATTATTGCGGCTATAATAAAGATTATTTTTGTGCTTCCTGGGGATGTGAGACTACTGGAGATAGGTACTGACATCCCTCCTCTCCATGGGACTATATTACAGTAAAAAGAAAATACCCAACAGAGGAAAAAGACTTACCCAAGACCTTCCTTGGGAGGCAAGGAGGAGTTAGGATACTTCCCCTGAAAAAATGTAACAATTGGTGCAACCCCATACTGATATCCTTCATGGAAAAGGGAAAGGAAGCACAATGGGAAAACCATAGAGGATTTGAGTGGGGCCTTAGGTTATATGTCTCTGGGACAGACCACGGCCTCACTTTTAAAATTAAACTTCTTAAAAAAACCCCTCGTTCCGGTGCCGTGGCTGAGCGGTGGCAGCGGGTGGGAGGCGCGTGCACCGGACATGGACAGCCCGTGGTCCTCGTCGCTGGACCCCGAGCTGCAGCGCTTCCTGGACGTGGAGACGCAGAAGCAGCGCACGCAGCGGATCATCCACCAGATGACCGAGCTGTGCTGGGACAAGGGCGTGGACAGGCCGGGGCCCAGGCTGGACGGTAGGGCCGAGGCATGCCTCGTGAACTGCGTGGGGCGCTTCCTCGACACCAGCCACTTCATCCTGAGCCACCTGGAGCACCTGCAGTAGTCCAAGCCTGCCTTCTCAGAGAGCCTTTCCGACTGAGCCGCCAGGCTCTTCCCTCACCCCTTCGTTGGAAAAGCAAGCGAGACTTCATCATGCAGCTGAGCCATGGGGACGTTCTGTTTACTTCCAGTTTTTGCCAGCAGCAGAGCAGTTGATCACCTTTCAGGAAAGAATCTGTAAGCATACATAAGCAAGTGGATTTTCTACAGACTTCCGAAGGCCCGTGTGCTTGCAGCTGTGACAGATATTGACAGAATGGTCTCTTAAGTCAGGCCAGTTCACACTGCCTCCCGGATGAGTGTCTACCCCCACCTCCTTGGCAACACAGTGGGTCACCAAATGCCAGTCAAGCAGATGGAAATGGCATCTCTGTGCATGTCTTAATTTATGTTTTATTGTTGTTGTTGTTGTTTTTGCAGTACCAAACTTTAAACCCAATGCTTCATGCACACTAGGCAAGCAATCTACACTGGACTATATATACTTTAACCCCCTCACCTTTGTATAAAAATGAGAAATATCATATTTGTGCATGTTTAGGAGCCTGTGGAGTTTCTCGTCTGTGAGCATTCGACCATTTTGTTGTTCTTTTTGTTCTCATTGGCTTAAAGAGCTCTTTATCTGTTAGGGAAATTAGGTCTTTGCATAGGATATGTGTATGATGAAACAGAACTTGCATATTATTAAACAGAATCTTTTTCATATCAAAAAAAAAAAACCCTCAATTCTCTAAAGTTGCTATAGGACCAAATCCCACATTCTTCATCAGCCCCCTCCCAGCCAGGCTAAAAACATACACCCCCCCCCCCTCAACACCACAAGCTGTTACTGATGTCACTCTATTTCGACCTACCCTACCGTTAGGATTGCCTTCATTGGCAGACCTTATTCTGACCATGGTTATCGCCTCTATAGAGGCCATACATCAGACCAATATATCTGAATTTCAGGAATGCTGGGTATGTTATTCACCTCGACCCCCTTTTTATGAAGGGATAGCCTTATATGCAGAATTAACGGTGACCAATGACACCATGGCTTTACGGTGGCAATGGCAAGATGGGGTTGGCCTCACTGTCGCCCAGGTATCTGGGTGTGGGGTGTGCCTCCTGGGTCCGTCCATGTTTCCCCCTATAGAGCTTCAAACAACCTGCAATCTCACTCACGTTGTTAACTCTAGCTTTTTCTATATTGTTGCCCCTGCTGGCACTTACTTCACATGCTCTACTGGTCTCCTTACGTTGTAACTTCCACCTTCTTAGCTCACAAAGATTATTGTATCCTTGTACAACTCTTCCCCAAGCTAACAATACATTCCAAAGATGAGTTCCTCCATTTTTGGGAGGGAGGAACATCTCCGTCACGTGCCAAACGGGAGCCTATCACTGCCATCACTCTTGCTGTTATCCTGGGGTTGGGTGCCGCCGGAGCAGGCACAGGCATCGCTTCATTAGTCACCTCCCAACAACAATTTAATCAACTCTCTTTGGCAGTAGATAAGGACTTGCAGGAATTACAAAAGGGTCTTCAAGACTTAAAGGACTCTATGGTATCCTTGTCTGAGGTGGTCCTCCAAAACAGACGTGGGCTAGACCTAGTCTTTCTACAAGAGGGGGGACTCTGTGCTGCACTTAAGGAAGAATGTTGTTTTTATATGGACAAAACTGGCCTAGTTCAAAATAGTATTGACAAGGTCTGTTCCAGCTTGGAGGAACGAAAGCATAACCAGGAAAAGCAGAAGTCATGGTACCAAAACTGGTTCTCCTCTTCTCCTCTGATTTCCACATTACCCCTCTATTCTTGATCCCTTCGTAGGACTCCTCCTTCTTCTTTCTTTTGGACCTTGGGCATTTAAACGACTAACTTCTTTTGTCAAAGAACAGGTTGATTCTGCCACCAGAAATTCGGTGTCTGTCCATTACCACAGATTGCAGCTACAAGAAGAGGGCCAAACACATGAGGCACCCTTTGGCTCTCCTTCAGCCCGACTTAATTTTTCTTCCTTAGCTAACAATAGGTCATGGTTTCAATTCCCTAAATGGCTGTGATGCTCCCAATGATGGGATTATTATGGTACCAAGCCCAGGGGCACACCGCTAAGATATGGCCACAGCCAGAGACGAGAATATTGTAGGGTCCATTCCCTGGAGGCCATCCACATAGCCTAAGACAGGCGGATCACCTACCATGAGCTGTGATCTCGGCCAATGATGGGATTATTGTGGATCCAGGAGTGGAGGCAGCCCTCATAGCTTAAGACAGGCGGGCCATCTTCAGTAACTGGTGCTGGGATTGGAAGCATGCCATATAGCCTAAGACAGGGTACTTTGCCCATTTCAATTATACAAAGAGGGAGGAAATGTCAGAGACCATGACCTGACCACCCTAGGACAAAAGAAGAACTAACAGCCTTCATATGGCCCCTCACTGCCCTGAGGACAAAAGAGAACTAGCAGCCCTCATGCAGCCCCTCCCCCGAGAACAAACAGCTGCTCTGGGAGATGTCACAAGAGAGATTCCAGAAATGCCACAAGATGCTCCAGAAGATTACGGCCAGGTGGCCCTACTTCCTCCTTCCTTGTACCCCCTCCCCCTTTTTTCCCTCCTTATTGCCCTACCTGCTGGTTGATTATAAAAGAGCTAAAAAAATCCAACATTAAACGAGACCTTGACAAAACCTCCGCGTGGTCTCCTTCTTCTTTCTCGCCCGTTCTTTCAGGTTGCAGCCCTCCTCGACCATCCCACGTAACATTGGCCCCGCAGGTCGGGGGCAATAAAGAACTAAAGTTTTACATGATATCATGAATATAATTACTAAATTTATGTTCTAGGTCAACTTCAACTTTCACAGAGGAATATTAAAAACAACAGAATTCTTTCTAAAGTGGTAATTTAATAGGAATTTTTTAAAAAATTGTAATGTACTTAAAAGGAGGAGGCAACAGACCTGACTTCTAAGCCAGCCTGCCTCAAGATAAAAATACTTGCCTTAGTTTAATGTCTTATTGGTATTAATGACATAACATTGTCTTTAGACTACTCACTTGTTAATGAGTAATGAGATTAATTAATTTGGTGTAGTTTTTCATAATAGCCTTATAAGAAAGGTGGTTAATAATGGGATAAGATAAATTGATTAAAGGAACTGGGGAAAAAAATTTTTCAATGTTGGGACATAAAATGTTCATTTAAAATGTCTTTTGAGTGGTGCTTAGATAAAAATGTAAAAGTAGATAAATAAAGATGTGCGTATATAGGAAAAATTTTTCAAGCTAAACCTAAACACCATGCCTAAAGTTAGAGATTTTTCGACTGTTTCCAGACTCTTAAGGATACTCTAAAAGTTTTATATAGGGACATAGTCTTAATCTAAATTCATCTTATATTAGACACAGGTGATGCCTATACTAGGTGGGTCACAAAGTTATAAGTACAGATGTAATTAGAGGTTTAACCAGGTTAAACATAGATAAGAGTCTATCACCTTGTGTTTTGCAAATGGGTGAATTTGCTATGTAAAAACAACTTCAGAATAGGATAAGGAATGTCAGGATGTTTATCTCTCGGCTCTGTAACTTCATTTTATCTTGCTTTCCAACATATGCTACTTAAATTCATGGAAAGCTGGACTCTGAAAAAAACCGATGAAACCCCCTTTTATCTCAGACCCCATGCAAGTTTAAACCGTGTGTCCCCCAGACTCTGACTAAAGACAAAATGGCCAATTGTCTCTGACAAAGTAAAAGGAGTGCAACATGTAACTGTGGTTCTCTTTAGTTCTTCTCTTTTGAACACCTAAAGTCACATCTGTTAGATAAAGTTTCTCACTAGACAAAACAGGTAAACTGAGTCAAGGTATTTGATCAGCTTACAAACTCCTTACATAAGACAAACATCGGGCTTATCTAATGTGTATATCAGGGTAAGGGCCCCTTCACTGAAACATTTAATTGGATTAAATCCAATGTTTACCTGATGCCAAGGTTTTAATCAGTGGAGAAACTGAGTCTTATGATAGGGCCTCACTCATTAACAGGACACTGATGCTAATTTGTTATGATTTAAGGGGTATAAAACTGGCTTTAAGACTTGCTCAGTAAAATAAATTAGATTCCTCTTTTCATCAAGGTTTTAACTATTCTTAAGATAAAGGCTCACATCGAAGTGATTAATTTCCAAAGGTAAAGTACTCATACCTAAAGACATTGTGACTTTATTAAATGGTCATAGCTAGGTTTAATCACTTAGGTTTAAGTGATTTAATTTCAGTAATAACCTTCATCTTCCTGGGATATGTTGGGACAGCATGCTTAAGCTTTATCAAATTTAAGTCATGGGTAAAACATAAAATTGTTTTATGTTAATAAAAATTTCTATGGTACATAAAATCAATAGCGATCAAGTTTAAGCCAAAATCATGGGTTGTCAAATAATGTTTTTTTTTTTTTCTTTCAAAAAGATTTATCAAGGGTTGTATTAGAATTTAGATAGATTTTGGTTTAAAAAAATTTTTTAAATAAATTCTGTGGTTCTGCTTCCAGTGTTCTCTGGGAAATTTGTACCAACACAGGTATCTGAACTAATCAAAGATGTTTTCAAACACAGGTGCTAAGACTTAATACTGCCTTACTTGTCCTTTTCTAACAATTTCTAGGTTAAATAAATTAGTCTGTAAATCAATTGGTACTGTTTTCAAGACTGATAGCAGGTTCTACCTATATTTATAAATATTATCTATTTAAAATATGAGATGTATCTACTTTCTATACCTCATATATAAGGCTTATACTGCCATAGTACAACCAAAAATTTAAAGATAGGACAAAACAATTTTAAAAATCCTTGTGCCATTCTTTAAGTCTATTTCAGTAATCAAATGTGCTCTATATGTACATACATCCAGGCTGATGTAACTTCCTTTCTAAGTGTGTTAATTACCTACGTAGAAGCCAAAAGCCAATTGGAATCATCAGAGCAAGAGGCACCAATATTTTGGCCTGTGCTCCCAGGTCATGAGGCCACTGGAGATGATGGGACACTTCTATACTGGCCCCCTGGTAAGTCACCTGTCTTCCTGAGCAAGAAGGATATGGAGACCCAGAAAAAATTCGTGTATAGTCTAAAACAGGAGAGTCACAATTGAGGAACAATCAGTCCTCCTGACTTCCCAAAGAAGGGAAAACTACTTGGCCAGCATGGCCCTGACTCATCCTGACAGAAGACACCAGTAAGTTATGGGGCTACTCCTGGGTCCCTAAAGTCTCTTTGGAGAGCCATTAATGACCTCCAAAATTAATCCTTAATTAAATTTGGCTATCTGCATGGTCTTAAACACTCAGAGAGAAATGTATAGCCAAAGATAATACACTGATCTATAATCAGACCTCAGACAACCAATATCTAGTGCCAGGATATAACAGGTGATGGGCATGCGATACTGGGTTAACTCCCTATGTTTCCACCTCAGTTTTTAACCAATCCAAAAATTTCTGTATAATGGTCCAGCTTGTCCCTTGAGTTTACTACCATCCTGAGGAAGCGGTCATCGATGAGTATGACTATCGACCTACCCGATCCAAAAGGGAGCCTGTGACCCTTACCCTAGCAGTCATGCTTGGCTTAGGGATAGCCGCCAGTGTAGGGACAGGGACCACAGCCCTGGTCACGGGACCACAACGATTAGAAAAAGGACTTGGTGAATTACGTGCTGTCATAACTGAAGATCTGACCTCCTTGTCTGACGTGGTCCTACAAAACTGGAGGGGATTAGACCTACTGTTTCTAAAAGAAGGCGGGTTGTGTGCAGCCTTAAAAGAAGAATGTTGCTTTTATGTAGATCACTCAGGAGCTATCAGAGACTCCATGAGCAAGCTCAGAGAAAGGCTAGAGAAATGTCGAAGGGAGAGGGAAGCTGACCAAGGATGGTTTGAGGGATGGTTTAACAAGTCCCCCTGGATGACCACTCTGCTTTCTCCTCTAATGGGACCCTTAATGGTTTTGCTCCTGATGCTTACAGTTGGGCCCTGCATAATTAATAAATTTATTGCTTTTGTTAGAGAACGAATGAGTGCGGTCCAGATCATGGTACTTAGACAACAGTACAAGGGCCTTCCAAGCCAAGAGGAAACTGGCATTTAGTCCTCCCAGTTCTAGGATTAGAACTATTAACAAGAAAAAAAGTGGGAAATGAAAGGCCCAAGAAGCCAGGAGCCTAGAAATACTATCACGCTCCAAAGGAGCTTTAGCGGGGCCCTGAATACCTCAAATTCCAGGCCCTACTTTCTGCTAGAAAGTAAGGAAAAAGTCACTCTTCTTATTGTGTCAGAGCCCGCCCTCGATATAAAACTAGGTGAAAGGGCGTAAGACAGGCCCTTGAGGATGGGAAGTGAGTAACGGATTAAACCGCTTATCTGGCTTCTGTAAACTGCTCGCACCATAAGCCCTAATAGCCTGTCTTAACCACACTTTGTCACCCCCACCCAGGAGCCCACACAAATGCTGACCGCTGAGGTTATAGGAAACTGATTGGTCCATGGAGCATGGGCTTGAGTAATTTAAAATGATTGGCTTAGGGCTGGAGAGATGGCTTAGCGGTTAAGCGCTTGCCTGTGAAGCCTAAGGACCCCGGTTCGAGGCTCGGTTCCCCAGGTCCCACGTTAGTTGATGCACAAGGGGGCGCACGCGTCTGGAGTTCGTTTGCAGAGGCTGGAAGCCCTGGCGTGCCCATTCTCTCTCTCTCTCTCTCTGCCTCTTTCTCTGTCTATCACTCTCAAATAAATAAATAAAAATAAACCAAAAAAAAATTTAAAAAAAAATGATTGGCTTAGAAACTATGAAGTGGCATAAACTGACTGGCCCGCACTGCGCGGGCTCCTGATGCTAAGAAATGATTGGTTTTAATGCACAGGCTTTGTTAGAAATCATATAAAAGCTGTCCCGTTCCTGTATTCGGGGCTCTGCAGTCCTCTACCCCTGCGTGGTGTATGACTGTGGGCCCCAGCACGCTTGGAATAAAAATCCTCTTGCTGTTTGCATCAAGACCGTTTCTCGTGAGTGATTTGGGGTGTCGCCATTTCCAGGCGGAGCGTGGGGTACTCATTCTGGGGGGTCTTATACTTCCTGCACAAGCATGAGGCCTGAGACTGCCTGAGGTCAATTTCTCAGCTCCCACATAAATTCCTAGTGTTGGCCACAATGTTTGTAAACTCAGCCATGTGGGAGACAGAGCTCGGATGGACCATGACCATGGTAAACTCTGCTAATAGTTAGACTCCATAGCAAGGAAACATGTGTGATGAAGAACAAGGGAGGATCATAAAAGTGTAAGCTCTGGTAATAATGAGAGTCCATCTCAAAAGAAACATGGGAATATGTGGTGGAGGGGAGACACCCAGTTTTCTCCTCTGGCCTCTGCACAAGTGTGCATAAGGCACACACATGTACACACACATACACATGTGAATACATCTACACACCACAAAACACCACACCACATCTACTACAAAACACACAAACACAGTCCCAGTTCACTCCATGATAAGGCACATGTGTACTTGTGTAAATACTATTTCAAGTGGCCGCGTTTCATTCTAAGTAGGTGTTGCAGTTACTTTCATTGTTGGGACAAACACCTGACCAAAAGCAGCTTATGGTTTACAGAGTCCAGAAATCCATCAATGGCGGAAGAAGCTGGCTCGGTTCCATAGATGTCTAGTAGACAGACACCACCATAACAGCCAGCAAACACTAATTCTCCACACACTAGTAGGGCTGGACTACAAGCTCTGTCTCCACTGACACCTCCTCCCCAGCAGGGCTCCACCTGCTGGAGATTCAAGTTGCAAGCTCAATCTTTTTTTTTAACAATACTTTATTTTTCACTTATTTATTAGAGAAAAGGAGGCAGAAAGAGAGTGGGTGCACCAGGGCCTGTAGCCACTGCAAACAAACTCCAGACACATGTGCCACACTGTGCATCTGGCTTTGTGGGACCTGGAGATTCAAACCTGGGACCTTAGGCTTCTCAGACAAACATCTTAATTGCTATGGGGAACATACATTCACATTCAAACCACCACAATAGGTTTCCCATCATGGACAGGGTCAGCCTAGCATCTATTTGCAAAAAAGCAATTTTCCATGTATATGCCAGGTCAAAGGTCAAATGCAACGAAGTAAACTACCCTGGCACATACCTGTAAATTCTAGCATTAGCGAAGCAGAGACAGGAGGAGCCAGAGTTCAAGACTAGCCTGGGCTACTAAGTGAAGCCCTGTCTCCAAAAGGAAAGTTATAACTCATCAAAAAGAACCACAGTTGTTAATGGGCAAAGATGTCCAGGCCATGTCTTTAAAAACTGCAATCAGTCCCTGTTTCTCTTAGCTTGCAAACACAAAGAGAGGGCTTGGAAAGATCAACTTCGCTGAAGCGCAAAGTCAACTGAGCTGTAAAACCATCAAGTTTCCACAAGAGGTTGAGAATGTAAAGAAAGCCCTGGGTTAACATGTAGCCTGCACAGTTCAGAGACCAACAACTGTAATCAATGTGCTATGTTAATTTCAAGATTCAAAGCTAATTCCAAAGGTACATAAGTGTCGGCCAAAATGACGTGATTAACTTTGAAAGGACCTCAATGCCTATTTCTACCAACAGCAGCAGAGAAGCAAAAGGCCATACTTGGCTCCACAATGTGCTCCCTGGGAGTCCACAGGTCACTCAAGGCGGCAGCCACAGACATTTTTTTCCCTGTGCCAGAGGCCATGGCTGTATGATCCCTATCCTGAAGACTTGTGAGGACCTGACTGGAGCCCAGCGAGCAGCCTTCTATCCCTTCTCCTTCCCTGGTTGCCATATCTCAGGCATTTGGTCCCAGGCATCTTTGGACGTGGCTGTCAGGTACCAGACCAGCAGCATGCTCCGTTCCTGCACCCATGCAAGCTCATGATCAAGCCCTGCTCCAACTTCCGCCTCTTTGCAGCCCCATCCCCGGCAAGGGATGACCAGAGACCTGCAGGCCACCTCCGTGTGCTACTGGCAGAGCGCACACAGAGATGACATGCCACCTGCCACAGCTCATCCCACTCTTAAGTGGCAGGTGGCTCGTCCCTCTCACACTGGCAGAGGGGACATACCCATCTGGGTTGGTGGATGGACTCTGGGTCCCATCTCTGCCCCTGGGACGCTCCAAGCCTCCCTCCTGTCACTTGGGAACTTTGCCTCAGGGCTGCCTTGGAAATGGTGGCTGGGGACCCACTTAAGAGTGGGATGAGCTGTGGCAGGTGGCGTGCGGATGTCGAGGGCATGTGGCTCCACTGCTGCCGGCTCCACCCACGCCCAAGAGTCATCTCAGTGAGAGGCCAATATTTGCTCACTGGTTTCTCTAAATTCTCAATCATTTCAATGCCACTCTCATGGTAATACTGTGTTGAGCCCCCCACTGTGAGTGAAGCCTTTTCCTGTTTTCAGGATTATCTTACTAGAAATTTCCTGAATAGAAGTGAGTACCAGCTGTAGAGGTCCTTAATAGTACAGTCAGAACACCTTCTAGAACATGCTATTTGCATTCCTAATCTGACAGCAAGGTGGGAGCCTCGTTTCATCTGCTCCTCCATGATGAGTATGACCTGAATATTCTCTAATTCCACATTTCCTTTTTTTTTTTCTTACAAAGAGAAAGAAAGAGGCAGAAAGAGAGAATGGGTGCGCCAGGGCCTGTCAGCCACTGTGAAAGAACTGCAGAAGCCTGGCCCCTGTGTGCATGTGCGTCATTGCATGCTTGCATCACTGTGTCTGGCTACATGGGACCTGCAGATTCAAACGTGCATTCTTAGGCTTCCGCAGGTAAGCGCTTTACCTGCTAAGCCATCTCTCCAGCCCTCCTATGTTTTTTGATTTTGGAAAATACACAGTATTGTAAATATCTTCAACTCTAATAAATTTCTTCCATACCAATATGTATAACAGGGAGAAGGAATATTCCTTGATACACTTATTTTGCAATTTAAAAAACAATTTATTGTGTTGGAGAGATGGCTTAGCAGTTAAGGTGCTTGCCTGTGAAGCCTAAGGACTCTGGTTCAATTTCCCAGGACCCACATAAGCCAGATGCACATGATAGCTGTTGCAGTCAGGTTCACATTGCTGGTAGAAATCACCCATTAAGAGCAGCTTCTGGGAAAAGGAGGTTTATTTGGGCTTACAGGCTCAAGGGGGAAGCTCCATGATGGCTGAGAAAATGACGACATGAGCAGTGGGTGGACATCACCTCCTCGCCAACATCAGGTGCACAATAGCAACAGGACAGTGTGCCAAACACTGGGAAGGGGACACTGGCTATAATACCCATAAGCCTGCCTCCTCCAGGAGGCATTGATTCCCAAATCTCCATCAGCTAGGAACCTAGCATTCAGAACACCTAAGTTTATGGGGGACACCTAAATCAAACCACCACAGTAGCATATGCATCTGGAGTTTGTTTGCATTGGCTAGAGGCCCTGGCATCATGCCCATTTTCTCTCTCTCTCATGTAAAAATAAAACATAAAACTTTTATTGACAGTTTTTATACATGAACATAATGTAATTTGGTGAGGATTACCTTCTAATATGTTCTTTTGTTCCCCATCCCAATTTCATTGAACTCCTCCTTCTTTCCATATGCCCTCTCTTATTTTTATGACTTTTCCCTCTCCCCCCTCCATGATACATGTTGAAATGTTGATGAGCTCAATTTTGTGGAGATCTTGTGGAGGGAGTGACAGCTCCTTTGAGGTCATAAGCTAACAGTCACTTCATGTGTGTGTCCAGAAGATAGCGTCCCAAAGTGCTCCTCCCCATCCCCTGGTTCTTACATTCCTTCCACCCCCTTTCCACTATATTCCCTGAGCCTTGAAGGATGTGGTAAATATATGCCTGGGAATGAAAACCTAGTCAAGAGCCTATTTCCAAAGGTCACATTCCTTAGTGGGGAAGCCACTACTGTTGGTTGACTAAGTGGATATATAATACCCACCCACTTACTCCTGAAATATTTATGTTGTTTTATCCCCATAGATTAGGACTGATAGCACCACTGGTAGGAGAGGTTTCTTTTTATAGATGGGCTGACTACCAGGAAAACTCAAAAGTGGCCAAAGTGCTGACAGCAAGTGGAGGCTGAGTACTTAGTGCTAAATGACACATTTTGCAATATTTGTTTGTTGGTTGGTTGGTTGGTTTTCAAGGTAGGGCCTCATTCTAGCTCAGGCTGACCTGAAATTCACTATGTAGTCTCAGGCTGGCCTCAAATTCACAGTGATCTTCCTACCTCTGCCTCCCAAGTGCTGGGATTAAAGGCATGCACTACCATGCCCAGCCTTCATTGTGCAATTTTTAAATTTTTTTTAAAATTTTTTGGCTACTTCCATAATTATAGACAATAAATCATGATATTTCCCTCCCTCCTCCACCCCCTCTACAACTCCACTCTCTAGCATATCCTCTCCTTCTTTCCATCAGTCTCTCTCTTTCTTGATGTCATCATCTTTTCCTCCTATTATGATGGTTTTGTGGAAGTAGTGCCAAGCACTGTGAGGTCACAGATATCCAGGCCATTGTGTGTCTGGCAGAGTACATTTTAAGGTGTCCTACCCTTCCTTTGGCTCTTACATTCTTCCCGCCACCTCTTCCGCAATCGGACCCTGAGCCTTAGAAGGTGTGATAGAGATGTTTCAGTGTTGAGCACTCCTCTGTCACTTCTTCTCAGCAATCCTCCTTTGCAGTCTTTTTATATTGTATGTACTTATGTATATGTATGAAAATATGTATTTTTCAAATCTAAACACCAGTTGATTATCTCAAGAGTGAACAAACATTCAGTCAGCTGGCTTTAGTATTCACACTAGAAACAACCAGCATCTTCACTGACAATTGTCAAGGTTGCCCAATCACCAGGGAAAAATGAAACATGGAACAGAAGAATGAAGAGCACGGGGCCTCTCAGAATCCCCAGAGAGCATGCCCACCCTGCACACCTGTTTTCATGTGCGCTTCCACACTGAAAGAGGTTTACAGTGAATTGTAGCCACAGTGACCCTATGTATAAGACATAATCCTTCTATTTTTTGGGGGGGGGGAGGTTTGCGGTAGGGTCTCACTCTAGCCCAAGCTGACCTGGAATTCTGTATGTAGTCTCAGGTGGCCTTGAACTCACAGCAATCCCCCTACCTGTGCCTCCCAAGTGCTGGGATTAAAGGTGTGCACCACCGCACCCAGCCAAGACATAATCATTCTTTAGCATCAGGCTGCTGGGAAAGAATTTTATTGGAGAAATTCCATTTTTCAGTCTATTATATGAAAGAATAAAGGACAATGCTATGTTCGGAGTTATTTTCCTGAACTTGCATATTAACATCGACATATGTACAACACATACCAAATACTGATGTTCCTCAACTTACAGTGGGGTTATACGTTGATACACCCACAATAGGTTGAAAATGTTGGCAGATTAAAGTGCATTTGCTTTGTCTACACTGCTACACATGCTAGTTCATCAGTATAATGCATGGAGTGGTCTCCCACTTCCCTTTCTGATCACTGGTGATGCCCAGTGTTCCAAGAAAATACTGGATCATATATCACTAGCCTGGAAAAAAAAATCAAAATTCAAAACTGTAACAATGAGTTTTACTGAGTTCATAGCATTGTAAAATTGGATTATTGTACAAATCATCATATTGGTGTCATCTATATATATATAAATTGGGAAATGGGATTAGCAAGCAGCAGCATATGCTGATGGTTTAAGGACAAGCCATGCTTTCTTGGTGAACTATCTCCTTTAAGCTCTATCACAATGCTGATGGAAGGAGAAGCCCTGGGGGAGACAGGCTGGAACCCAGGACAGACCCCTGGTGTGTGGTTGTAAACTAGGATCATTCTTCTCATCAGCTCCTTATACTTCTAAGGCCAGGACTCTGCCCTCTTCTCTCAAATAACATACCGAGCCAGTAACTCCACTGTCCTCCTCTCTGCCCTGACAGCTGGACTGTAATGTGATTTAGGTGAGTTCTGCCAACTTCACTGAACACTGCAGCCTCCAGCCACAGACCTCTTATGTTCACTCACAGGCAAATCCAACTACAAAAGAGATTATGTGGGGATGAGGTCTTCATTGGAGGTGGCACAGATGTTTGTCTACTGGATAAGAATGACAGGGTTTGGAGATTCACCCTAGAAAGTGAAGCAGCATTAGCCAGCATCAGTGAGAAAGCCCACAGCATCCCCTTTACCAAGGTTCTGGGTTGCTTTCTTTCAGTTTAAATAATCACCCAAAGATAATATGGAGCTACCCAAAGGCCCTCTTACACTGCATAGCACAAAGGGCTGAGGGACCCTCCTTATCTGCTTCTACCTGCTGTACCTTAAGTCTGATATCTTTGGTGCTTTGTCAACACCCACAGGTAAAGTATAGTTCCTGTAAATGACATTTTTCTCCTTTGATAACCTCAGCTAGCTTTTTCAAGTCTCAGACTGTAGACTACATGGCCACCTCCAATTCCTTGGCTCCCATGCAAGGTGGAAGGGAATGCTCCCACTACTGTTTATACCCTGGGCTCCCAATTTGAAGGCTGAGAAACCCTCTGCAGAGGAAGCCTGCATGAGCAAAGCCTGATTTCTGGGACAGGCTCTAGGGGATGCTGTGTGCAGTTGTGGTCTACCTGGCTTCATAAGTAACTGTACTTCTGTTAACAGTAGTCTCTGGGTGTTTCTCAGTTCTTGGAATCTTACTCAAAGGGTGCCTATGGGTCACTCTTTAGTTCTGTTTACTACTTAGCTCCTCAGCAGGCTCAGGAGGCCTGTCTCTATCCTGTGAGCCTCTAGAGTATATCTGTCTCTGCTGCTTCATATCTTTGTCTGAGGCGTGAGCATGAGGCTTGGCTTCTCCTGACTGCTTGTTTGTTTGTAGTTGTTACAAGTAATTTTTTTTCTTTCTTTCTGATCTTTCTACTCCTTCTGCTTCTGCTGTGACAAGGGTGTCAGAAACACACTGAGGTTGTAAATTATGACTCTGTTATCCCTTCCATGGCAGGTAGATGTCTGACTTCATGGGTTGCATATATTTTAATGACTAAGAAAACTGTGTAAAAATTAATAATTAAATTAGCTTGGCAAGATGACTAACACTTTTAATACCAGAATAGGCTGAGATAGGAAGAAAGACTACAGTGAGTTCAAGGCCAGCATTGGCTACAGAATCACTTACAGGTCAACATAGGCTACAATGAGACTCTAATTTAAAAAAAAAAAAAAAAAAGGAATAGTGTTCTGGAAGGATGCAGCAGAGTGGATGGGAATACTCTAGCTGTGTGCAGAGGTTCAGCTCTTACACTTTCCTATCCCTGGGATAGATGCAAACTGTCACTTATATATGATTCATTACCTCTCATTTGTATATCTGTAATGCATTGACCTTTTAAAATCTATTTATTTATTTTTTACTTTTTAAAAGTAGTATCTCACTCTAGCCCAGGCTGGCCTGGAATTTTCTCTGTGGCCACAGGCAGGCCTCAGCCTTCTGAGTGTGAGGATTAATGACATCATGTCTGGCTTCCAGTGACTTTTAAACTGATCATGACCTATAAAAAGAAATGTGTACATTTATGTGTAATTCACAAATAATTTACTATTCTGCAGTAACCCTTTCTGGGTGGTGTGTATTCTACTTCATTTTTTAAACCTAGTGTCAGGTGGACTACTACATGTAGTTTGGAAAATATTACTGCACTGCCTGATTAGAAATGTGATGAAGTGACCTATGTTGAATGATTTTTTTTAAATTTTCCTTTTCAGTCCTCTGGGGTCACAGTCATGCATTCAGCTTGCCTTGATCTCTGGTGTTTGTGAAGCCTATCCTAAGACTTCCCTGCGTCTAGACATTTTGCAAGATTTTCCTGCCAATTGGCACCTATGGTTTCAATGTGAATACATGTGCCCTACCCTCAGCCTCGCACTTTTTATTAAGGTTAAGCTTCCTACTTAAGTCTTCAGAAAACTGCTGGAGGAAGTGTCACTGGGGGCAGACCTTTTATTCCAGCCCTAAGGTATGTTAAGAGAGCAAGTTTAAGCTCTGGTTGTTCATTCTTGCTGCCTATTGGTTATGTCTCTCTTATGCCATTGATGATTTTCCCCTGGATTCTGTAAATCTGAAATAACCCCTTTCCCCCCATAGCTGCTTCTGGTCTGATGTTTGTTCCAGCAAAGACAGGTAACTGCAACAGACAGTGGGTACTGAGAATGCGGTCACTGCGGTGAGGAATGTGGAAGGATTTGGTGCCTTGGATGGAGAAGTCTTGAAGTGCTATAAAACAGAGCTTTATGGGCTATCCTGGTGAGAATTTGAAAATGCTAATTGCAGACAGAGTTGTGGACTGAGAAGGCTTAGTTTATGAACTTTTAAAGGGGAAAGAAAAAGCTTTGTTGGAACTGGGCTACTGCCCACCCACCCCCCCCACCAAAAAAAATCTGGCTGTGTATTTCTGCCTATGCCCTGAGAATTTGATTAAGTTTGAAATTAAAAGTAATGGACTGGTGTGTTTGACAGAGGGTATAGAACAGAAAGCTATGAAATATGTACACTTTGTCACAGCAAAGACTAAAGTAAGTTTGAAGTTAACAGGCAGACTGATTTTACCTTACTGAAGCTACAATTGTTAAGCAGATTACCACCATTAAAGGTGAGCCAACTTTTTTTGTTTTGTTTTGTTTTTTTGCACTGAAGCAAAGGAAATCATGCCCTGAGAGTGAGCCACTGAAAAGGAGGTGGCTTGAAGGAAGACCCTGTGAAGGAGCATGCTGCTCTCTGAGGTCACTGTTTGTCTCCCTCCCCACTCCTGCAGGTTTGCAAACTTTCCTGTCTCACACCTGGTGCTGGTTCTGGAAAAAATGAAACATCCAAGGAAGCAGGTCATGAAGTGCAACACGATTTTATTTTGTGGAGAAGGCACCTGGGAAAAGTGAAGCAAGTTTGCCTACAAAGCCTAAGGATGCAGATTCGATTATCCAGTACCCACATAAGCCAGATGTACAAGGTGGTGCACGCGTCTGGAGTTCATTTACAGTCGCTAGAGGCCCTGACGTGCCCATTCTCTCCCTCCCTGTTTTTCTCACTAATAAGTAAATACAATAAAATATTTTTTAAACTTACAACAGCATGTAGAATATTCACAGTATGGAGAACCACACACCAGTTCCCTTCAGAAACATGTTGCTGACATACTGAGAAATAATGCTTTTTCCAGTTCTACAGGTAAATCTTAATCCAGTCAAGCTGCACCCACACTTAACTGTCACTGCTCCCCATCAGCTGTGGCCTGGAAGTTGTAAAGCAAGGGCTTAGGTGGTATCCAATAGTCATTCACTGCTCTATGCTGGGCAAATCGTAGTAACGTGGCATCTCTCTTCCAGGACTGCCAGCTAAGAGGTAGGTTTGGGGAGACTCACCCCTTCGCCGTGCCTTGGCGCCGCTGCTCTTCTGGGTCCCCCAGAGCTTCAAGCCATCCTTCCCCAGCACCTCCTGGGGCCACGGCCGGAGAAGGCCGAGACTGTTGGGGACTGCAGCTGCAGAGTCTCTCTGAACACCAACCAGCAACCGACAGAGCTCCTGGAGGACACATGGGATGCTCCCCGCGGCCCCGCCCCAGGAAGACACGCCCCGGCCGCGGCCCCGCCCCAGGAAGACCACGCCCCAGCCGCGGCCCCGCCCCAGGAAGACCACGCCCCGGCCGCGGCCCCGCCCCAGGAAGAACACGCCCCAGCCGCGGCCCCGCCCCAGGAAGAACACGCCCCAGCCGCGGCCCCGCCCCAGGAAGACCACGCTTCAGCCGCGGTCCCGCCCCAGGAAGACCACGCCCCGGCCGCGGCCCCGCCCCAGGAAGACACGCCCCAGAAGCAGAGCCCTGGTCCCACATCCTGGAAGACCGCTCACCAAGGCCTCGCGCACTTTGGGGAACAGAGTATGGAGCCGCTCCTCTGCCCCTCCTTTGAGAGAGCCTAGGATAAAGGAGTTGTCTCTGCTCCCTTCACGCTGAGAGGTGGAGGAGAGACCTAAGGAAATCATCTTGTTATTTAAGCTGCTGGATGCCCAGCACAAAGCATTACCTAGAAGGACTATGCAAGAATGTACGCCAGGAAATTGATCTGTTTTCTAAGAAACTTAGTGAATGCATCATTCCATTATCTTTGCAAATAAAAGATGAGAAAATATATTTTCAGTATTTTTATTAAACTTTATTATAGAAGCTCCTATGATCAGTTAAGGAAGGTGGTTATGGCTAGGCGCTTTGTGGAATTGGTTTCTTCTTTTTTTTCAACCTTGAACTTTAATTTGAAACATTTTCAGATGTTTGAGGGAAAACATCCTCTTGAAATGGGTCCTTGTGCTTGTCTTCTGGCCTCCTAGGTGGGTGTTTTTTTGTTCATTTGGGGTTTTCTTTTGTGTGTGGGTTTCTGTACGTGTGTTTATATGTTTGTGAGTGTACATGTGTGGGGGGTGTACATCCATATGTGTATTCATGTGGAGGCAAAAATTTAGTATCAGGTGTCTACCTTTATTTTTTTTTAATTTTTATTTATTTATTTGACAGCGACAGACAGAGAGAGAAAGAGGCAGAGAGAGAGAAAATGGGAGCTCCAGGGCCTCCAGCCACTGCAAACGAACTCCAGAAGCATGCATGTGCCACCTTGTGCATCTGGCGTCCGTGGGTCCTGAGGAATTGAGCCTCGAACCAGGGTCCTTAGACTTCACAGGCAAGCGCTTAACCACTAAGCCATCTCTCAAGCCCCCCCCTCTTTTTTTTGTTAGATAGAGTTTTCACTCTAGTCCAGGCTGACCTGGAACTCACCATGTAGTCTCAGGGTGGCCTCCAACTCATGGTGATCCTCCTACCTCTGCCTCCCAAGTGCTGGGAATAAAGGCGTTCGACACCATGCTGGGCTTCTACTTTTTTTTTTTTTTTTTTTTAACCCAGGCTCCTCATTAAACCTTGAGGTCACTGGTGCAGCTAGACCTGCTGGCCAGCTAGCCCCAGGGGCCCTCCTGTCTCCACTTCCCCAGTGCTGGGATTTCAGGAAGTACTTCTGCCGCTGGCTTTTGATAAGTAGTGAGGATCTGAACTCGTCCTGGTGCCTGCAGAGCAAGCACTTTACTGGCTAGCCCACCTCTCTAGCCCCTAGATGTGGATTGCTGAAGCCTACCCCTATGTTTGTCATTGCTTCCAGCACCATAAGAGCAAACTCCCAGCAGAGGACAGGAGAATCCAAGACCACCAAGGGAAAGAGAGCAGAAAAACACTGTACACAAGGGAGTTAGGAAATTTTGCCCAAATGCATTGGGAAGAAGCCAAGGATCAGGTATGGGACAGCCTCCTTGACTTTTGTTCCAAGAAGAATAGCATATAAAATTGGATTAATTAATCAAAACATTCACTTATGATCATCATTTGATGTATTATATATTGGGATAATGAAATTGTTTTGGAAACTACCATGGTGTTTATGTGAATATACTGAAAGCTGCTTTTAAAAATAACTTGCAGATGGGCTGGAGAGATGGCTTAGCGGTTAAGCGCTTGCCTGTGAAGCCTAAGGACCCCGGTTCAAGGCTCGGTTCCCCAGGTCCCACGTTAGCCAGATGCACAAGGGGGCGCACGCGTCTGGAGTTCGTTTGCAGAGGCCGGAAGCCCTGGCGCGCCCATTCTCCCTCTCTCTCTCTCTCTCTCTCTCTCTCTCTCTCAGCCTCTTTCTCTCTCTGTCACTCTCAAATAAATAAATTAAAAAAAAAAATAACTTGCAGAGGCTGGAAGACTGCAAAGTCATAGGACCCAGGTTTGATTCCCCAGTATCCACATAAGCCAGATGTACTAGATAGTGCATGTGTCTGGAGTTTGCTTGCAGCAACTGGAGGCCCTAACATGCCCATTGTCTCTCTCTCTGTCTCTTTCTCCCTCTCACAAATAAATAAATAAATAAAAATATATTTTTTTTTAAATTTTTTATTTATTTATTTGAGAGTGACAGAGAGAAAGACAGATAGAGGGAGAGAGAGAGAATGGGCGAGCCAGGGCTTCCAGCCTCTGCAAACGAACTCCAGACGCGTGCGCCCCCTTGTGCATCTGGCTAACGTGGGACCTGGGGAACTGAGCCTCGAACCGGGGTCCTTAGGCTTCACAGGCAAGCGCTTAACCGCTAAGCCATCTCTCCAGCCCATAAAAATATTTTTGACTAGCCTATAGAAAACAGTAATACAAATGATTCTTGCCCAAGTGAATTTAAGTAAATTTGGCCTATATGGATAACCCTGATATGATTAGAATATGAATATTTTTCAATGATTGTAATTTATATGTAACTTATGTGTTATATGGCAATGTTTTTATTATACCTTTACTATGTTTATATTTATTACATAAAATACATTAAATTACATGCCTGTACATCTGCTCTTCAAATTCTCCTTTGAACTAGTCTTAACATCTTTCTGTTTCCTTCAGCCATGATGCAGTTGAAGAAAATCTTTGATGTGGGCTGGAGAGATAGCTTAGTGGTTAAGGTGCTTGCCTGGAAAGCCAAAGGACCCAGGTTTGATTCCCAGGACCCACATAAGCCAGATGTGCAAGGTGGCACATGCATCTGGAGTTCATTTGCAGCAGCTGGAAGCCCTGGAACACCCCTTCTCTTTCTCTCTGTATCTCTCGCTCTCATAAATTAAAAAAAAAAAATCTTTGATGCATGTGCACTTTTGTGTTTTCAATAAAACCATGCTTTTAGCATCTTGAAAATTAACCTTCAGTAATAAGGGGCATGTGAGAGTTGGGCGTGGTGGCGCATGTCTTCAATCCCAGCACTGGGGAGGCAGAGGTAGGAGGATCACTGTGAGTTCAAGGCCACCCTGAGACTACAGAGTGAATTCCAGGTCAGCCGGGCTACAGTGAGATACTACCTTGAAAAAAACAAAAAAAGAAGAAGGGGCATGTGGCTGGGAAATTGCTGTAACTAATTTGTGATAGTTGAACTATGGAAAGAGGACAAATAAAAGGACCTTCTTTGTAGATACTTCTCATTTTCTCCCTAAACATATTCCGACCCCAAGAGAAGATGCTAGTCCCTTGGCCTGAGGCTCTTGGCCAATCACACAAGGAGAAGCTAGCCTGGTCTAGGACACATCTGCCTGCTGAGAACACCCAAGCAAGGGACATCTCCTCTATGTGGCCACAACCTCAGCAGTGATTAGAAGTCTGAGAAAGATCATAGGAACAAAGCACTGAGCATGTGTGACAGCAACAGAGAGATTCAGGATGAAAGCACACCTTGGGTTCAAGGGAGCAGGAGAAACGCTGGCTTGTGGTAACATGAACAGAGCTGACAGGAGACTGCCGGACTCTATTCTCACAGGAGCTTCATGGGGAATTGAACCAGGGTCCTTGGACCTAATGATAGGACTAATGATAAGGAGATGGAAACATTACTTTGCTCTGACCAGAACCTACTGTGTTGAATTATCATACTGTGTGCCAAAAATACACAGTGATCACATGTTAATCAAAAAGTGTCACCACACCTGGTGTTACACACTGGAAATCACAGCACTCAGGAGGTAGAGGCAGAAGGATCATGAGTTCAAGGCCAACATGCCCTACATAATTATGGGCTACAAAAGAAGATCCTGTCTCAAATCTAAAATTGTTAGAAAGGTAGTGACTCACACCTGCGATCCTAAAGATTCCAGACTGGAAAAATTAACCAGACTTTGTCTGAAAAATAGAAATAAGGAAGGGTGGCTGGAGAGATGGCTTAGCGGTTAAGGCATTCAGCCAAAGGACCTTGGTTCGACTCCCCAGGACCCACAAAAGCCAGATGCACAAGGTGCACATGCATCTGAAGTTCGTTTGCAGTGGCTGGAGGCCCTGGTGTACCCATTTTCCTTCTCTGTCTGCCTCTTTCTCTCTAGCTATCTCAAATAAATATTTTTTTAATTATTAAAAAAATTAAGGAAGGGCCAGGGATATAGCTCAACAGTCTCAACAGTAGGATGCTTACATAGCATGTGGAAGGCCCTCTAATTAAAACCCAATACCAGGAAAATGTTGTTAAAATTGTTAAAATATCTAAGAAAATGTTACTTATCATGACTTTCACTCAGTAGTCTCTGGCTGGCCTCGAACTTACAGTGATCCTCCTACCTCTGCCTCCCAGTGCTGGGATTAAAAGTATGTGACACCATGCCCAGCTCTTACTGTGACTTATTTATTGCACACTATATATACATCTCAAATATCACACTGTGCCCCATATATCTATACAAGTAAAATTTGTGGTACTGGGGATTGAATGCAAGGCATCACACATGCTTGGCATTTGCTGAACAACTAAGCTAATGGCCATACACAAATAACAATGTTCATAAAAAGGAAAATGGAGCCAAGCATGGTGGTTCACGCCTTTAATCCCAGCACTGGGGAGGGAGAGGTAGAAGGATCACTGTGAGTTGGAGGCCACCCTGAGGCTACATAGTGAATTCCAGGTCAACCTGGACCAGATTGAAACCCTACCTCAGGAAAAAAAAAAAAAAAAAAAAAAATAGGGACTTGAGGGGGTAGATCAGCAGGTAGGAGCATCTGATTCTTTTTTTTTTTTTTTAATTTTATAAACATTTTATTTAGAAGTTTTATACAAATTGAATATTGTTTTTCACTTTACTTGGTACTTTTGTTATAATTATATAAATAAAACACAGTGATTATTTTCACTAAGTCTCCTATGAGAGGTTACCAAAAATCCCTTGAATTAATCCCAGTGTACCTTCATAAATATGATCATTTTCTGTGTATGACATTGACAGGAAGTCTGAGAATTCCTATGCAAGCTATACAGTGTCAAATATGGAATTATCTAAAATATATGTATTGCATCTCACTTTGGGTGAGAGACACCTTCATTATAAAAATAGTAGAAAGGAATTAGAGAAATTGTGATGGATTATCATGAAGTCTACTTTTACAAAATGGTTTCAAGATAAGAGTTCTACAATATATATGGCATATATACATATACATATATTATATTCTACCATATAAATATATATTTAAAGTTAAAGCACAAAACTAAAAAGTACTTAAACAAAATTGATGAAAACCATCAATCTGCTGCCATAATTCCATCACCAATTTGAAGACAAAAGAGACATTAAAAACCCAGTGATGACTTCATATACTAATGTGAATTATTTCCCTTAAATAAATGGTTATGAAGAACTGGCCAATGTCTCCATCTGTTCTCCTGCTCTCGTCTTGCCATTTTCCCTGAAATCTGTCTGATCCATCGTATTCTCTAAGGGTCTATCACCTGGAATCCCCCAGAGGACTCGACATTCCCATATGACACCAATCCCAGACACTGGCACTGAAACTGTACATGTGACTCTTCAGACCCAGACCCCAAGAACAGACACCCCATGCCATTTCCTCGACTATATCCAAGCACATGAGCAACTGGTTATGTATGAAGGGGACATATTCACAATAACAGTAGTTAGCAGCCAGTGTGTGCAAACGAGTAAGATCACCTCCCACATAGGATACAATGGTAATAAATGCCCTAAGTAAGGTAGTCTCAAATATTAAGTTTATATGAAAAAAATTGAAATAAAATTCCTCAAGCAATTAAGAGTGCTTGGAAAAAGGAAATTTTAAAAAATAAAATATAAATCATTCTTAATGCTATTGTGAGTTATTCCTAACATAGCACTTTTGTGATGAGGTGTCATAGACATTTTATTTCTAGATCACCTGAAATCGTAATAAATATATAGTTTGTAGAAAACAATCTTATTGAAATGTCCCTTATGTTAAATTAAAAGGTAAAATTAAAAGCTCAACCTAGCAGCTTTTAATTCATCAAAATCACTTAATAATTTCTACCCTATCTTTGGTTATTTTCCTTAACCACAATCCTTAAAAAAAAAAAGAAAATTCAGGACAATAAGACAGATACATTGTATCTAGTCTGAAATTACAGTACTATTAAGGATATTAAAATACCTAGCATCATGTATGAACTCTGAACTTGTTACATAAATTTGAATTCATTTACATCTTTAAAAACTGAACATTTAGGAAAGGCATTAGTGATATAAGATATACTTCACATTCAAAATTGTTGGTTATCACAAAGCAGTTTCCAGCCTGTAAGTATATCAAATGGCAACAACAAAAAAAAAAAATTGCAACTAATTTTTTTAATTAGCTTAAAGGTCTAAGGAATTAAAATACTGCAAACAACTGATCAGTCTGTTTAGTTATGCAGCCATTATTCCAAGCAACTGAACCCACAAAAAGTACCCAGATGCAGTGTAATACAGGCATGTAGAAATTATAAATATCTTGTCCTAAACAACTTGCATTCTTTCTAGTTCATAACGAATCCCTTTATGTTGTTTTTGGCATGGTGCCAGAGGCTCTGTGGAGATTGGATGTAAGGCATTGCTGATTCGGAGGTTCACAACACGTAGCCCTTGGAGTTTTCAAGTAGATGAACTGTTAAAATGTAGGCTTGCTCATGTACTCTTCCATTGTCTCCTGCAGCATGTCAGAGTCCTCAATGGCTTTGACAGCAGATTTCTTGGATGTTTCCTGAATTTCTCCACCTATGATAAACTCGTCCAGGATAAAGTATGCCTTTTCAAAATTAAAGATTTGTCCAGCAACTCCACGTACCGGTGTACAATCTCTAGGGTCAAGAGCTCATTGTCTTGATTTTCTATTGCACAGCAAAAATATAAACTAGCATACCTTTTATAAACAAGTTTTAGCTCCTTCCAGTCAACAAAACTGTTTGTCCTGTGACCACGAGCCAGAATGATCTGAATGATTTCCCGGGTGAGCTTTTTCCTCTCTTTGTCAGGGAGAGTGGCATACCACTTCTGCAGCCGCAATTTTCCTTGTCTACTGAAGAGCAAGATGAAATGTATCATGGTGCCCGACGAGGCCCGGCCCGCTGCGCCCGCAGGTGCGCGCCCGCCTCACTCCATGGCTGCTTCCCACAATCGAGCATCTGATTCTTAAGCATGAGGGCCTGAGAGGGACTGAGACCATCTGAGTTCAAATTCCACAGGACCCATGTAAAAAGTTTGGTATGGGCTGTAGAGATTGCTTAGTGGTTCAAGCACTTGCCTGAGAGGTCTAAGGACCCTGGTTCAATTCCCCAGTGTCAGATGCACAAGATGGCACATGCATCTATCTGGACTTCATTTTCAGTGGCTACTGGCCCTGGCACACTTATTCTCTCTGTATCTGCCTCTCTCATAAATAAATATATAAAAGTTGGATGTAAGTCTGAAGAGATTGCTTAGTGGTTAAGGTGCTTTCCTGAGAAGCCTAAAGATGCATGTTCAACTCCCCAGGTCCCATGTAAGCCAGATGTCCAAGGTAAGGCATGCACAAGGTTGTGCATGCACACAAGGTGGTGCACACATCTGGAGTTCGATTGCAGTGACTGGGGGCCCTGACATGCCAATTCTCTCTCACACATTCATTTAAAAAAAAAAAAGTTGGGTGTGGACATGAAGTATGTAATCCAAATCCTGTAGTATACATATTGCAGAATGCATTGGTGTTGCAATTACCTTCTCATTGCTAGGAGAAACACCAACCAGAAGAACTTATGGGAGGAAAGGGTTTATTCCAGGCTTACCGATTCCAGGAGAACTTCATCATGGCAGAAGCTGGCTCACATCATACATCCATGGCAGAGGTGAAAGGCAGAGCTCAAACTGACACTCTATACATAGGTCTCCCACAAACACAAGCTGATTCTGATACTTCCTCCAGTAGGGCTCTGCCTGCTGGAGACATAAGGAGAAAGTTTAATCTTAATCAAAGGCTTAACCTGAGACTATGGGGGTCATTTACAGTCAAACCCACATTCTGCCAAGGCACCCATAGACTCATGATCACCTCACAATGCAACATACACTCAGTCCAAATTCAAAAGTCCCCATAGTCAATATTTTTTTTTATAATCATGGAAGTTAATAAAAAATTTTTTTGAAAAGAAAAAAAAAGTCCCCACAGTCTTTACCAGGGTTTTTGTTTGTTTGTTTTTTGTTTCTTTTTTGGGGGGGAGGGGTTGAGGTAGGGTCTCACTGTAGCCCAGGCTGACCTGGAATTCACTATGTAGTCTCAGGGTAGCCTCGAACTCATGGTGATCCTCCTACCTCTGCCTCCCGAGCGCTGGGATTAAAGGCATGCACCACCACGCCTGGTTTGTTTTTTGTTTCTTGAGGTAAGATCTCACTCTAGCTCAGGCTGACCTGGAATTCACTGTGTAGTCTCAGGGTGGCCTGAACTCATGGTGATCCTCCTACCTCTGCTTCCTGAATGCTGGGATTAAAAGCATGTGCCACCAGACCCAGCATCTTTACCAATTTTAGTCACTTAATTGATAAAAGAGAGAATGGACATGCCAGGGCCTCCAACTGCTGCAAACAAACTCCAGACAGTACAGCACCTGGCTGACATGGATCCTGGGGAATAAAACCTTGGTTCTTAGGCTTTGCAGTCAAGTGCCTTAACCACTAAACTCTTTCCAGCCCCATCTGAGGTGTTTTTGAAATCAATTTCCCTTGCTACACAAACACCTCAAGGCCTCAGTATTTTCTGTGCAGTTTTTCTAGCTGCAAAATTATTTCACTGTAAATTAAATTTGATTCATGAAATAACTGTGTCAAAAAGGAACACGTTTCCTACCTGCTAGAAATAAATCAGAACACCTGAACTTGAGATGTCCTAAAACCTAGAAAAAATTAATTAAAAATTTACTGTCTTTTCCATATTCCATGCAACAAGCTAGCTCACATGGAAGAATTTGCTACTATCCAACTCTGGCTGTGCAATTTTGTAATGTGATTCTCTTACCACTTGAAAGAAAACTAGCTTAACTACAGTACTGTTTTTACTGCATGATGTCTTTTTGCACTAAAGCAACGCATCCATACTTTCACTGTTCCCCACACTTTCACGCTATTCTCAAAGGCATAAATATAAAAATCTACACATGAATGTACTGAGTTGATACAATGAAACAGCCAACAATGATCATTAGAAACATAGCCTCCAGCCACTGTAAATGAACTCCAGAGGCATGCATCACCTTTTGCATCTGGCTTATGTGGGTCCTAGGGAATAGAACCTGAGTCCTTTGGCTTTGCAGATAAGCACTTTAACCACTAGGCCATCTCTCCAGCCCACAATTGTCCATTCTTACATACCTTTCAGAGGCCTTGATATTTTGGTCCATTCTCCATCTACTTACAGTGTCGTCCTGCAGGCCATATATGAAATGTTCCTTGTCACAAGGCTGCACTCCAACAGGAAGCAGTGTCTGAACTTTCTGAGTAGAGTACTCATCATTCACCTCAAATCAAACATTCCAAGAGGATACACAGGAGTCAAACCAGCAACCGTGTCCCCCATGATCTGCTCTCTGTATATTCCTTCCCACATCCCCCACCATCCTGCAAAGATCCTTTCCAACCCAACTAGGACTTTCTGAAAGAAACCGCAGCGGGGCCGAGGCCTCTCGCCCCACCTCAGCCACCACAGAGCTCTGGCTGGCCTGTGAACCCCACTTGCCACAGAAGACAAAGCCCTCCGCCCGCTCCCGGGCTGGCCATGCAGGCGGCTGTAGCGTGGCCTTCTCCTTTCTGAGACAAGGCTCCTGAGAGCAGCTTAGGGCAGGACGGGTTTCTCGCCGGCTCCCGGTTTGCAGGGAAGCGTCGCCGACAGCGCAGCACAGGCAGGAAGCTGCCCCACACCTGGGTGGAAGCCGAGGAAGGTCGGGCTTGGAGCCGGGCTCGCAGTCCTCGGGGTCTGCCGGGTCACAGGCCTCCGCCAGCGGGGCTCCTCCACCCGAACTGCCACAGCTGAGGGCTGAGTGTCAGGCTTATTCACGAACACGCGACACCTAGGGAGACACTTTGCACTCAGATTAGCACGGGTCAATGTCGGACTCCACGGGACTCTGTCGTCTACCACTGCCAGACTTGGATAAAATATTCCCCTGGGGAAGAGAAAGGAAGGGAGGAGGGTACTTAATAGGTTGGTATTGTATATATGGAAGTAGAATGATTGAGATGGGGAGGGGATATGATGGAGAATGGAACTTCACAGGGGAAAGCGGGGGGGGGGGGGTTAGATGGGGGGAAGGGAGGGTATTACCATGGGATATTTTTTATAATCATGGAAAATGTTAATAAAAATTGAGAAAAAAAAATATTCCCCTGGGGATGGGAACTTGCTTCTGATGAGACCATATTTAGAAACTCAAAAGGGTAGGGAATTATAAATATATTGGGGGGCTGGAGAGATGGCTTAGCGGTTAAGCGCTTGCCTGTGAAGCCTAAGGACCCCGGTTCGAGGCTCGGTTCCCCAGGTCCCACGTTAGCCAGATGCACAAGGGGGCGCACGCGTCTGGAGTTCGTTTGCAGAGGCTGGAAGCCCTGGCGCGCCCATTCTCTCTCTCTCCCTCTATCTGTCTTTCTCTCTGTCTGTCGCTCTCAAATAAATAAATTAAATAAATAAATAGTTAAAAAAAAAATATATTGGGGCTAGAGAGATGGCTTAACAGTTAAGGCATTTGCCTGCAAAGCCAAAGGATCCCAGTTCGATTCTCCAGGACCCACATAAGCCAGATGCACAAGGAGGTGCATGCATCTGGAGTTTGCTTGCAGTGGCTGAAGACCCTGGTGCACCCATTCTCTCTCTCTCTTTCCTTCTCTCTGCCTCTTTCTCTCAAATAAATAAATAAATAAAATATATTTTTTAAAAACTTTAATATATATCATATATAAATGAATATATAAATATTATTTTCCCATGGACTAGTCTAGGTCACTTTTGTCCACACAGCCTACCAGACGTCCTTTGCTTGGTAGAGTGGTCACCAGTCAAAATCAGTTTATTGGGCTGCAGAGATTGCTTAGTGGTTAAGGCATTAGCCTGCAAAGCCTAAGGACCCAGGTTAGATTTCCCAGTACCCACATAAACCAAATACACATGATGGTGCATGTGTCCGGAGTTTGTTTGCAGTGGCTGGAGGCCCTGGTGTGCCCATTCTTTCTCTCCTATCTGCCTCTTTCTCTCTCTCAAATAAACAAATAAAATATTTAAAAAATAATAATTCACAGCCGGGCATGGTGGTGCATGCCTTTAATCCCAGCACTGGGGAGGCAGAGGTAGAAGGATCACTATGAGTTCAAGGCCACCCTGAGACTACAGAGTGAATTCCAGGTCAGCCTGGGCTAGAGTGAGACCCTACCTCAAAAAGCCAAAGGAGAGCCGGGCGTGGTGGTGCACGCCTTTAATCCCAGCACTCGGGAGGCAAAGGTAGGAGGATCCCGTGAGTTCAAGGCCACCCTGAGACTATAGAGTTAATTCCAGGTCAGCCTGGACTAGAGTGAGACCCTACCTCGAAAAACCAAAAAAAAAAAAAAAAAAAGCCAAAGGAAAAAAAATAATAACAATTCACATAGCCAAGGTATGTGTGGCATCTCACATATAATCCCAGCTTTGGGGAGACTGAGTTGGAGGTTAGCCTGGGACTATAAAGTGAGTTCCAGGTCAGCCTGGGCTACACTGAGACACAGCCCTGCCTCAAAAACAAAACAACAAACACACAAAAAGCAGTCTTCTCCATTTCCACCGGCTGATCGTGAAGCCGCAGCCTGTGCCGTATTTGTCATGTCCTCCTTCCTGCCATAGCTCCTCTTCCTTCATTCTCTCTGTCTGGGGCTAAGCAGCAGCACACTTTGCCCTTACTTCCACCCCAACTTGTAGGGAACCTGTGAAGCCCAGGACACACCACCTAACGGTCCACAGTGGGAGTAGAGTCCCTGCAAAGCTTGTGTCAGCCTCATTCCTGGGCACTCCTCCTCTGCTCAGGAAGTCTCTCAGATGAGGCTGTGCCCTTAGCCTGAGAGCCGCCCTCCACCATTGCCAAGCAGCTCACCCCTCAGGCACGGGGCACTGCTGCGTTTCCCACAGAGCCACAGCCAGGCCCCGTCCTGAGAAACGTCCCTGTCATCAACAGTTTGCTGAGAGCACACGGTGGCCGGGAGGGCCCTCAGTCGCTAGAGGGCTTGCCACGCAAACCAGGCGTGGCAGCTCACGGCTGTCATCACTGTCAGCACTGAGGAGGTAGAGGCAGGAGGATCGGGAGCTCAAGGTCATCTTTGGTTACATAGTGGGTCACGACTACCCTGGGGTACATGAGACCCTGTCTCAAATAAAATTAAATAACAAATTGTACACAACTTTAAAACATAATTGTGCATGTGTGTGGTATGTGCACACATGGGTGGAGGCCAAGAGAAAATGTGAGGCGTCCCTCCTCCATTGCCCTCGCAGTTTCCTTCTTGACGCTCGAAGCACCTGACAAGAAGTGGCTCGTGGGAGGACAGTTGTTTGCTTTGTTACAGACTCCATGATGGTGGCAGGGAAAAGGATGGCATGAGCAGACACTGGACGTCACCTCTGTCACAGCAGGTGAGATACCACAGCATGAGAATGAGCCCGACAGTGGCGAGGGGAAGCTGGCTATAACACCCATAAGCTGCCTCCAATACCACCTCCTCCAGCAAGGTTCCACTTCCCAAGCTGCCACCAGTTAGGGTCCTAGCATTCAGAACATATAAGTCGATGGGGGACATCTAATTCAAGCCACCATAATTGCTCATCCACGTAGTTCCTTCAGCCCAGGTCACGGATTCTGGAGGTTGAGGTGAGTCTCTGGTCTGTCCACCCCATAGGACTGGAGGTCCCTGTGTGTGTGGCCACACCCCTTGTGCTGCAGAATCAAACTGGTGGTCTCAGACCCCCATGCTTGCTTGGGAAGTGTTCTTACCTATGAGTCATCTCTCCAACCCCTTAAGATAAGTTTTTAAAAAGAATTTAAGGGAGTTGATGGAGGGTAGGAGAGGGTGGGAAGAAAGAAGGTCAATAAAAAATAGGATTTGGAGACAGGTGTGGTGGAGCATGCCTTTAATCCCAGCACTCGGGAGGCAGAGACAGGAGGATCACTGAGAGTTGGAGGCCACCCTGAGACTACATAGTGAATTCCAGGTCAGCCAATATCAATATTATTTCTAAAACTTGTGGTATATTGTTTGTTTGAGATAGAACCTCTTGTAGCTTAGGCTAGTCCCAAATAGAATATGCAGCTAACATGACCTTGAACTTTCTCTTGACTCCACCTTCCAAGTGCTGAGTGCTTGTTGTTTGTTTCTTGAAGCAGGGTCTCGCTCTAGCCCAGGCTGACCTAGAACTCACTATGTAGTCTCAGTCTGGCCTTGAACTCACAGCAGTCCTCCTACCTCTGCCTCCGACTGCTGGGATTAGAGGTGTGTGCTGAGCAAAACTTTTGTTATTGATTTACATTTATTTTAAAGTTTCTGTCAGAACAACCAAGACTCCTTCCATGTCAGCTGTTGCTGCGTTGCTGTGTGTGGTCCGATTTTGATCTAGAAAGGCAGGTTGTTTCGGGTGAGCCCACAAGTAGCCTGCCTAGAGAATTGAGCTAAACAGTATTCTGACTGTTCACCACTCAGCAAGCTGCAGTGCTCCTGGGAACACTCAAAATCCTGAACACGGACACAGCACACGCTTAATGTGCGTCCAGCCGCCCGCTCCGTCTCTTGTCGTTCCGTCACCACCCTCACTGCCACCCAGCACAGCTCAGATACCCGATGACTTCATTCTCTCCCTCACGACAGCCCACAGAACACTGTTACTACTGTCATCCCCACTTACACAAGAGGGAAGCGTTGGGCTGGAGAGACGGCTTAGCAGTTAAGCGCTTGCATGTGAAGCCTAAGGATCTCAGTTCGATGCTTGATTCCCCAGGACCCGTGTAAAGCAGATGCACAAAGGTTTGCATGGATCTGGAGTTCGCTTGCAGTGGCTAGAGGCCCTGGCATGCCCATTCTCTCTTTCTCTCTTTCTCTCTCTCTCTCTCTCTATCTGCCTCTTTCTCTGTCTGTTGCTCTCAAATAAATAAAATAAAATAAATTTAAAAAGAATGTAACTGTCCAGAGCCTTATGGCTGTCTGTCACAATAGACCACCAGTGACCTAGTGAAGGACCCAAAGTCTGGAGTCAGGTGGACCTGAGTTCAAATCCCTGTTCTAATTACCTATAACCCCTCTGTAGCTGACCATAAGTTTTTAATTCCTCTGTCTAATTTCCTCATTTCATCTATAAATAGGGAATGTGAGAATACCTTTTTAATAGAGTTCTAGTAATAATTAAATGAATCCTTACATATGTGTAAGGATTCTCATTTCATACATGAGAATGCAAACTCCTCCTTCTCCTCCCTCTCCTTCTTTTTTCCTTTCCTTTACCTCTCTCCATCCTCTCTTACTCCTCCTCCTTTTTGGGATTTAGACAGAGTCTGTGTAAATCAGGCTAGCCTTAAATTTTCAGCAGTTTGTCCTGCCTCAGCCTCCCAGATGCTGGAATTAAAGGTATGAGCCATGCCCAGCAGCCATCATTTCTCAAATTTTTTTTTTTTTTTTTTTTTTTGGTTTTTTGAGGTAGGGTCTCACTCTGGTCCAGGCTGACCTGGAATTAACTCTGTCATCTCAGGGTGGCCTTGAACTCATGGCGATCCTCCTACCTCTGCCTCCCGAGTGCTGGGATTAAAGGCGTGTGCCACCACGCCCGGCTCAAATGTAATTATTATGAACAATTAAATTCAGTACAAAGAGATAAGATTCTACAAACTTTAATCCTTGAATTCTAACTAAAATAGTTTTCTTCCAAATATAGCCATAGTCATTGTGCATTTATTATTGTAGACACCTCTTCCCCAGGGGTGCAGTTGGATTTTCTTTTAGTGGCTCTCATCTACTTCATAGGTCTGGAAGACCTCTCTCTCCTTTCCTCCCTACCTCACCGCCTACCTACCATGAGCACTGGGGAGGAATGTCCACTGGTTGTCAGGTGGAGGGCTCTGTATGTGACACTTAAGTAGGTTAGCTCAGTTTCACTTACTGTGGACTGGAGAGGAATGTCCACTGGTTGTCAGGTGGAGTTAAGCAGGTTAGCTCAATCCCACTTCATGAGCACTGCAGAAGGATGTCCACTAGTTGTCAAGTGGAGGGTTCTGATTGTGACAGTTAAGTAGGTTAGCTCAGTCCCACTTCATGGGTGCTGGACAGGAATGTCCACTCATTGTTAAGGAGGGTTCTGTATGTGGCAATTAAATAGTTTAGCCTAGTCTTTTCCTATCTTCTGTCCCCTTGTTGATCTTCAGCCTAGTACTTCTCTCTGCAATTATAAGTGGAAAGCTGAAATCTCAACTTTTATTTCTTTCCATTTTTTAAAATTAGAGACAGAGAGAGGGAGAGAGAGAGATAAAGTGAGAATGGGTGAGCCAGGGCTTCTAGCCACTGCATAGGAAGTTCAGGCGTATGTGCCAGCATGTGCATCTGGCTTACATGGGACCTGGATAATTCAACCTGGGTCCTTAGGCTTTGCCATCAAGTGCCTTAACTGCTAAGCCATTTCTCCAGCTCTCAACTCTTATTTCTGAACTATTTCTCCCTGTGATCCTATCAGTTTTCTTTTATGTTATTTGAGGCTCTGTTGTTAGGATCAACATGGGCTTAGATATTGACATTTATTTTTATGGACTTAAATGAACAACCTCTAGCCTTTGAAAAGTTCACCAAGTTTCTGAGCTCTTTGAGCCTCCTTAGAGGACATGAATACCATTCTTCATGAGAGTAGTTACCTTCCAGGAAACTGAGGGGGAGAATACCCCTTCCTACCAGCACCTTGAGAGAGTCTCGGGGTGGATGTGAGGTGGGGTAGGATATCTGGATGTCTGAAAGCACCAGCTCACTCCTAAAGTTCAAAGATCACGTACAAACTTATCCTAGTTTCCCTGACTTTGCTGATTTCGGATGCCCTTAGCACGTGTTGCAGTCATGTTCGCATTGCTGGTAGAAATCACCCAACCCAGAGCAGCTTGGGGGGAAAAGGAAGTTTATTTTGGCTCACATGCTCAAGGGGAAGCTCCACAATGGCAGGGGGAAACAATAACATGAGCAGAGGGTGAACAGCCACCCCCTGGCCCACATAAGGTGGACAACAGAAACAGAAGAGTGTGCCAAACACTAGCAAGGGGGAGCTGGCTATAACACCCATAAGCTGACCCCCAACAATACACTGTCTCTAGGAGGCCTTAATTCCCAAATCTCCATCAGCTAGGAGGAGCCTAGTATTCAGAACACTTGAGTTTATGGGGGACACCTGAATCAAACCACCATAGCACTTATTAAAAAAATTGTCTGGAGCAGCCAAATGACAGGACTGTCATACCCACCTTAGGTCCTGTGGTGCCAAATATGGATATTCTGTCCTTGACCTATCAACTAGCCCAGCTCCCTGTTGCCATCCTCGTTTCCATCTCCGGTAGGATTGCTGGATGAGTAAATACCCTCTAGTTAAATCACACACGTAATCTTGTTACTTACCTATACAAAACCTTCTTTACTTTTTATCTTAACTTCTTATTTGCTCTGGCAGCCCTGCTGGAGTTAGTTAGCATGGGCTCTAGAAGCTATACTTCTGTATTTTCTTAGTCAACAGTGTGTACTCATTCCTAAAGAGACCAAGTTTGGTTTTATATAGTTCATTACAATTTTAAACTCTGACTTGGTAACAGATGAATGTTTTGGGTGGAATTCAGGTCCATGCACTAGCAGGGCGCACCCTCTTGCTTCCTTTGATCCTGGAGTTAGTTCTTTTATTCACCTGTTTTGGGGCCACATGCACAACACCCCTATTTTATTTATTTATTTTTGCTTTTTTTGAGGTATGGTCTCACTCTGGTCCCGGTGGACCTGGAATAAACTATGTAATCTCAGGGTGGCCTCAAACTCACGGTGATCCTCCTACCTCTGCCTCCCAAGTGCTGGGATTAAAGGCATGTGCCACCAAGCCTGGCTAAGAACACCCCTTTTTTTTTTTTTTTTTTTTTTTTGATTTTTCGAGGTAGGGTCTCACTCTAGCCCAGGCTGACCTGGAATTCACTATGGAGTCTCAGGGTGGCCTAGAACTCACGGCAATCCTCCTACCTCTACCTCCCAAGTGCTGGGATTAAAGGTGTGCACCACCACGCCCGGCAACACCCCTATTTTTAACTCCCAAGTACTTCTTGCATTTCATGCCTCTTTTCTCCTGGGGTCCTGGGCACTGAGATGGACCATCCTCAGATCCCCATCTTCTTCCTGCCCTCAAAGTGTGTTGCTGTGTCTGGAAATATTCCACATGTGGCTCCAGAAATGAGGTGTGGGCAAAGAGCCAAAGGTTTCCTCCACCTTAGCTTAAGTAGTTGGTCACCAGGAAGTGGTGCATATTTTAATGTGAAATAACAAAAAGTAATTTCTGCCAATAGTCACCACCAAGATAATCACTTGACCCTTGTTCTCCTGGTGGCTTTTCGGGCCATCTGGTACCTTCCTGTCCCCCACAGAGTCTGAGACAGACATGGAATTTGGTCCCCATGCCACCCTCATGCTATCCACCAGGGGATCCCAAAATGTTTCAAAACGTTATTTATGGTCCCTTACCCCGAAACTTCAAAGAAGCATATCTGAAATACCAACATTGTATATCCACAGCCCATAATTGCAAACCCATTATTAAGGGGTATTCGTATTTTGGATTGGAGATATGTTCCCCTCCAGTGGCTTTTGCTTCCTCAGTTTTACTCACTACTGTTTCATCTTTTTGATTTTATATTACCACATATTTAAGAATTTTGAAAAACGATGTACTGACAGAAACGCTCTGAAGTCTCTCATGACCCCATTTCCAAACAGTGTACAGTATGCTTAAGGGGAAAGGATCTGGCCAAGGACTAGAATTTGGCTTCAATTCCTGTTCTCGTGCTGCGCATCCAAGTTGGAGAGGGACACAGGCGTTTGTGAGTTTGTGGAAGGAGAGGTGAGGAGATACGCATTTAGAGGAGCTTTGGAGAAAAGTGTGCAGAGTGAGATGGAAAGAACTCTTTCCCACTCGGCCCTCCTCCCCCGTCAGTGCTCATTTCCGGTGGTTGCTGTCGAGTGAAGAGCGGGGAGAACGAAGGACGCAATACTACACCAGCCCCAAAGCAAGAGCAGCAACCTTCAGGTTACAGAGTGAAAAGAACACAGACTTTTGTTGGACATTATGGCCTCAAAGCTCAGTATGCTTGTAAATTCCAGCTATACAGGAGGCTGAGGCAGGAGGATTGCAAGTCTGAGGCCAGCCTACACTACTTAGATTATCTCAAAAATCAGGCTGGACAGGTGTGGTGGCACATGCCTTTAATCCCAGCATTTGGGAGGCAGAGGTAGGAAGATCTCCATGAGTTCGAGGCCACTCTGATACTATATAGTGAATTCCAGGTCAGCCAGGACTACTGAGACAACTCTAACTCGAAAAACCAAAAAAAAAAAAGGGGGGGAGGTGCTGGAGAGATGGCTTAGAGGTTAAGGCACTTGCCTGCAAAGCCAAAGGATCCTAGTTCGATTCTCCAGGACCCGTGTAAGCCAGATGCACAAGAGGGCATATGCATCTGGAGTTTGTTTGCAATGGTTAGTCGATGGTGTGCCCATTCTCTCTCTCTCTCCCTCTTTCTTTTTCTCTTGATCAGCCTCTTGCTGTTGCAAACAAACACCACTTTGTGCATCTGGCTTTACGTGGGTACTGGGAAGTTGAACCAAGCTATCAGGCTTTGCAAGCAAGTGTCTTTAACCATTCAACCATAAGACAGAGTTTTGAAGCAGCAATGTGCTGGGCCTATAACCTCCCAACCATCTTCTCCAGCTGGGCTGTAACTGTAGCTCAGTGGCAGAGTACTTGCCTAGTATATGGATAGACCCTGAGTTCAATCTCTAACTTAAAAAGTAAATTTATTTATTTTATGCTCATGCACCTGTGTGATGTGTGAGTGTGTGTGTGTGTGTGGCTGCGTATGTGCCGTAGCACACATGTGGAGGTCAGAGGTCAATCTGCGGTGTCTGTGCTCCAGACAAGGCTTTTAGCCACTGCAATGATGAGTTTCAGATTGCATCTGGTTTTATGTGGGTGCTGGGGAATTGAACCTGAGTTGGCAAGATTGTAAGCATGCACCTGTAACTGTTGCTGAGACATCTCTCCAGTCTGTCAATCCCCAATTTGAAAAAGATTTTTTGTTATTGTTAATTTGTTTTAAGGTAGAGTCTCACTGTAGCCCAGGCTGACCAGGAACTCACTATGTAATCCTATGCTGACCTTGAACTCACAAAGATCCTCCTACCTCTGCCTCCTAGGTCCTGGGATTAAAGGCACATGCCACCACCCTTGGTGGGAAAAAAAAAAAAAAAAAAGATTGTTTTAGCCAGATAGTGAATTCCAGGTCAGCCTGGGCTAGAGTGAAACCCTACCTCGAAAAAATAAACAACCAAACAAAACAAAAAACAATGTTTTAAAGCAAATCCATTTGTTGCCTGCTGGCTTAGAAGCCACTGCTGGGAATGAGCGGCAGTTCTACCTGGGATTCACGAGGCTGTGCTTGTGGAAGATGTAGATCTCTTCATGAAACAGCCTGGGAATGAGACTGCAGGCTAGATGAACAGTATCAGAGCAGAACTCGACCTTGCTCAAAGGAGGTGGGAAGATAAAATGCCTGAAATTAAGCAGATTTTGGAAATCCTGCAATACACACACAAGAAAAAAGATCCATCAGCTCAGTGGAGACCAGATTCTTTCTGGCCAACAGCCTAAACTATGAGTTCCCCTCCTCCTCCTGGGTAGAATGTCAGAAATTGTCATTTGCCACCAAGAATCTCCATTCTCAGCTGGGCGTGGTGGCGCACGCCTTTAATCGCAGTGAAAGGCAGGATAGAAAATTTTAAAGTAAACTTAGTAAAGAAACAGCTGGTTGCTACAGCTAGGGGACAGCCTGAACTTTATATTCAGAAAGGAGTAAATCAAAAATAGGCTAAAAGACAGATGCACAAGGGGGCGCACGCGTCTGGAGTTTGTTTGCAGAGGCTGGAAGCCCTGGCGCGCCCATTCTCTCTCTCTCTCCGTCTATCTGTCTTTCTCTCTGTCTCTGTCGCTCTCAAATAAATAAATAAAATATTTTTAAAAAAATAGGCTAAAAGATAGGCTGCGGGTGGCACAAGATATGGGTTGGTAGGGTCAACCTAAACTTTATGTTACAGGAAGAGGATAAACAAAAATACAGTTTTGAGAAAAACCAAAATAATAAAATAGTTTCCCAAGACAGCCTGACCAAGGACTAAAACTCTGGTTATGCACAAATAAAATATGTAGACATAACTTTACAAGCTTGGCAAATGCCCTTGTAGAACCCCCTCCCCTTTCCCTTCCTTGCTAAAAACCCTATAAAAAGAAACACCCAATAGGGCTCAGGGTCGACTCCTCTGTCTCCTGCATGAGATACGTGTCGACCCCAGAGCTCTGGTTTCCTGAATAAAGCCTCATGCTTTTGCAGCAAGTTGGGTCTCCCGTGTGTCTTTGGGTGCGTGCTATCTCGAGACTTGAGTGAAGGTCTCCCTCTGGGGGTCTTTCAGCAGCACTCAGGAGGCAGAGGTAGGAGGATGGCCATGAGTTTGAGGCCACCCAGAGACTACATAGTGAATTCCAGGTCAGCCTGAGCTAGAGTAAAACCCTACCTAGAAGAAGAAGAAAAAAAAATTCTCCATTCTCTTGAAGATGACCTGACTTATTTTCTTAAAAAAAATTTTTTTTTATTTAAGCTAAGTGTGGTGGCACACACCTTTAAATCTTAGAAGTTGGGAAGCAGAGGTGGGAGGATTGTTATGACTTTGAGGCCACCCTGAGAATACAAAGTGAATTCCATGTCAACCTGGGCTGGAGAGAGAACCTATCTCAGGAAAAAAAAAAAAAAAAAAAAGCAAGGAGAGAGTCGGGAGGAAGAGAGAGACAGAATGGAAGAGAGAATGGGTGCCCCAGGGCCTCTTGCCACTGCAAATGAACTCCAGATGCGTGGGCCTCTGTACATGTGGCTTTATGTGGGTACTGGGAAATCGAACCTGGACCATCAGGCTTTGTAAGCCCTCACCTTTGACTGCTGAACCATCTCTCCAGTCCTGACCTGACTTTCTTCAAGATCAGTTTACTACTGCTGAAGTCAGTATGACCAGGGTTTATAATGGAATGTAAAAAGAATAAACAAGATGATTCTACCAAGGAGAAAGCATGATGCTGGCAATTAAAAATGTTTCCCAAATATGTTATTTCAAATAGCCCACTGTTTCCCCTGAGATGTTAGCATAACTTTCACTGATTGTCATTTTTTCCACTGCAAAAATAATTACAACTTAAAAGAATGTTTACAGCCTGGCATGTTGGCATACACCTTTAATCCCAGCATTTGGGAGGCAGAGATAGAAGGATCACTTTGCATTTGAGGCCATAATGAATTCCAGGTTAGCCTGGGCCAGGGCAAGACCCTACTTCAACCGCACCCCCCCCCCAGAAAAAAAGAAAGAAAATATTCATAAAAATAAATTTTTTTTATTTCCTTTTTTAAAATTTTTATTAACATTTTCCATGATTATAAAATATATCCCATGGTAATTCCCTCCCTCCTCACCCCCACACTTTACCGTTTGAAATTCCATTCTCCATCATATTACCTCCCCATTACAATCATTGTAATTACATATATACAATATCAACCTATTAAGTATTCTCCTCCCTTCCTTTCTCTTCCTTTTATGTCTCCTTTTTAACTTACTGGCCTAAGTTACTGCTACTAAGTATTTTCCTTCTCAGGCAGAAGCCCAATCATCTGTAGCTAGGATCCACATATGAGAGAGAACATGTGGCACTTGGCTTTCTGGGCCTGGGTTACCTCACTTAGTATAATCCTTTCCAGGTCCATCTATTTTTCTGCAAATTTCATAACTTCATTTTTCTTTACCGCTGAGTAGAACTCCATTGTACAAATGTGCCATATCTTCATTATCCACTCATCAGTTGAGGGACATCTAGGCTGGTTCCATTTCCCAGCTATTATAAATTGAGCAGCAATAAACATGGTTGAGCACGTACTTCTAAGGAAATGAGATGAGTCCTTTGGATATATGCCTAGGAGTGCTATAGCTGGGTCATATGGTAGATCAATCTTCAGCTGTTTTAGGAACCTCCACACTGTTTTCCACAATGGCTGGACCAGATTGCATTCCCACCAGCAGTGTAGAAGGGTTCCTCTTTTTCCACATCCCCACCAACATTTATGATCATTTGTTTTCATGATGGTGGCCAATCTGACAGGAGTGAGATGGAATCTCAATCTGCATTTCCCTGATGACTAGTGACATAGAACATTTTTTTAGATGCTTATATGCCATTCATATTTCTTCCTTTGAGAATGCTCTATTTAGCTCCATAGCCCATTTTTTGATTGGCTTGTTTGATTCCTTATTATTTAACTTTTTGAGTTTTGTATATCCTAGATATTAATCCTCTATCAGATATATAGCTGGCGAAGATTTTTTTCCCCATTCTGTAGGTTGCCTCTTTCCTTTTTTCACTGTGTCCTTTGCAGTGCAAAATCTTTGTAATTTCATGAGGTCCCAGTGATTAATCTGTGGTTTTATTGCCTGAGCAATTGGGGTTGTATTCAGAAAGTCTTTGCCAAGACCAATATGTTGAAGGGTTTCCCCTACTTTTTCCTCTAGCAGTTTCAGAGTTTCAGGTCTGATGTTAAGGTTAAAATTATTTTTAAATACCTCATGAAATTAAGTATTTTTCATGTTTCTCAACAAAATTAATGCTTTTATTTTTTGTTTGTTTTATTGAAGTAGGGTCTCTAATGCTTTCATTTTTTAATATTTTTTTTTATTTATTTACAAGCAATGAGTGACAGAGAGAATGGGTGTACAGGTCCTCCAGCCAGTGGACACAATACTTCAGATGCACACACCACTTTGTGCATCTGGCTTATGTGGGTCCTGGGGAATCGAACCTGGGTCCTTTGGTTTTGCAAGCAAAAAAAAATTTTTTTTTTTTTTTTGGTCTGTCATAAAGACAGCTCTTTACAGAAATGGCCCAAAACTTTGAGGAACGGTACAGAGGCTGGACACCAGCACAGTTTACTTTTTCTTTATTGACTGACGTTTTCCTTACTTAATAGGATAAGCCTTCTAGAGGTAGAAAAGTCAGGTGGGGAGGGAGGGAGCTACTTCAGTGGGTAAGAATGCTTGCTGCACAGGCAGGAGGACCTCAGTTCAGCCCCCAGCACCCGTGTAAAATGCCAGACATGGCAGTGCCTGCCTGTAACCCCAGAGCTAAGGGCGATGGAGACGGCACAATTGCTGGGACTCCCTGACAGCCATTCAGCTGAAACACGGGGGGCCCAGGATCAGCACCTTTAACTGCTGATGCATCTCTCCAGCCTGATTTTTTTTTCCCCCAAAGGCATTTTTACTCGAAATAAAATCCTAGGCTCCTCACTGTGTGTGTGTGAGGGGGTGTCTCTTTGTTTCTGTATCTCTCTCAAATAAATAAAGTTAAAGTTTTCAATCCTAGGTTCACAGCTGTTAGGGGTGTTTAGGGGAGAGGGCGTTCTCTTTTCCCTTTCAGTGCATTAAAAATGCTGCTCTTCTGTCTTCCTGCTCGCGCTGCTTCCACACAACCCTGGCGCTGGCCCTAACCCTGTCCTCTGTCTGTGAGGCGCCGCCGTCCCTGTGCGTCTTCTTACGCTGCTCTCCGCTCGTTGAACAATGATTCCCTTGAGCTTCATTACTCCAGCATTCCTTGTGCTTGGAAATTCAAGTTCATTGACATTCTTGCGTCTTTGTGTTTGCAGTTTGCATCAGATTTGGAAAAGTTTGGACCATTATTTCTTTGTCTTTTTCTCGCTGCTTCCCAGAGTTGGGAACTGGATCTAGGACCTCATGCACATTAGGAAGCCCCGTGCCCCTGGGCTACAGCTCCAGTCCTCAGGTCGTTTTGCTCTCTCCACTTCTCTTATTTATTTATATTAATGTTGAGGCAAGGTTTCACTCTATCCCAAGCTGACCTGAAACTCACTCTGTAGCCCAGACTGGCCTTGAATTTATGGCATTCCTCCGACCTCAGCCTTCTGGGTGCTGGGATTAAAGGTGTTTGCCACCCTACATGGCCCTCACTCTTTTTTTTTTTTTTTTTTTTTTTTAGGTAGGGTCTCTCTCTAGCTCAGGCTTATCTGGAATTCACTCTGTAGTGTCAGGGTGGCCTTGAGTTCATGACGATCCTCCTACCTCTGCCTCCTGAGTGCTGGGATTAAAAGCATGCGCCACACCACCCAGCCCAGTTTTATTTATTTATTTATATTTATATTTATTTAATTTTTTTGTTTTCTGAGGTAGGGTCCCATGCTAGCTCAGGCTGACCTGGAATTCACTATGTAGTGTCAGGGTGGCCTCAAACTCTCAGCAATCCTCCTACCTCTGCTTCCTAAATGCTGGGATTAAAGGTATGCGCCACCATGCCTGGCCCAGCCCTCATTTTTTTTTTTTTTTCAATGGAAAGAAGGAAAGGTTTATTTCAGTTTACATATTACAGACCATCATGGAGGCAGGAGGTAAAAGCAGAGCTGGTTGCATTGCATCCACAGTGAGGAAGTAGAGAGCAATGAATGCTGAGGCCCAGCCAGCTGTCTCCCTTTTCTATAGCCGGGGACCCCTTCCCATGGAATGGTGCTGCCCACACTCACTGCCTCTGATGGCCCAGCCCTCTTTTAAAGACTTTAGTTAAGTTCATAGTAGAATAGTTGACTCACATAACTCAATCATGATTTATGAATTTTTCCTTGTTTTTTTCCTGTCTGTGTTTTATTTTAGATTCTACTACTCAAGATTCTCCCCACCCACCCACCCACCACAGCCTCCCTGAGACACCACCTATGCTGGGGTGAAAGTTTTGAAGATGCGCCTGCCTTCGAGTCAGTCACCCCTGTTTCTGTAAACAACCCCTCACCCTGCTCTGTAAGTAACTCCAATAAACTCACTGGTTCACCAAACTGGTATTGGTGCAATCATACCTTGGTCTATTGAGTTTAGGAAGAGCAATTGCATGGTCCTAACTACTAGGGAATTGAACCTGGGTTCTTTGGCTTCACAGGCAAGTGCCTTAACCACTAAGCCACCTCTCCAGCCACAGAGCAGTACTTCGAACTACTCCATGGGTGTTTTCAAAGCACTGCACATTAGGACTCCTGGGGACTTCAAGAACAGAATGCTGGGATCGCAACCCTCTGAGATCCTGCTGTAGCTGGTTCTACCATAGGAAGGCTTAGAGGGAAAGTATGTGGGGCGAGCAGGAGCCTGGGGTTGGGGGACCACAGAGCTACTACTATACCAGGTGTGACCTGTATTTTTAAAAATGTTTCCTTTTATTTATGTGCAAGCAAAGAGAGAGAGAAGAGAGACAGAGAGAATAGGCACACCAGGGCTTCCAGTTGCTACAAATGTTGCATGTGCTTTTGTGCATCTGGCTTTATGTGGTTACTGGGGAATCAAACTCAGGTCGTTAGGCATTGCAGGTAAGTGCCTTAACTGTTGAGCCATCTCTCCAGCCCCTGTTTTTGTTTTTGTTTTTTGTTTTGTTTTCAGAATGATCTTACTCTAAAGCATGTGCCACCTCAAATGGCCAAGGACTGTATATCTAAGAAAAGAACCTAGGTTTTTAAAAAGCCATGCCAGCTAAGTGTCTTTGGAGAGGTCAGAGTTAGGTCAGCATCCTGACCTCAACATCATTTCCTCTGAGACCTTGAGCAAGACACTCGCGTAACTGTTGAACCATTTCCTCACACACAGCAGGGCTAGCTGCACACCCATGGTAATGCATGAGGCACAGTGCCTGGCACACCAAGTGCTCAGAAGTAACAGCTACTGTTGGCTCATGCTGAGCTCAATGCAATCCAACAGTGTAGCAAGAGATTATAGCCTACGCTATCTTCATTTGATCCCGTTCAACATGAACTTTCACACGAGGTGCTATAGCGAACTCACCCCTGAGATGCTGATGGCACGGGATGGGTCCACGCACTAGGAGTTTGCAAAGTCAACAGTGCGGCCGTGTCTGAGAACCACCACACCACATTACCCTGTATCACAGGCAGAGTTACTTTACACAGGGAAGCTGCTATTCTAAATATTTTATTTTATTTATTTGACAGAAAAAGGGAGAAAGAGAGAGAGAATGGGTATGCCAGGGCTCTAGCAAAAGAACTCCAGACACGTGAGCCCCCTTGTGCATCTGGCTTATGTGGGTTCTGAGGAATTGAACCTGGGTCCTTTGGCTTTGCAGACAAACGCCTTAACTGCTATGCCATCTCTCCAGCCCACTACTATTCTAGATTAATAAGGGGCAGACAAGCATAACACATGGCACTTAACTAGATAGAAGCTCACAGGGGATCTAAGAGTCATTTGGAAGCAAATTTAGAAATTTTAATATGAATTGCTTTATTAGATATTGTTAACATTTATTTTGTATGTTAATAATAATGTAACATCCTTATTATTAAAAAGCAGTTTGCTAAGCCGGGCATGGTGGCACACACTTTTAATCCCAGCACTTGGGAGGCAGAGGTAGGTGGATCACTGTGAGTTTGAGGCCATCCTGAGACTAGATAGTGAATTCAAGGTCAGCCTGGGCTAGAAAGTGGGAACTTACCTCGAAAAACAAAACAAACAAGCAAAAAAAAAAAAAAAAAAAGTAGATTGTTTTCAAAATGTTTATGAAAAGGTGGAGCAAGAGAAAGAAATGTTAGCCTGAGAGAACCCTGCCTCACAAAACAGGCCACACAGCATGTGACATAGGCAACCAAAGTAAAAAGTTCTCTGCCTTTTGCCACAAAATGTGTGATGTATACAAGGCAAATGCGTAAAGATGTTGTTGCAGTCAGGTTCACATTGCTGGTAGAAATCACCCAACCAAGAGCAGGTTGTGGGGAGTAAAAGAGCTTTATTTTGGCTTACAGGTTTGAAGGGGAAGCTCTATGATGGCAGGGAAAACAATGGCATGAGCAGAGGGTGGACATCACCCTCTGGCTAACATCAGGTGAACAACAGGAACAGGAAGGTGTGCCAAACACTGGCATGGGGAAACTGGCTATAATACCCATAAGCCCACCCCCAACAACAGACCACCTTCAGAAGGCTTTAATTTCCAATTGCCATCAGCTAGGGAACCTAGCATCCAGAACACCTAAGTTTATAGGGGACACCTGAATGAAAGTACCACATTCTGCCCCTAGCCCCCATAAACTGATAACCATATATGATGTAAAATGCAATGCATTCATCCAACTTTTAAAGTCCCCATAGTTTTTTTTATCAATTCCAGTGATGTTCATACATCCCGATAGTCCAAGATCTTTTAACTGAGCCATAATACCAAAAAATAACCTCAAAAGTCCCATAATGGCACAGAATAAACATTCACACTGCAAAAGATGGTATTGGGAATAACAAAGAAATATTCAAGCTATACATGATTTATTCAGGGCAAACACCAAACTCTGTAACTCCAAGTCCAACAATTCTAGCCAGTGACAAGTCTCCAAGTCCAATAATTCTAACCAACAACAAATCTCTGGAATTCTAATTCTGCCCCTCCAGCTAGGCTACTTATAGTCCTGGAAAACTTCATCCAGGGCTGGAAGCTCTCCTTAGCAGCCATCTCATGGTTCTGGCATCTCCACTGCAATCCACAGTTCATCCTCATGGCTCCATGAGTTTCCATGCAGGCATCCAGCAAACCTGCTTCACACTGCCCATGGCCATTTCCAAAACACAAGACCATGTTGCAAACTCCATAATGCCAGGTGCGGTGCCAATTTGTTAATCTGGGGGAGGGGGGGATAAAGCAGACTTTGTAGAACAGGACACTTCTAGAGCACTCAGGCCCCTTAAAAGGAGTCGACATTCTTCCTGTTGCCCCAGGGCAGGTCAGCTGGCCCAATCTCAAAGGTTATAATCTCTCAATTGCAGCTGGATAAGCAGCAATTCACCTAAAGATTTTTTTTTTCCTGTGCCAAATCCCTGTGCTCACACCAGTTCATTTCTATGCAAAGCAACCCTGCACAACTTCTCAGGACACAGGCATAACAGCAAGATTCTCACACAAACTGCTAGCTTAGTCCAAGTAAAGCTCTTCCTCACCCTCATAAGACAAACCTCACAGTCCATAGTTCTTACTGCATTCAGGTCTTTCAACTCTGACCAGAATAGTCCATCAAGCTGTACTTACAGCACTGCAAGGCATCTCTTAGGCCAAGGTTTCAAATCTTTCCACATTCCTCTTGAAAATCAGCTCCAGGGCTGCAGGGATGGCTTAGCAATTAAGGCATTTGCCTGCAAAACCAAAGGACCCAGGTTCAATTCCCCAGGACCCATGTAAGCCAGATGCACAAGAGGCCGCACACATCGGGAGTTCGTTTGCAGTGGCTGGAGGCCCTGGTGCACCATTCCCTCTCTCTCTCTCTCTCTCTCTCTCTCTCTCGACCTGCCTATTTATGTATCTCTCTTTCTCACTATTAAATAAAATATTTTAAAAAGAAAAAGAAAGTCAGCTCCAAAAGGCCAAAGCCACACAGTCAGGATTCTAGCAGCAAGTCCACTCCTTGGTACCACTTTACTGTTGCAGTCAGGTTCACATTCCTAGTAGAAATCACCCAACCAAGAGCAACTTGAAGGAAAAAGAGGTTTGTTTCAGTTTACAGTCTCAAGGGGAAGCTCCACGATGGCAGAGGAAAACGATGACATGAGCAGAGGATGGACATCACCCCCTGGCCAACATTGGGCGGACAACAGGAACAGGAAAGTGGCATGGGGAAACTGGTGATAACACCCATAAGCCCGCCTCCAACAATACACTGCCTCCTGGAGGCTTTAATTTCCAATTACCATCAGCTTGGAAACCTAGAATCAAGAACACCTAAGTTTATGGGGGACACCTGAATCAAACCACCACAGATGTAAACACAGAACCATGGCAGCACTTAAGATGTGAAGGTTAGAACATGCCAGCGGCTGAAGTGAGGAAAACAAAACAAACATAAACAGACACACCCTTGTCCACAGCTGCCATTGGTCACATCCATTTATTTTCCTTTGTTTACTCGATCTCATGTATCTGAGACTGGCCTCAAGATGCATAGGTAGCCAAGGATGACACTGAACTTCTGATTATTCTGACTTTACCTCCCGAGTGCTGCAATTACAGGGGTGCGCCACCACACTTGGTTTTATGCAATACTAAGGATTGAACTCAAGGCTTCGTCAAGCTAGGCAAGTACTTTATCAACTGAGCCTCATCTTTAGCCGCCACACAAGAGATGAAAAATGTCAAAGTGAAAACCTCACACGAACACTCACCTCACCGCTATTACTGTATGAATTAACATGCTGGGTAAGCACAGGAGGGCCAAGAAAGCCTCTCTAGATTCCTAACACAGGGTCCTCAAGGCAAGGACAATCAGTAATGTGGGAATACCACACATTCCCGAATCAAACATGCAAAACCACACAACAAAACCTATAGGGGGCTGGAGAGGTGGCTTAGCCTACAAAGCCTAAGAACCCAGGTTCAATTCCCCAATACCCATGGAAAGCCAGATGCACCTGGTGGCACATGTGTCAGGGGTTCGTTTGCAGTGGCTAGAGGCCCTGCTGTGCCTATTCTCTATCTGCCCCTTTCTCTGTAATAAATAAATAAAATATTTTAATATTCTTTTTTTTTTTTTTTTGGTTTTTCGAGGTAGGGTCTCACTCTAGTCCAGGCTGACCTGGAATTCACTACGGAGTCTCAGGGTGGCCTCGAACTCACGGAGATCCTGCTACTTCTGCCTCCTGAGTGCTGGGATTAAAGGCGTGCACCACCACGCCCGGCTTAAATAAAATATTTTAAAAACCTACAGGGATAGAGACCACTCAAAAACCGTTGGGAGCCAAGTGTGGTGATATTACAGGAATTAATGAATCAATGAGAATAATCAGGCAAAAACCACTTCAGAGAAAGGGAGAAAGCCTTTATTCATGCATGGACTTCTGCTGGCTAATGCCAGAAACCTGACAGAGGCCCTGAACTCAGTTTGTGCTAAACATATATACCTTTACAGGGCTTTGTCTGAATTCTCCTGTGCTTGGAGAGAGATTTACATCCATACGTGCAGGGTTCTGTCAAATAGGATTAAGTACAGGCAGCTGACTCCTGAGATAAGGTAGTTATATGTTGTCCAAAGAGGCCAGGCTCAGAGTCATGGAATTCTTGTTAGCTACCATCAGAGGAATCTCCCCTGCTGCAGTTTCAGAGGAGGGAAGATCAGTATCTTATCACTTTACTCAAAGCCCTAGGTACATTTACATTTCTTATAGATACATTGATTATATTTCATCTAAACTAATATAAGATAGAAACATTAAATATATGGTATTCCTTTAATAGTCTCCCCCCTTTTGAAGTCTTGTCAATTTTATATAAAAGACTTCAACTTTGATCAATCTGAATCTTGTTTCATTGGACTAGAATAAGCCTTTGGGCTGAGAGCTTGAGTGGTGGTAAGTCTACTTAGGAGGTCTGAGATGCAGGGCCCAAATAATAATCCTAAAATGTTTGTTAGTGCTCTGATCAGGGGCATGGACCTGTTAGCCCATGACCAATAGCTGTCTCACAACAGGAGTTTATTAATTTTCTCTCCTTTTGTCACTTTTTTTGTTTGTTTTTTTTCAAGGCAGGATCTTGCTCTAGCCCAGGCTGATCTGGAAATCACTATATAGTCTCAGGGTGGCCTAGAACTCACGGCGATCCTCCTACCTCTGCCTCCCAAGAGAGGGCTGGGATTAAAGGTGTGCGCCACCACGCCTGGCTTTGTCACACTTTCTTTAAATCTCCAGAGTCTATTCATAGTGACTCCAGGTTTGTTTGTATAAAGCAGCATTCCACATTTAAATAAGTACAGTCCTCCTTTATCAGCTGTATGCAATTCAGGTCTCTCTGGATTTGTATAACCAATTGGCCAAGGAATTTAGCTGCCTTTGTAGGTCTATCAATGACTTGGCTATTTGTTATACATTATCTATGAATTTAGCAGACAAGGTATATTAAAAGTGTGTAGAAACTCCTATTTTTTTATTTTTAAAATATATATAACTATTTATTTTATTTTATTTTATTTTTTATTTTTTCCGAGGTAGGAGCTCACTCTAGCCCGGGACCTGGAATTCACTATGTAGTCTCAGGGTGGCCTCGAACTCATGGCAATCCTCCTCTGCCTCTCAAGCGCTGGGATTAAAGGCATACGCCACCACGCCCGGCTAGTTTTGGTTTTTTGAGGTACGGTCTCACTCTACCTCAGGCTGACCTGGAATTCACTATGTAGTCTCAGGCTAGTCTCCAACTCGTGGTAATCCTACCTCTGTCTCCCAAGTGCTGGGATTAAAGGTGTCTGCGAGAGAGAGAAAGAGGCAGAGAGAAGGAGAGAATTGGCATGCCAGGGCCTCCAGCCACAGCAAATGAACTCCAGACCCATGCACCCCCTTGTGCATCTGGCTTATGTGGGTCCTAGGGAATTGAACTGGGATCCTTTGGCTTTGTAGGCAAACACCTTAACTGCTAAGCCATCTCTCCAGCCCTCATTTTTTATTTATTTATGGGTGTTTCCCAGTACTGTATGGTTTGATATGGCATAGACTGTTACAAAAAATAGCCCCTCCAATTGTGTTTTCTGTCACTGTTAGAATAGGGCTATAGCTATTCTTTTCCCCAAGTTTAACTTCGTGGGGCCATTGCCCCCATCTGCACTGAGGATACCAGCAATGGTACCACTGCCAGACCCAACTGGATAGATTGGCATCATGACCATGGTCCAAAGGAGCTCCCCGTAGACTTTTTCAAGCTTCGGGCACACATGGGCCAGCCTGCTCCCAGTTGTGCTACTGGTGTAGGCCTGTAGATCTTCAAGCTTCAGCTGTGCAGATTGACCAGCTTCCAGGTGTGGCCAGAGCAGAGCTGGGGATCTTTGGAGCACTTCTGGCACCTCTGCAGGGTGATCCAGAGTGGCTGGTGTGGACATTGTTCTGCCATCCAAGACCTGTTCCTTTCAGCTGCCTAGGCCTTCTAACTAGCTCAGGCTGACCTGGAATTATTATGTAGTCCCAGGATGACCTTGAACACACAGCAATCCTCCTACCTCAGCCTCCCAGAGTGTTGGGATTAAAGGCCTTTTTTACCCAAGTGTGATGAATCCACAGAGTGGCACCTATAACTTTAGTAACAGTTACATTGACATGTTACAGTAGGGAGCCTAGTCCAAACTGGCTGGAGTGGTTCCTTTTTCCAATCTTTTATTTAGATTGCATTTCCAGGCTGGCGGTGTGTGTCCACTTTCCTAGGGGTAAGTGGGTCTCCTTGTGTTACAAATTCCAAGGGAACAGCATCAAACAACCAGCATCATTAGTATTTTTAAATCTTAAGGTTGGGCTCCAGATTTGTTTCAAAAACACCTTTTTCCTTGGTGGGGCTTTATCCATTGGAGACAAGACTTTGGTCTGATTTTATGGGCCCACACAAACCATTGTTTTTTTCCATGGACTCAAGACTTTTTCATAATGTAAACTGTATTTAGATTAACTGTATAAGTCCCCATCACCATTTACCAACTTTTAGTTTTAAAGCTTCAAGCCTTATCTGAGATTTAAGACTGTTTGATAATATGAACCCTACAAAATCAAAACAAGCTACATGTTTTAACACGTGATGGCAAAGGAAGCATTTCCATTATAATAAAGCATAATGAGGAGACTGGACCAATGCAAATAGATAAACACACAATAATGTGTGTTTTATTCTGCATTATAATGCAGAAGTCTTCCAGTTGAGATGGTTTGTTTTAGGATAGGAAATGAAATTGCCTCAGTGACAAGAATGGCCCAAGCCTGCTTCCTGTTTTCTTTTTAAACTGATGGATGGTGCAGCATGTCTACATGGTTGTTAAACTTTATATAATGTGTGGTTTCAATTCAGCTTGAAAAATGATCTCATACATGTAGTAGTACATTATATGTTAGTATTTCTGCTTTGAATCCTTGATATTTCAATGAAACTCCTGCTTTATTAAATGTACTTGATATGCTAGTTATTGTGTGCATTTTAACTTTTTTGTATTTTTCTTGCTTTCTCCCTTTTCTGGTTGTGTGCTTCCTCTTACAACAAGCTTCTAGAAACAGGTAGTTTCTGAGAATTACTGAGCTGTGTTTGTAATGCAGGTGTACTTAGGGAGTATGTAAAATAATTTTAACAAAAGAAAGTTATTTAAAATTTAATACTGTGGGAAAAGGGTTGTAAAATATAGTTTATCTTTGGATTCAATGTTTGTCTTTGGTTTTAAAAAGTAGATTGTATTTTCAGTATTTTCTGTATAATATGATAAAACATAGAGCAATGGCAATGCATCAATAAAATGGGTAAATTTTCTGAAAAAAAAAAAAAAAAGACAACCAGTAGGTAAACATAACCAGTAATGGCAATCTTTGGATTGTCTATTTTACCCCTCCAATTGGACTGATCACAACCTGTTCAAACATCCCATCCTGAGCCATCAGCTTAGAATAGATTACGTTTTTATTTTCTGGTCTTTTTTTAAGTTATCCAATTTTAAAGAATTTGCATTTTTACTTATTGCACCTTTCCTGGGTGAATTTTACCCTTAGCCATTTACTTCTTTTGTTTTTCCTTTTTGTTTTGTTTTGTTTGTTTTTCAAGGTAGGGTTTCACTATGGCCCAGCCTGACCTGGAATTCACTGTGTAGTCTCACTCAGGGTGTCCTTGAAACCACAGTGATCCTCCTACCTCTGCCTCCTGAGGGGACTAAAGGTGTGCACCACTGTGCCAGACTTGGCTAATTTTTTTTTTAAGGCAAACAGTAGCTAATTAACCAGAGCCAGAGCCAGACATAGGCAGAAGAAAATGTAAGTTAACATAAGAGCTTAGCAATGAAAGCCAACATCAGACAAAGGAACCTATTAGTCTGAATTTTCGTGTGCATTGTACGTTTTGTGGTTATATATTCTTTCTGGGTGTTTAAGGCCATACAGGCAGCCACAGTTAACAATGCATTGTACTTTAGAGGCCAGTTATGGCTGTCGGAGAATCTCAGGGACCTGTGAGGAGCTCTAGGACTCTCACTATTGTGTCATCTGCGAGGATGAGTCAAGGCCACGCTGACCATGTGGCTGCCCTTAGAAGCATCTGTAGTGACTCTCCTGCAGATACACTGACATAGAGTCCACTTCCAGATCTCTGGGTTTCCACGTCCTCTCTGACCAAGAAGACAGGTAACTTATGAGAGGCTAGAGGTTAGAGGCATCCCTCATCTCTTGTGGTTTTCTGACCTGGGAGTAGGAATGCAAGTGGACTGAGTCGCCCATTCACACAGAGGTTAAATTAGTTCCCTCCCCCCACCCCCTTACAGGAATTCCCTGGTGGTCACTAAGTAAATGCCTCTTTTTTTTTTTTTTTTATTTTTTATTTATTTATTTTTTTTTTAAATGTATTTATTTGAGAGCGACAGACACAGAGAGAAAGACAGATAGAGGGAGAGAGAGAGAATGGGCGCGCCAGGGCTTCCAGCCTCTGCAAACGAACTCCAGATGCGTGCGCCCCCTTGTGCATCTGGCTAACGTGGGACCTGGGGAACCGAGCCTCGAACCGGGGTCCTTAGGCTTCACAGGCAAGCGCTTAACCGCTTAGCCATCTCTCCAGCCTAAGTAAATGCCTCTTAATTGCCCCGCTTGGGCCTCTGTAAAGCTTTAACTTTCAGCTCTGAATTCACATGGAGCCTTCCGTCAGCTCCAAACACACGTGGAGCAACTCCTAATACACCTAATGCAGTTCCCTCAGCTCCGAGTACACACGCAGCAGTCCTCTCAGCTCCCAATACACGTGCAGCAACCCTGTCAGCTCTGAATACACGTGCAGCAGACCCTTCAGCTCCGAATACACATGCAGCAGTCCCGTCAACTCCAAATACACGTGGAGCAGTCCCCTCAGCTCCGAATACAAGTACACGTGGAGCAGTCCCGTCAGCTCCAAACACACGTGCAGCAGTCCCTGAATTCACATTGTGCTGGACATATATACCTTTACAATCCTTTGTCTGAATTCTCCTGTGCTTGGAAAGGGGAGAGATTTACATCCATAAGTGTAGGGTTCTGTCAAATAAGAACAGGCAGCTGTCTCCTGAGATAAGGTAGTTATATATTGTCCAAAGCGGTCAGGCTCAGAGTCACAAAATTCTTGATAGCGACCATCGGAGTAATCTCCCCCTGCTGCAGTTTCAGAGTAGGGAAATGCAACATCTATCACTTTACTGAAAGTACTAGGTACATTTACATTTCTTTTTTAAGGACTTCTTTTTATTTATTTGAGACAAAAAGAGAGGGGTGGGGGCAGAGAGAGAGAGAGAGAATGGGCGTGCCAGGCCCTCTAGCCACTGCAAACAAACTTCCAGATGCATGTGCCACCCCCATGTGCATCTGGGGGAATCAAATTTGGGTCATTTGGCTTTGCAGGCAAACGCCTTAGCCACTAAGCCATTTACACAGCCCAAAAGATTTAGTTACATTTCTTATAGGTACATTGATTAGATTCCATCTAAACTAATATAAGCTAGAAACTTAAATACATGGTATTCCTTTAATAGTGCCACAAGCCTTTAATCCCAGCACTTGGGAGGCAGAGATAGGTTGCTGGGTTAGTGAGACACTACTTTGGCAGGGGGAGGGGGGTGGACAACTTTGTGATACACAAAACCCAGTGGCAGTTCCATATATATCAGATGGTTAAGACACTTAAGTATGGGGCTGAAGAGATGACTTAGTGCTTAATGAAGTTGTCTGCAAAGTCTAAGGACCCAGGTTCAATTCCCCAATACCCATATAAAGCCAGATGCAAAGTGGTGCATGCATCTGGAGTTGTTTGCAGAGGCTAGAGGCCCTGGCATGCCAATTCTGTCTTTTCTGCTTGCAAGTAAATTAATAATAAAAATACACAAATATTTATTTTGAAAAAGCCTGTTTGCTGAAAGAAGACCACTGGCCTGTACAAAGAGGGGTAAGATAGTGATAAGGAAGAAAGAAGTATAGACCAGGCAACATTAAAGACTGCAGCTTGCACTGTGAGATGGGGCCAGGTCCTCTGAAGCTAGATGGGAAGCTGTACACCGCAGGTGAGGAGTGTCTATGCAGCTAAGTATGCCTACGACCATCGTTCCCATGGTGCTTCCCATCAGCAAAGTTACACACAAACCCGAACTGTGCTGTGCTGTGTCCTCATACGTATTATCAATCCTCCTGAGCAAACCTGGGTCCTAGCAGAACTGCCTGAAAGCCAATCCATCTCCCATCTGTCTGCAGAAGCTCCAGACTGTCCTCCTCTCAAGACCTGCTCAAGTTGTCCCAAGTACTACTACCACAAAGCTTTAGCACCCTATGCATGAGTGTGAGCAAGACCCTGCAGTAGAATGTTTTCAGTTGCTCAGCTGATCATTAAATAGGGTCCATAGCTTAGAGGTGGTTAGTTTGGTGTCAGCCATGCCCTACCATGAAAGAATAAGCCCCACCAATGTTCCATGACAACTAAGTAGAAGCTTCTTTCAACTCTGTGATCAGGAGGAAATGACAAATTCAACATGCAAAATTTCCTCACCACCATTTGTCCAAAGACAACATACTCTTTTGTACCAATCTTTATGTTTTATTTTCACATTTGATAAAAATGTCACAGGAGCAAAATCATTACAATGACATAAGTAAATGTACATAGTTAAATCACCGTTGAGTCAGAACACAGGCAACCACAACTGCTTTAGCACCTGTGCACACGTGCATATAAACTGCTTCTGTATACACATATGCCATTCACAATCACAGGTGCCTAATGCAGATCTAACTCAGGAATCCCCACCCCACCCCTGGTTTCTGTCAGGTCCTCGGGAGAACCAATGCAAGATGCTGGCACTGCTCAGTACATCTCTCTGCTCTGCCAATGACTCAGTGAAGACTCATGAAAACACTGCAGCAGTTGTTTCCTTGGCACAAAACTGAACAGGCAACGGGATGGTCAAAAATGGTTGAATTAGTCTCAGGTTTAGAACCTTTTCTACCACAACAGGTTAGCAAGCAGGAAAAAAAAAATTCAGCTACTTGAACACCAGAGGATCCCTATTCTCTCAGCAGACTGCAACCATGGCCAAAAGCAAAGGCAGCAAGGCTAATCTGATACCATCCAGTTGTGACCTTAACTGTGGTTGGCTTTCAGTTCAGCTCTGGAGACAGGAGGAAAAACTTTTTAAAGGGTCACACAAACCACATCTCCACCATTTAGGTACTTGGGTCAAGACTCCAAATCTATTGGCCCAACTCAGCTTGCCTACAGTTCTAAGAGTTCTCAAGAGGGACACCGCCCCACCCCTTCCATCCTCTGTCTTTAGCCTTCTAAAAAGGACAAGTCAAACCTATGGTGGGAAAAGATGGTCTGAACAAAAAAAAGCGTCTCAACTGTATATTTAAAATAGTAGAGTAGGACTACAGAGAAATCGTGCAACTCCTCAATTCCATTTTGATTCAAAGGTTAAAAAGAAAGTTAATTTATTTTCAAATGTGTTGTTTTGTGCACTTTCACTGACCCTATCAAAACATCAATATAGAAAACTATTGTCTGAGAGCTCGTCTCCAGTGCTCTTGGCAAATGGGTTAAGGCTATGTAGGAGGCAATAATCCAATTCAGATAAAAATTGCTCTGAGTCAGGTGAGTCAATGTGATAGTATTTTGTGGGGGGATTTCTTGGTATAAACTTCTTATGTCCCTCAAGATAAAAGGCGAGGACAAGGCACTTAACATGGCCAAACATCGTTCACACCCATCCGGTAGACTGTTACCAAGAGTATTCGCAGTGACCCCTCCTTGAGACATGACCAGCCAATCACACTTTCCAGCTGACCTGCAGAGCCGAAGGACATCCAAAGCACTGCACAACCAATGGTGGAATGTGGAATGTCAGCGAGGAACTACTCAGAGGAAGCAAACAGAAATTGTCCCCTTCTGGCCTGAGGTGAGAGGTTTGTTCCAAATTAGCTCAGTGAAATAATGAATTTGACAATGGTTGGTCTGAGAATATGACCGTGCCTCCATGATGCCACTGTCCTTTGTCTGATGAAGAGCAACAGTGCTCTGAATGAAACCAGACTCCAGCTAGTGAATTATCTTGCACTGGGAGTTACAGCAGATGCCTTCTAGTACATGTGGCTTGTCCTAAGTCAAGCACAGAGCCAAGGAACAGGCAAGGTTAGAAATGCCTATTCCTTCTAACCCAGAGCTCCTCAGGCATACTCAATCCGGGCTGGGCCACAACTACCCTCAGTCTTCCGCTCAGAGGACGGGACCGTAGCCTTGGCTTCACTGCTCATCTCCAGGGGCTTAGCTGACATGTAGTCTTTCACTTTGATCTCCATATTCTTGGCTTTCAGGGTGGCCATGTGCAGCTTCTCCAGGAACTCTGGCATGCCTGTCGGGACACAAGGGAATCTGGTAAAGCAGAAATACAAACCCAAGGCAGACTCAACACTGGAAGGTCTCTCTTTTTGATGGCAGCAAACCACCTCTTCCTTATGAAGTCAAGTTTGAATGGCCACCTGTGACAGCTGCCTCCCAGAAAGCTTCCTTCCCTATTGCACGCTTTGTTAAAGCCACCCATGACCTCTGATCCTTTCCCAAGGAGTACGGATATGGTCACTTAAGATTCCAAAAGCCTATCTTTTACGTAATTAAAATATCTCTTACTGAGCTAGAAAGATGGTTTAGTGGTTAAAGCATTTGCCTGCAAAGCCAAAAGACCCAGATTCGATTCCCCAGGACCCAGGTGAGCCAGATGCACACGGACACATGTATCTGGAGTTTGTTTGCAGTGTATACAGGCCCTGGTGTACCCATTCTCTCTTTGTCTGTCTCTCTTCTCTCTCTCTCTCTCTGCTTGCAAAAAAAAAAAAATTAATAAAATATCTCTTATCACTGACAAGTCAAAATAGCCACCACTTAATTGAAGCAAATGTCAGCCAGGTGTGGTGGTGCACGCCTTTAACCCTAGTACTCGGGAGGCTGAGGTAGGAGGATCACCACGACTTCAAGGTCAGCCTGAGCTAGAGTGAAACCCTACCTCGAAAAACAAACAAACAAAAAAAAGTAAAACTAAACTAAAAAAGAAAACAAAATGCTCAAGTCAGTTTCTAGGCCCAGTATGTATGTCCCTACTCACCACTAGAAACCATCCAACTAACACAGTAGCGAGGAAACACAGTCTGGGGATTGTCACTGTATGTCAACAAGTAGTCAAAGCCATTCTGGAAAAGAAAAACAGCAAAGATGGTGGTAGTCAGATTACTCGCCACAACCTTCCTATCTAACAACATGGAGTAATTATGACCTGATTCTGGAGCAAGTAGTACATTTTTTTATCCTATGCATAAAAATTCACACCAGGCTAGAGACTGCTATTCACAGAAAGACCCTTGACTCTTAGGCCCCTTAATGTTCTCAGTAAACAATCAACTGATAATATACCTCTCTGGGCTGGAGAGATGGCTTAGCGGTTAAGCACTTGCCTGTGAAGCCTAAGGACCCTGGTGCAAGGCTCGATTCCCAAGGACCCACGTTAGCCAGATGCACAAGGGGGTACACGCGTCTGGAGTTCGTTTGCAGTGGCTGGAGGCCCTGGCGTACCCATTCTCTCCCTCCCTCTCTCTCTCTCTCTCTCTCTACCTCTTTCTCTCTCTGTCTGTCGCTCTCAAATAAATAAACAAACAAACAAACAAACAAAAATTTTAAAAAAAGATACCTCCCCATACACAGGCAGTACAAATCATGTGGCCTATGAGGAACATAGATTTTCTGCCTGTGAAGGTACTATGTGGCCAACTCCAATAATAGCTTTGGGTGCTAAGTCTCTACTGGACCTTGCTGGCTAGAAACATCACACACACAGTGCTGTATTTAACTAGAGAAGGAAGCCTCCCATGGATTTCTTTAGATTATTCCCATGTCTCTTTATAATCCAGCTATTTCACTGTCCTAAACCTTAACTGAATTCAGAGAGTGTCTCTAGAAAATCTTCAAATGTAAGTCACCAGCGAAGATACTCAACAGTGGACACTGCAAGTCTTGTACTTGGCCAGTCAGGCCAAATGAGCCAATGGGTGCAATAGTGGCACATTTGTCATGGTGGAAACCAACTGACCTCTAATTGGACTGGAGGCCTGCTCGATGGGAGGGAATACATCCCTGATACTGAAAACTTAAAACAGGGGTAGTCATGAGCCATAGGGGTGTAACATCTGCTGCTGTCTGGCTCAATGTATATACTATGCTTATCAAACTGCCCAGTAAGCACTTTTCTTAATGTTCATACCCTTATATTAATGCTACTCTCACTTTTGGTAGAGAATTTCTTTTCAGATGGCAATGACCTTGGGATGACTCAGAAGGCATCATGGTGCTGGAAAGAAGTGACTGGAAAGGAGGCTTTTGTTGTTGTTGTTTTGGTTTGTTGAGGTAGTGTCTCGCTCTAGTACAAGCTGACCTGGAATTCACTATGTAGTATTAGGATGACCTCGAACTCATGGTGGTCCCACTACCTCTGCCTCCTGAGTGCTGGGATTAAAGGCATGTGCCACCATACCCAGCCTTTTTTCTTTAACATATTTTTCTTTATTTGGAGAGAGAGAGAGAGGGAAAAAGAGAATGAATGAGAACAAGGATGAAGGGAGTCAGGGCCTCTTGTACTACAAACAAACTCCAGATGCATATACTACTTTGAACATCTGCATTTATGTGGGCATTGGGGAATTGAACCCAGGCTCACTCAGGCAAGGCTTTGCAAGCAAGCACCTTTAACTACTGAGCCATTACTCTAGCCCATATGTTTGGTAGAGAAAAATTCCTCTCTCATGTGCTGAAATTGTACTTTATAACATTTTTTTTAAATTAAAAAAATTGTGTGCAAAAAAAAAAAAAAAGAAGTGACTGGAGTGCTCAGTACTGCAATATCTCTATCATACCTTCCAAGGCTCAGGATCTAATGTGGAAGAGGTGGCGGAAAGAATGTAAGAACCAAAGGAAGGGTAGGACTCCTTACAACGTGCCCCCCCCCAGACACAAAATGGCCTGGATATCCATGTCTTCACAGTGCCTGATACTACTACACAAGACCATCATAAAAGATGATGACATCAAAATAAAAGAGAGACTGATGGTCTCTGGGGGAAGGAGTATGATGGAGAGTGGACTTGCAAAGAAAGTCAGGGAAAGGAAGGAACTGCCATGGGTTACTGTCTACAATTATAGAAGTCGTCAATAAAAAAAAAAAAAAAATTTAAAAGCTGGTGGTGGTGGTTCACACTAATCCCAGCACTTGGGTGGCTGAGGTAATAGGATCCCTGTGTGTTCATGGCCAGCCTGGGCTAGTATGAGACACTACCTCAACGAAGAAAAAAACAAAACACAACAAACAAAAAAATAAATAAAAACAATACAATTGGGTTTTTTTAGTCTAGATTTACCTACTTCAAAATAAAGAGTGGGCGGAGCGTTGGTGGTATAGTGGTAAGCATAGCTGCCTTCCAAAATAAAGTGTGGGCAAGGAAATGATAAAAGGTAAAAATAAAACAAATTTGGCTATGAGTTAGTAAGTGATGAAACTGAAGGCAAGTATAGAGAAGTTATTATGTCATTTCCTCTACTTCATCTTTTGGTTACACTTCAAATTTTCCATAATGAAAAGACTACAGGGGCTTTTTAACCCCATCCTGCCTTCTCATGGGGAGGAGCTCTCTGTACTTTCTCTTCATCATAATTTTGTTTTTTTTTTTTTTTTACTTTTGTTTTTGTTTTATTTCAGAGAGAAAGAATGGGCGTGTCAACACCACTAGCCACTGCAAATAGCCACCATGTGTATCTGGCTTATATGGGTTCTGGGGAATTGAACTTGTAGGTAAGTACCTTAACCGCTAAGCCATCTCTCCAGACCCTAACAGTCTCTCTAAACCTTACCATCTGGTCTGTGGATTTCAATTCTTTGAATTCATATGGCAAGATTTTGTGGATCCCCCAAAATTATCAGTTTATTGGCTTATTGGCCTACATGGATGCACTGACAGGGGAATTCCAAAAATTCCTGTATCATTATAGATGCATTGGCCAGGACAGCCCATAATCAGATGTTCTTCCAACCATCTAATTCCATCTCTGTGGGTTCCTTGATAGCCCTCCGAAGGCTGAAAGTCTGTAAGAATGAGAACCCTAAAGAGCTCCAGTGTGCCATGTGCCTACTCCCCCTTAACACCTTGCTTTTTTTTTTTTTTTACTCCCCAACACTTTCTTCTAGGATATCTTCCTGCACTTCACCAATAGACCCACTAGAGAAGTTTCCCAACTACCACATCCAATGACCCCACTCAGCTCAAAAACAAAAACAAAAACAGGTCATTTCTCCATTTCCTAAGAGCAACGAGAATTACTTTTCAGAGGAGGGATTAAGGCAGTTTAGGGTGACTGGGTCCTTGAAAGTAAAAGCAAAAATATCCTTGAGTCTGCCTTTGCAGTCACCACTTTGCTAGAGGTCAGAGAAGGCTCTGGCTTCTCCTTCTCTCTTGCCTAAAGGAGTTCCTATATTTGTTTCTCCATGAACAACCTGAGTCCCTTCTTAGGCAGGAGTTCCTTTTTCTTAGAATTAAGATTCCTGGAGGATGAAACTGATCCTGGCATTGTGGTTGGTTAAGCTCAGCCCCTGTTAAGAACCTATAAATGACTATCCCTGTTTTAAGTTTTCAGTATCAGGGATGTATTCCCTCCCATGGAGCAGGCCTCTAGTCCAATTGGAAGGCAGTTGGTTTCTACCATGATAGATGTGCCACTATTGCACCCATTGGCTCATTTGGCCTGGCTGGCCAATTTTAAGGCTAGCAGTGTCCACTGTTGAGTATCTTCACTGGTGTTTTCTCTTTCTCCCATTGAACTGAATGTAGAATGGCTTCTTCCAGCTTTCTGTCAGCTGGTCTACATGAAGAAGGTTATCAGCTCAGTTCCAGCAGGATTTCTCAGTGGCCTTGCAGCCTAAGTATGTGGAGTCTTCAGCAATAGGTCTTACCATCTATTCCTGGTGGGAAACCAAGGGCTTCAGCAATGGCCTATATTGTTTTGGGGGCATCAGGACCTCCCTGGCCAACAACTCACTGAAAGGTATCACATCCTTGGCACTGAAAAATTTCTAGCAATGATCTATGGCTCCTGAGTGTTCCATAGTCCAAAACTGGAGGATTCCATGATTTATTTATATCCTCTTAGATTTTGATTAGCCCTCCCTCCACCTTTCCTTTACTCAATCTCTTCCCCTGACCTCACTTTGGACCTTTAAACTCCCGTTAATCTGTTCTACTTACATATATACAATACCATCCTATTAAGTACCCTCTTCCCTCCCTTAAAACAGGGGTAGTCATGAGCCCTAGGAGTGTAACATCTGCTGACGTCTGGATAAATGTATATACTATGCTTATCAAACTTCTCTTAATGTTCATACCCTTATATTAACGCTACTCTCACTTTTGGTAGAGAATCTTCTCTTTTCAGATGGCAGTGACCTTGGGACAACTCAGAAGATATCATAGTTCTGGAAAGAAGTGACTGGAGTACTGAGTAACATCTCAATCACACCTTCCAAGGCTCAGGGTCTAATGAGGAACAGGTGGCAGAAAGAATGTAACAGCCAAAGGAAGGGTAGGACTCCTTACAACGTGCTCCCTCCAGACATAAAATGGCCTGGATATCCATGACCTCATAGTGCCTGACAATACCTACACAAGAGGAGGAAAAGATCATGACATCAAAATAAAAGACAAACTGATTGAGATGGGGAAGGGATATGATGGAGAATGGAATTTCAAAGGGTAAAGTGGGGGAGGGAGTGCATTACCATGGGATATTTTTTATAATCATGGAAAATGTTAATAAAAATTGAGGGGGGAAAAAAAAAGAACCTATAAATGACCCCAATTTGGGTCTCTGGATGGGCTTTACTCCCTGCTATCCATGCAGGAGCTATCTGTATCTTCTCTTTCCTCTTCTTAACCTAATCAAGTCTTCCTAAACCTTTAAGAAAAAAAAAAAAGGCAAACAAAACACTATGCCTAGGCTAAAGGATCTATTTTCTTCTGGCAAATCCAAACCCAATGGCAGGTCATTCCAATCACCTCTCCTCCCTGAACTCCACCTGTCTTACTCCTCCTTGTGCTGGAATCATGTCTCTTATCTGAGGGTACTCTTCTGTTTTCCACTAGTGTCTTTTTACAAAAATCAACTTAAACCATACTTTTTTCATAAAAATGGCAATAAACATACCTAAAATCGCATTGATAAGTCTCACTGTTCCCCCATTACAACTAAAAAAAAAAAAAAAAAAAAAAAAATCTAGTGGTTCCCTGTGAGATACAACCCACTCTACTAAATGCTCAACTACGCCTTAACTCTTTCAAGTGACAGCAATGCTGGAACTCAAGCTACTGGGGGTTTTTTGTTGTTGTTGCTGTTTTGTTTTTTTGAGGTAGGGTTTCACTCTAGCTCAGACCTCGGCCTCCCAAGTGCTGGGATTAAAGGCATCCGCCACCACGCCTGGCTCAGTTACTGCTTCCTCCCCCGACAGGTAACATAGTTCAAATTTCAAAGCCTCATAAAGAAGTTCACCAGGTTGCTGAACTTCTAGAACACCTCATCCTTTCTGGAGGCTGGCTTACTGCTAGGCAGATTCTGAAAGCACTGAGGCCAGCAGGCAGAGTGCCTGTTCCCTCAGGTCTCCCTGTCTAGTGAAAACCTCAATGCTTCTGTACTCTGACACACTCAAGAGACAACCTAGTCTAGGCTTGGATGTTTGATGCCCTAGGGTGCACAAACTGGAAAGCTCCAGAGTAAGTAGGAACCTGTCTGGCCCATAGGCCATAAATGATTCCATAAAATAGATAGGAAGTGCTGTGTCAGCTACTGTCATTTTAATCAGAGGAGCTGTGCCTATCTGCAAAAGGTCCACTAGATGCAAGGGGCCTGTTGACTTTCCCTCACTGGGAGGATCATTAGACCCTCACCTGATATTCCAGTCACTCCTTCTTACACCTCCCAGCCATCTGTATGTAATTCTGCTCCAACTGCATGTGGTCTCGGAAGTGCTAGGGGTGTGGGAACTCCATGTATGTACCTATGAAAGGTTGTCATCCATTCACCCTGAGACTACATAGTGAATTCCAGGTCAGCATGGGCTAGAGCAAAACCCTACCTTGAAAAAACAAAAAGAAAAAAAATATCAATTCAAAATGTATCAAAGACCAGAAGCCTTGAAAATAAAGATATTGGCATACGCAAGGACTTTCTGAACAGAACTCTAGTAGTCTAGGAAATAATAGCAAGAATTGACAATAGGGCCAGATGTGGTGGTACATGCCTATAATCCCAATACTAAGGACGCTGAGGCAGAAGGATTACAAGATAGAAGTTAGCCTATAGCCTGGGTTATATAACAAGATACTATCTCAAGCAAGCACACAGAATTCCAGGAAATTAAAAAAGCTTCTGTACAACAAAGGAAACAATTAGCAGAGTGAGGAGAGAGCCTTCAGAAAGAGAAATCTTTGCCAGCTATCTTTCTGAGAAATAACTGATATTCAGAACTCAAACACAAAATTAAACACACATACACACACACCCAAAAAAAGAAAAGAAAAAAAAAGCCATGAAAGTACAATGACTATTTGGGGACAAGAAGGGGACCAACAAAAGGGAACAAGAGAAATTGAAGTGGAAAGTATGTTCAAAGTAAAGAGTACACATGTATAGAAAGTTCTTAATGAAATCTGTTATTTTGTACAAATGAATAAGCAAATGAATAAAAGGAAAAGGACAAAGGCTAAGTCTCCCTCCCGTACTGCTCCCAGCCTTATCCAATCTCCCCTTCCTGGGAATAGCAAGCATCATTAGCAGTCTTAACTGTCTATCTTCTAGCCAAGAGTTTTTAAACATTTTTCACACACAACTCATTATAAAAAATACCTGAAGCTATGGGGGACGGATCCATACAAACCACCACCCCAGCAAGCCAAGCACCTTTACTGCTGAGCCATCCCTCCAAGACTGTTGTTCTTGAATGCAGGGGAAAGCTGAAGTTGTAGTACAAACTAACTATGCTGAAATCTTAAATCAAAGAAAAGGGGGGTGGCCGGGCGTGGTGGTGCACGCCTTTAATCCCAGCACTAGGGAGGCAGAGGTAGGAGGTTCATCGTGAGTTCAAGGCCACCTTGAGACTACAGGAGTTAATTCCAGGTCAGCCTGGACCCGAGTGAGACCCTACCTTGAAAAACCAAAAAAAAAAAGGGGGGGGGTCAGGGGGGCTGGAGAGATGGCTGGGGCTGTTTTCTACACTGTAACCTAATTCATTCTTTTTCCTCTATCACACAGTTACATAAACTTGTATAACCATGTAAGTTCTATGAAATATACTTACACTCATTTCCTGCTTCCCTCCTTCCCTACCTGCCTTCAAGATAGGTTCTCACGTATCCATGAAACTTGCTACATAGTGGAGGAGAACCATGAATTTCTGACCCTCCCGCTTCCACTTCCACAGAATTGGGATTAAAGGTATGCACCGCCACACCCAGTTTATGTGGTGCTTACGGATCAAGCTCAGGACTTGGTTCATGTTAGGAAAGCACTCTAAAAAATGAACCCCTTACTTTATTCTTTTCTTAAAAAAAACTGGGCATGGTAAGGCAAGCCTTTAGTCACAGGGAAGAGGATCGCCATGAGTTCAAGCCACCCTGAGACTACACGATGAAGACCCTAGCTCAAAAAAGAAAAAACAAACAAACAAAAAATTAACAGTGTGAAAATAGGAGCAGGCTCCTGAGCCATATGTGTCTCCTTGGATAATTATAGTTTCTTAGAATAAAACTTGCTACTAGCATTAAAAAATAAAGTAAAATAAAATGCTAGGCACAGTGGCACACGCCTTTAATCCCAGCACTCAAGAGGCAGAGGTAGGAGGATCACCATGAGTTTGAGGCCACCCTAAGAGTGAATTCCAGAACAGCCTGAGCTAGAGTGAGACCCTACACTTTGGGGAGAAAAAAATAAAATAAAAATTCAGCCAGGAGGCTGGAGAGATGGCTTAGTGGTTAAGGTGCTTGCCTGCAAAAAGAACTGAGGTTCGACTCCTAAGGACCCGTGTAGAGCCAGATGTACAAGATAGCACATGTGTCTGGAGTTAGTTTTCCCATTCCTCTCTACCTATCTTTCTTTCTCTTTAAAATAAACAAATACTTACAAAAAACTTGGCCAGGCATGATGGTATGTGCCTTTTAATCCCAGCACCTGGGCGGAGGTAGGAGGATGGCAGATTCAACACCACCCTGAGGCTATATAGTGAATTCTAGGTCAGCCTGGGCTAGAGCCCTTACCTTGGCGGGGGAGGGGGGGGCAAGACAACCCCAGCAAGCTAAGTAAATACTTTTCAAGTCACTGAAGTTGAAGGCAGGACTGAGCATTAATTTAACTTTCCCATTTTACTGAAAGGTTTCCATTGCTTTGCCACAGTGGTAAAATGCTGATGGAAAGTACTAGTTGTCCTAGCTTCCGGAGGGCTGCACACTTAATCTTCTCCCAGCTGTCTCAAAATGGAGCCCAGCCAGTTGTGGTGGCACACGCCGGTAGTATACTACTAAAGAGCCAGAGGCAGGAGGATCAGGAGTTCAAAATGGAGCCCCAAAGACCATCCATCCATCACTCCTTTGTCCTTGGAGATCTTCCAATAGTATCACCCTAGAGGCATGGGATCCCAAAATATGGTTTCCTGATCAGCAATCTGAGCCTTATCTGAGAACTCAAAACTACAAATTCACAACCACTCCCTCCAGACCTGTTGAATCAGAAACTGAGATCATGACCCAGCAATCATTTTAACAAGTGCCAACTGATTCTACCATCTAATAGCATGCCAAATTTGAGTGCCAATGCACTCCAGCAACTGACTTCCTCTTCAGATACAAGGCATCCTTTGAGAAATTTTGAAAATCACAACACATTAGCTCCTGGATGAAGTAAAACTCACCTCATCAAATGACTTGTGGGGACGGATAACCATTTGGGATTCATAGGATCTGACCCTGACGAATTCTGGAGACTCTGGCACACTGGGGTGCTCCACAGCACTGTGAAGAGGAAGGGGAAGCAAAATCTTAGGAACGGCTTTTCAGTAACCAATGGGGCACAACTAAGATGTAGGAGGGGATCTAAAAAGCTGACCCTACTTAAAAAGATTATTTATATTTCTTTGAGAGAGTGGGGAGAGTGAATAAGAAGAGGAGGCAGACAGAGAACGGGTGCACCAGGGCCCACCATGCTCAGCTTCTAAAAATCTTAATTCCTATCTTAGCTCAGACTATAGCTCACAATACACTTGTCTAGCAGATATGAGTCCCTAAATTTAATCTCCAGCAACATATGCACATAGCCTTTTATCTCTCAGTCTTCCTTTCCTTTTTTTTTTTCAACTTAACAAACTCCAGATGCATGCACTACCATGTGCATATGGCTTATGTGGGTACTAGGGAATCAAACCTGGGTCCTTTGGCTCTGGCAGCAAGCAACTTAACCACTAAGCCATTTTTCCAGCACCTCTTTAAGTCTTCCTAACAGGTCCCAGACTACTCATCCTGAAATGGGATACACGGGGCACTGGCAGCTGAAAGCCTTGCAGGGGACTCAATTGAGGGTGTCCAAAAGCATAGGTATAGATAAGTGAAAGGCACAGCTGAAACAGCCCAGCAAGAGTCCTTGAAGTTATACATACCGTGACACCAACACCATCACATTGTTTTCCTGATCCACACTGTATCGCCGAACATAAACATAATCTCGAGAGTACATTGGATACTAAAGAAATGAGAACGGGAGCAGAATTAGTGCTCTGTGTAACAGACTTCATAGAAATAAAACCAGAAAGAAAAATACTCACAGGAAATTGGGTGACCCAGTGAAGAACCTCAGAACCACTCACGACATCTCTTTCTATCACCTCCAGCTTGATCACAAGAGCATCCCATTTTTTTCTATACTCTGTGTCCAACTGTGAAGAAGAAGCCCATGAAGGCCCAAAATAACAGTGTGAAGGAATAGAGCATGGTGGCGCACCCCTTTAATCCCAGCACTCAGGAGGCAAAGGTAGGAAGATTATTGTGAATTTGAGGCCACATAGCAAATTCCAGGTCAGCCTGGGCAGCAGACCCTACCTTGAAAACCCAAAGAATAAATTAATTAAATAATTTAAAAGTACAAGCTTATCCAGGAGCTCTGACTCAAAAATCATGACCTGACCTAACAGTGCCAAAGTGTTTATTACATATGATGATCCATTTGCACTGCGATTCTTAAAGACAAAAAGGCAAACAGGCATTGGGGACACATGCCTATAATCCTATTAACTAAAGAGGACGAAGCAAGAGGATCAAGAATTCAAGGCCACACTAACTACCTAGGGAGGCTTCATCCTAAAAACCAAGCTCTAAAGCCAGGTGTGGTGGTGCACACCTTTAACAGCACTTGGAGGCAGAGGTAGGTGGATCGCTGTGAGTTGGAGGCCACCCTGAGACTACATAGTGAATTCCAGGTCAGCCTGAACTAGAGCGAGACCCTACCTTGAAAAAACAAAAAACAAACAAACAAACAAAAGCAGAAACCAAGGTCTAGGGATATAGCTTAGTAGTAAAAAAAAAAAAAAAATTACCTAGCTACCTGATGTTCTAGGTCCAAGTTCCAGTATGCTCCTAAACACATACTCATGAGAGAAAGACAGGGAGGATAAGAGAAAGAAAGCATCTGAGAAGGCCTGAGAGATTACTGTTTCATCCCCAGGATCACATAAACAGCTGGATATAGCTACACAACTCTGACCCAGTCCAGTAGGAACTCCAGAGAAAGTGGTGAGCTCTGGGAGACTCCCGCTCAATTAAGAATCGGTGGAAAAACAATGAAGCAAGACACTCTTTGCCACCACAGTTGAGTTGCAAGGGTGCCGTATGGATGGATGGATGAATGGATACATACATACACATACATACATACATACATCACACCCCAGCAAAACAAAACAACAAAATATAAAAACATGGGGGGGATTACCATGGGATATTTTTTTATAATCATGGAAAATGTTAATAAAAATTAAAATATATATATATACATATGTATATGTATATATATATATATATAGAGAGAGAGAGAGAGAGAGAGAGAGAGAGAGAGAGAGAGAGAGAGGGAGGGAGGGAGAGAGAGAGAGCGAGCACGCGTGTGCGCCAAGCAATTTCTATGTAGAACGTGGTTCTTTTATCATCATGAGTTCGAGGCCAGCCTGAGACTACATAGTGAATTCCAGGTCAGCCTGGACTAGAGTGAGACCCTATCTCCAAAAATAAAACAAACAAAAAAAAAATTTCATTAAATCTTCTCAATAGTGGGGAGAGGGGAGGGAGTAAAATCAGTTTCAGTCTTACAGAACAAACAGAACCTGCAAGTCAAATATTTACTTGGATGCTATATGAGATATGAAATGAGAAGTTTGGACATAAATAGTATGTCAAGGCAATGTCAAAGTCAGAAAAAGTATCTACATGGACAGCAATAACAGACTCGCTAAGGAGCTCCAAATCTTGAACAATGGTAACTCACCTGAACATTGAAGAACTGCCGGGGTGTCACATCTGTGTACGTCCCAAAAACTAGAAAGACATGAAAGAGTAAGGGGTGCATGCCTTGCCCTAATGCTGATACCTAATTGTACTTAACTCTAGAGGACTGAGATCTCAAAGTCAGGCCAGAAGCTAGTTATCATGGTGGGCAGCAAGCAAGACAGAGATGGTGAGGAAGACTCAAGAGCTCGTTATCTGGGAGAAGAAAAACCACACACAAAAATCATGGCAAGTTTTCTGAGAATCAGCCAGAATCGAACAATATAGGGAACTAAGAACACTGGGCAGCATGGACACATTTCAAAGATAACCAGTTCAGCTCACCTCGGTATTGGTAAAGGTGGGTGCCTGTAATTGGGCGTCGCCACAGCTTAAAGTGTTTCTTGTCCATCACCATTTCCCATGGGTCCTCTTTGTCTTTTGAATTGTCAATACCTTCTGCTTGAGACTTTGGTTCTGGAGGGTGGCATTCAACTCCAGAGCTCTGAAATATATGTGACATTTCCTCCAACCGTTTCATCTCATTAATGGATCTGGAAAAACAAAACAGGCACAAAGAAGATTAGTCTGCCTATGAAATGAAGTATCCACACAAAGACCTGCCAAAGACAGACATGGGTTGAAAACAGTATATATTTGTAGCAAGTAAAAGCTGAGGGTCAGCCCATCACCACTGGGCACTTGGCCAATGCCAACTGCCCCACACTGTCAGTTCTCACTGGACCCCAGGAGTCCTTTCCGGTGCAGGAGAGGGATCTGCTGGGCAGGTGGCATACACACCCCTGCCCTCCTAAGTGGGGGATGCCTGGGCAGCTGGGAGGTCAGGGCTCAGGGAGCAAGTGCTGCATATGTCCCTCCTCAGTTTGGGGGGATGAAAGGAAAGGGGCTAGGCCTGAAAAGAAAAGATAGGCTCCTGAGCCCTGTTGTGCCCCATGAAGGGACCAAGGTTCTACTCCTCAGTCACAGTGGATAGTGCCGATGTTGCTGAGCCTGTGAAGTGATGCCAGGAACGAGGGATGTAAAGGGACCTGACCAGAGCCTCAGGCTGACATTCCAAACTGGGGACAGGTAGGAGTTATGGGAACTGAGGCTTCCCAGGACCCCCTTCCTAGGATGCCCCAAGCTTCAGCCACCCCACTTTAACTTTCTACCAGGAGCCACCCCCCCCTACCTTGCTATTTATTGCTGCAATTTATTGACCTCAAAAATGCTATATAACAGACCTCATTTTGGACAGGGAGGGTTCCCAGGGTCACCCTTCCACTTGATGGGACCCTGTGGGGCCAGATGCTGAGAGGAACCTCCCTTTGTCCCATCTTCACTTGTTCCCCATGCCCCAGTTGGGCTCCAGCCCTTCTGCAAATACCTCAAGAGGGATGGGAAGGTATGGGATATTTCTGTTTTGTTTAATTGGAACTGGAAGAGGGTGTGCTTGATTCCCTTCCCAAAGTAAAGGATGGACACTGAGATCACATTCCTGTACTGGCCATCACTGTTGCCAAGCATCATATTTTGAGTTTACTCCCTCTAGAGTTTGGATACATTCAGGTTCAACTGCAGGTGCACCATGCTCCAGTGTCAAATGATTCACTCGTGACTCACCTCTGGAAGCGTGCAGTCTTAATGTACAGTAACAAGCTGTTATTTTATGATCTTCTCATTAAAAGCTTGATTTAAAAAAAAAAGCTGGGCATAGTGGCACATGCCTTTTATCCCAGCACTTGAGAGGCAGAGATAGGAGGATTGCTGTGAGTTCGAGGCCACCCTGAGACTCCATAGTGAATTCCAGGTCAGCCTGGGCTAGAGTGAGACCCTACCTCGAAAAACCAAAACAAACAAATAACAAAAAAGCTGAGAGCCAGACATGGTAGTGCATGCTTTTGATCCCAGCACTTGAGAGGAAGAGGTATGAGGACTGTCTTGAGTTCAAGGCCAGCCTGAGAATACATAGTAAATTCCAGGTCAGCCTGGGCTAAGTGAGACCCTACCTTGAAAAGCCAAAAAAAAAAAAAAAGAATAAATAGATAAATGCTGAGTTGCAGGGCTGAGGAAATGGCTCAGTGGCTAAAAATGCTTGCTTCCAAGGCTGCCAGCCCAAGTTCAATTCCCTAGTACCCACATTAAACTGATGCAAAGTGGTGCATGCATCTGTGCTCCTTACGACTATGAGAGGTGGAGGCAGAATAAGAACTATGACAATTTGTAATCTGAAACCAAAGACGGTGGTGGAGCACACAAGCAGTCAGTATTGTGCACATACAAATAATAAATAACAGCTGGGTATGGTGGCACACATCTTTAATCCCAGCACTCTGGAGGTAGAGGAAGGAGGATCACCATGAGTTTGAGACCAGTCTGAACTAGAGTGAGTTGTAGGTCAGCCTGGCTAGCATAAATCCTTACCTCAAAAAATAACGAATAAATAAAGCCATGTTGCTAAATCTGAATACTAGTCCAACACTTGTTAACTAGAATAAATTAACCAATGCCTATTTCTAAATCTATAAAATAATTGTACCTAGCTCAAGTTGGTTATGAAGATTACAAACAAATTTATCTAAAACGTGCTTAAGACCTGACACAGAATCAGCCTTCAAACATTAACTATCCAGGGTTTGGAACTGTGAAATGTCACGTGATATCCCCCTGCGCACCCCCCCTCATGGTCTTAATGTGAATATATGTCCACCACAGACTCAAGTGTTTCATTAAGCTTGTAACTTAGGTCTCCAGCTGCTTGGCTGGAGGAGGTGCACCGGGGGTGGATCTAATTATTGCCCAAAGGTGTAGAGAGCAGGTTTGTGCTCTAGCAGGTTTGCTGGTGATGGGTTTTGTTTTGCTGCAATTGTTTTCTCTGCTAGGATGTATAGAAATAAGCCTCTGCCATTGATAGAATTTCCCCTGGATCTGTAAACTTGAAATCTCTTCCTTCCATAAAATGGCTGGATGTTAATCCCAGCAAGGTGAAGCTGATTACACACCCTTCCTACTTGATATAGGATCTCCCCATATGCCTTTGAACTATTCCAATCTTCTCTCAGCTGCCTCAGTGCTAGATTACAGGAATGCCCACCTGGTTTCAGGTCTCCCCCCCACCCCAAGGTAGGGTCTTGTTCTAGCCCAAGCTGATCTGGAATTCACTATGTAATCTCAGGTTGGCCTCGAACTCAAGGTGATCCTCCTACCTCTGCCTCCCAAATGCTGGGATTCAAGTTCGTGAGCCACCAACCCCGGCTCCATCTTTTTTTAACTGGGTTGTCTTCTTCCTACAGTGGAAGAGCATTTGTGTGTTCTCCCTCCCTGTTTTCATATTGAGGTGTAATTCACATACCCCATGCCTTGAACTCATGGCAATCCTACCTCTGCCTCCTGAGTGCTGGGGTTAAATGTGTGCATCACCACAGCTGGCTGCATGTCACCACCTTTAAAGTCTTTACAATGATCGTATGACTGACAACTCATACAAAAGCATAAATGCTATCATATCCATTATGTGGTTTCTTCACATGCCCAGTATGTAGAAACACCTCCCTAGCATCTCTGTTCTGAGCCTAATCTTGTTTGGACAGGGTGGCCTTCATATTACATCTAAGAGACTTAACTAATAAATAGAAATGAAGGTCAAAAGAGATTATTCTTGATATAGTAACAAAATCAGCAGATTAATAAAAGGATCAAGAAAAGACAAGTCTACCCTTCCCTTTCTCCAAAACAACATTTGAGAAAGGCTAGAGTAAAAGCTGGGAAGCTCGGTGTGGTGGTGCATGTCTTTAATCCCAGCACTGGAGAGGCAGAGGTAGGTGACTGCTGTGAGTTGGAGGCCACCCTGAGACTACAGAGTGAATTCCAGGTCACCCTCGGTTACACTGAGACTCTACCTCGGGAAACCAAAAGCTGGTGGCTGGAGAGAGGGCTCAGCGGTTAAGGCACTTGCCTGCAAAGCCTAGCAATCTGGGTTTGATTCCCTAGTGGCCACAAAAGCTAGATGCACAAAGCAGTGCATGCATCTGGAGTTCATTTGCAGCTCTCTGCCTCAATCTCTCTCTCTGCTTGTAAGTAAATAAATAAACAAATGGGGGCTGGAGAGTTGGCTCAGGGGTTAAGGCACTTGCCTGCAAAGCCTAACAACCTGGGTTCAACTCCCCAGTACACACACAAAGCCAGATGCACCAAGTGGCATATACAAATGGAGTTCATTTGCAATGGGTGGAGGCCCTGTCATGTCCATTCTCATTCTCCCTTTCTCTATGCTTGAAAATAAATATTAAAAAACAACTGTCCCAAACCAATAAAAATTACTGCTTTATTTTTCCACAGGATGTGTGCTGTGCTCACAGAACAACAGCTAACACCAATAAGAGTAAAGTGATTTTGTTTGTTTAACAGAAGCCAACTGGAAGATAAGACTAGAGTAAGTATGGAGAGATCTGATTTCAGACAGGTGTAGTAGTTTATGCCTGTCATCCCAGCACTCAGCTAAGGTAGGAGTTCACTGGGAGTTCCAGGCCAGCCTAGGCTACAGGGTAAGACACTATCTCCAAAAACAAGCAAGCAACCTGATTTCTGTAGCTAGCACTAGTGGAATCAAAATCACCTTGTAAGGTTACTTTGTCCAAATAAGGTCTTAGTTGGCAAGATGTTCTTAAGCACTAAAGATAGTAAGCAAAGCCGGGCGTGAACACGCCTTTAATCCCAGCACTTGAGAGGCAGAAGTAGAAGGATCAGCATGAGTTCGAGGCCACCCTGAGATTACATAGTGAATTCCAGGTCAGTATGGACTAGAGTGAAACCCTACCTCAAAAAAGGAAGCAAGCTGGGCATGGTGCAGGCCTTTAATCCCAGAACTTGTGAGGCAGAGGTAGGAGGATCACCATGAGTTCCAGGCCAGCCTGAGACTACACAGTGAATTTCAAGTCAGCCTGGACTAGTGTGAGATCCTACCTCAAGCAAACAAAAATAATAAAGTACATAAATATAATAAAAATAGGAAGCAAGATTTTTTTTCATTTTCAATAAAAACCTCAAATAACATTAAGATAAACACATGCTCCAGGACTGGTGACACACATCTATAACCCAGTACTCCAGAAATGGAGACAGAAGAATCATGAGCTTAAGGCCCACCTTTTACAAAGCCAGTTCTTATTACAAAACTGCAACAAAAACCAGACTAGCCGGGTGTGGTGGCGCACGCCTTTAATCCCAGCACTCAGGAGGCAGAGGTAGGAGGATCGCTGTGAGTTCGAGGCCACCCTGAGACTCCATAGTGAATTCCAGGTCAGCCTGGGCTAGAGCAAGACCCTACCTTGAAAACCCAAAAAAAAAAAAAAAAAAAAAAAACCAGACTAGCTGGGCATGATGTCACACACCTTTAATCCCAGCACTCGGGAAGGCAGATGTTGGAGGATCAATGTGATTTGAGGCCAGTGGAGAACTACAGAGTAAATTCTGGTCAGCATGGGCTAGAGTGAGACCTTACCTCCAAAAACCCAACAATCAAAACAAAAACAAAGCCAGGTGCAGAGGTAGGAGGATCGCTGCAAGTCCCAGGCTGCCCTGAGGCTACCTACTTAATTTCAGGTCAGCCTGGACCAGAGTGAGAGTCTACCTCGGAAAAACAAACAACAAAAAACGAGGGCTGGAGAGATGGCTTAGCAGACAGTTGATACCCCAGTACCCAAGTAAGCCAGATGTACAAGGTGGCACATGTATCTGGAGTTCATTTGCAATGGCTAGAGGGCCAGGAGTGCCTATTCTCTCTCTCAAATGAATAATTTTTTTAAAGGCTATTTTAGTGCTAGAGGGCTGGTTAGCTACATAAACCAAGGTCTCACTCCCCATCTCCACCCAAAAGAATGGGAAATCAGTTAACTGATAATTTCCTTTTGTTTAGTTTTATGGTACTGGGGATTGAATCTAGAGCCTAAGAGAAGCCACACCACACAGGCAATCATCACTGAGCTGGTACCTCCAGACCTCTTTTCACTTATTCTGAGATAAGGTTTCAAAAAGTGGTAATTTCTACATTTACATTTTATTTCCCTTCTTTCTTTCTTTCTTTTTTTTTTATTTGTTGAAAATAGGGTCTTATTCTAGCCCAGCTAACCTGGTATTCACTATGTAGTCTCAGGCTGGCCTTGCACTCACAGCGATCCTCCTACCTCTGCCTCCTGAGGGCTGCGATTAAAGATGTGCACCACCACACCTGGCTTCCTTCTTTCATTTCTAAAAAGAGATTGTTTGGGGCTGGAGATACAGCTTTGCCACTAAGGTGTTTGCCTGCAACATCTGACTCAAGTTCGATTCCTCAGTACCCATGTGAGCCAAATGCACATGGTGGCACATGTGTCTACAGTTCCTTTGCAATAGCTAGAGACCATGGCATGCCCATTCTTTCTTTCTCTCTATCAAATAAATAACTAAAATTAAAAAAATATTTTATTTATTTATGTGAGAGGCAGAGAGAGGGAGGGAGAGAAAATGGACATGTTAGAGCTTTCAGCGGCTGCAAACCAAACTCCAGAGACATCTGGCTGGGTCCTGGGGAATCAAACCTGGATCCTTTGGCTTTGCAGGTAAGCACCTTAATCAAGCCAAACCATCTCTCCAGCCCATAATTTAAACAAAACAAAACAAAAAAAAAAAACGTTGTTTGGGGCTGGAGAGATGGTTTAGCGGTTAAGCGCTTGCCTGTGAAGCCTAAGGACCCTGGTTCGAGGCTCGATTCCCCAGGACCCACGTTAGCCAGATGCACAAGGGGGCGCACGCATCTGGAGTTCATTTGCAGTGGCTGGAAGCCCTGGCGCGCCCATTCCCTTTCTATCTGTCTCTTTCTCTCCCTCTCTCTCTGTCACTCTCAAATAAAGAAATAAAAATGACAAAAAAAAAATATTAAAAAAAAAAAAACGTTGTTTGAATTGTGGTGGTACATGCTTATAATCCTAGTACTTAGGAGTCAGAGACAAAGGACTAGAAATTAAGAGGCCAGCCTGTGTTGTTACATGGCCACACCACGTCTCAAAACACTCAAAGCAAAAGGTGGCCAGGGGAGAGACTACTATAATGAACATAAATGGCCAAGTAGCAAAACAATGCTAACAAGAACTAGGCAATACAGCTCTCAAGCTTTCATTCCTTAACTTTTTGTGAATAAAAGATTTTAAGTTGCAAAAAAAGATTTTAAGTTGCATTGTAAGTTACCTGCTAGAAAAGGTATGCAGATAGACTTGTATTTGCTCACAATTCAATGTTGCACAAACAGCTCCTGGCATGCAGGTGTTACCTCCCAAACAGGTGATGGTATAAACTTTATTGCTCTATTTCCATTTTTATTTTATTCTATTTATTTTAACTTGTTTTTTAATAAGGTAGGGTCTCACTCCAGCCCTGGTAGACCTGGAACTCACTGTGTAGACCCTGTCTGGCCTTGAACTCTGTGACAATCCACCCTCAGCCTCCCAAGTGCTGGGATTAAAGGTATGAGCCACCACGCCTGGTTTCTATTCAATTTTTAATCTAAGGAAAGAAATGCTGAATAACAGGTTCTTTCTGTTTAAGAAATATCTTGGGCTGGACGGATGGCTTATAGGTTAAGGCATTTGCCCACAAAGCCAAAGGATCCCGGTTCGATTCCCCAGGACCCACGTAGGCCAGATGCACAAGGGGGCGCACACATCTGGAGTTTGTTTACAGTGGCTGGAGGTCCTGGCATGCCCATTCTCTCTGTCTCTCTCTCTCTCTCCACCCTCCTCTTTCTCTGCCAAATAAATAAAAAATAAAATATTTTTTTAAAAATAAGTATCTAGAATAAAGAGACTTCAGGATCAGTAGATTCCTGAAATCAGTTTTAGTTTGTGAGCAGTTTGGTGCTTGTGTAGGGATGGCACAGTACGAAAACAGCTATTAAGGGGAAATAAAGACTGATAAATGTAAAAACAAAACAGCTTCCCTGATGATTGATTACCTTGAAAATATTAAGCAGGGTACAATGGGGCATGGCTTTAATCCCAGCATTGCAGAAGCAGAGGTAAGGAGGATGGATGTGAGTTCAAGGCCAGCCTGGGATTACAAAATGAGTTCCAGTTCAGCCTGGGCTAGAGTGAGATCCTCACTTGAAAATAATAAAGAACTAAAGACAAAACTATTAAGTCTCAGAACAAATTAAATAAAATCAGCAGAAGTAGGTTTTCCCACACACGGTACTAATGACAATAATGTGGCTTCAGAGCCTAAAACACAGCAAAAATTTGACCTAAACCTTACAAGTCAAAATGCCTGGGCTACTGCTTTGTACAAGCAGGCAAAATCCCTCCCAGCCTTTAGAGTCTGCCAATACACAAATCACAATGGCAGAGGGCTCTACAAGCACTTCTCACAGACCCGAGTCCCATCTGGATGGCAGTCTATATTTTATAAGCGACAGAATTAGAATCCTTCAGCGAGTTTAGAGCTCGTTTTGAATTTGCACTTTTCTGAGGACAATGGTGTCTGTGCCTCAGATAATTCATTTTTTTCCCCAAAAGATTTTAATGTCATACCACCCATTCGAAGCCTCCCATCCCCAACCCACACTTCCAGTTTGTTTATTTTTATTTTCTTTACCCGACAAATGGAATTAACACGCAGGGTCAATAACGCGGGCTGTAAAACGGCTTTACCCAATTGCACTGTCAAAGGGTCACCAGGCAAATGCAGGGGGGAAGTCACTGACCATAGGACAGGCCCCAAGGTTCACACGGGACTTCCAGCCCAGGCCCACTCCAAACACGGAACCGGGACCAGCTCGCCGCAGAGCTCACCTTTGCAGTTCCTCCTCCTGGATCCTCTCCTCATCCCACACGAAGGCACCGGCGAGGGCCGCCATCAAGGCAGAGGCATGGCCGGGGCGGCCGCGCAGCCGGCGCCAGAGGCGTCCGAGGAGGACGCAGCGCGAGCTCTCGGAGTACAGGCGGCCGTAGAGCTGCGCGATCTGCTGCGCGCGCCGCACGCGCAGGCCCGTCACGAAGCGGCACTGATTGGCCAGCAAGGCCAGCAGGCCCCCGCCCCGCGCGCCCGCCAGCCAGGTGGCCAGGGCGGCCGGCGGCCTCCACGGGAACATGTTGCGGCCGCGCGCCCGCCCACCCCCGCAGTCCGCTACGCCCGCCCGAGGCCCGCGGAGTTTAGAACGAGCCCGGGATGGGCGGAGGCGACCGTCCGCAGAGTCCCCTAACTGTCTGCCCCTGAGCCTGTTTCACGGTCCCGAGGCCAGGATCCGCCCCTCATGTCGCTTTGCAGCGACCTCCGAGGAAAAGTCCTTTCTGTCGACAGCGCCGCCGCCCGAGGCGCCCTCCCGGGCTCGGAGCCCTCGCCCCTCGGTGTGTCCAGCGGGATTCGAGGAGCGCGGCACACGCGGCGCGGGAACCAGCAAAGGTGGGCGTCTCAGTCTGCAGCAGGAAAGGTCCCAAGCCTTCCGCGTCTGCCACTCGCGCCGCACGCGCTCAACCTACCCCTACCTCTGCTGTCTGTGCTCTGATTGGACAAGGCTCACAAATCTGGGTGCTCATTGGCGGCACCAGAGTGCTCGTCAGCGCTCCCTCCCGCCTTTGTGCGCCTCGCGCTATGACTGTCTGCTAGCAAGGTAGGTGGCACGGCAGGAGGGCCTGTCAAGGGCGCCTTGCAGAGTGACCCTCGGACCCCTGCGCAGCCGCCGTTCCGGCCCGTCGGTCCCGCCCGCTGGAGAGGCGCGGTTAGGTGCTGGGAGCTCCCAGCACAGAGTTCCGTTGTGCTAAAAGGCTGGGGACCATATCCCGGCTCTCTCTCCAGGGAGGGGCGGGGTCTCCGGGCCACCTATGCACGGCGTTGTTGGCGTCCCCGGCTAGGTGGAGGGCGATGAAGACGCTCTAAATGAACCAGGAGCCTACGCAGTCACTTGCTGACCACCCTTCTGTAGCTTCCCAAGCCCTCAGTCCTGGAGCCCTCCTGAATATCTGCAGCGCCGAGGCTGCCCCGTACAAATGTCTGCTTAGAGCTCAAGAGAGAGCCCCCAGGACAGATGGCCTGTCGCAATCTGAAAATGTGGCTTCCCTTTTCTTTTGCAGTCTGACAGTATAGGAAGGTAAACAGGTTTCCCGAAACCTACCTTGCCATGAGCAATCTAATAGTTGCTAAATAGTTTCGATGGGTAAATTACTATTTTAAAACTGGGCGAGTTGGGTTATGCTGAGGCAGGAGTAGGAGTTCTCCCTGGAGGTCAGAGGCCAGCCTAGGCCACAGTGTGGGACCCTATCTCAAAAAATAAAGTAGGGCTGGAGAGATGGTTTAGCGGTTAAGGCGCTTGCCTGCAAAGCTAAAGGACCTAAGTTTGATTCCCCAAGGCCCACGCAAGCCACATGCACAAGATGGTGCATGTGTCTGGAGTTCATTTGCAGTGGCTGGAAGCCCTGGCGCGCCCATTCTCTCTCGCCCTCTCTGCCTCTTTCCCTGTCTCAAATAATAAAAATAAAATGCATAAAAAATAAAGATGAAAGTGCTGGGTGTACAGTAGGAAACCCTTACACTAAGCTGTATCAGGGGTTTTATTTATTTATTTAACAGAGAATGAATATGGGCCTCCTGCCCCTGCAAATGAACTCCCGACACATGCATGTGCCACTTTGTGTGTCTGGCTTTTTTTTTTTTTTTTTTTTTTTTTTTTTGTTGTTTGTTTTTTTTTCGAGGTAGGGTTTCACTCTAGCTCAGGCTGACCTGGAATTTACTATGTAACCTCAGGGTGGCCTCGAACTCATGGCGATCCTCTTACCTCTACCTCCCGAGTGCTGGGATTAAAGGCATGTGCCACCACGCCGGGCTTCGGCTTTGTTTTTTTAATCTTTAAAAAGTATTTTATGGATGGATCTGGAAAGGATTATACTAAGTGAGGTAACCCAGGCCCAGAAAGCCAAGCGCCACATGTTCTCCCTCATATGTGGATCCTAGCTACAGATGATTGGGCTTCTGCGTGAGAAGGAAAATACTTAGTAGCAGAGGCCACTAAGTTAAAAAGGAGATATAAAGGGAAGAGAAAGGAAGGGAGGAGGGTACTTAATAGGTTGGTATTGTACATATGTAAGTAGAATGATTGAGATGGGGAGGTAATAAGATGGAAAACGGAATTTCAAAGGGGAAAGTGTGGGTGGAGGGCGAGGGAGGGTATTACCATGTGATATTTTTTATAATCATGGAAAATGTTAATAAAAATTGTGAAAAGAAAAAAAATAATAAAAAGCATTTTATTTTTATTTATTTATTTGAGAAAGGGAAAGAAGCAAAGAGAGAGAATTGGTGTGTCAGGGCTTCCAGCCACTACAAATACATTCCAGATGCATGCATCACCTTGTGCATCTGGCTTAAGTGGGTCCTGGGGAATTGAATAGATATCCTTTGGCTTTGCAGGCAAGCACCTTAACTGCTAAGCCATCCCTCCAGCCTGCGTCTGGTTTTATGTGGGTACAGGGGAATCAAACCTGAGCCATCAGGCTTTACAAACAAGCACCGGCAACCACTGAGCAACCTCTTCAGTCTCTTGTCATTTTTTTTTAAACATTCAAATTGTATTTATTTATTTGCAAGGAGAGACAGAGAATAGGTGTGCCAGGGCCTCTAGCCACTGCAAACAAACTCCAGATGTATGTGCCACATGTGCATCTAGCTTTACGTGGGTGCTAGGGAATTGAACCCAGGTCATTAGGCTTTGCAGGAAAGTGCCTTAACAGCTGAGCCATCTATCCATCTCCCTTTATCTTTTTTTTAGACCTTATATTTAAGATCTTATTGACAAAAAGTATTGTAAAAGGTTTCAAAGGGAGCTTATTGGGTTTGACCCTTGGTGGGGAGCCCAGCCAGGTAATCAAGTAAGGAGGACATGGGAGATGATTCCCAAAGCAGTGCCCTTCCAAAGAAAAGCAAGTGAGTTCTAGTGGGGACTCTTCCTGCTGGAGAACTGGCATATTCCTGCAGAAGCACAGGCCATGCTCCTTCACACAGTACAAGCTTAAAATGGCACAGAGGTTCAGCAGATAATAGTGCCTGCTAAGCAAACATGAGACCCTCATTCAACCTTCACAGCTGCACATGCCTAAAACTCTAAGGCTGAAGCAGGTGGAGACAGAAGAATCACTGGTCCTCCCTGGTCAGCCAATCTAACCAAAAAAATGGCAGCTTCAGGTTCAATGAGACCACACCACATGTACCACAGACACCAAAAAGGGGGGTAGGTGCTGGAAAGATGGCTTAGTGGTTAAGGTATTTGCCCACAATGCCAAAGGACTCAGGTTCCATTCCCCAGTACTCACATAAGCCAGATGCACAAAGTGGGGCACATGCGTCTGGAGTTCGTTTACAGTGGCTAAAGGCCCTGGTGCACCCATTCTTTCTGTCTCTCTGTCTGCATCTTTCTTTCTCTCTCTCTCACACACACATATAAATAAAATAATTGGAAAAAAGAAAAAAGCCGGGCGTTGTGGCACACGCCTTTAATCCCAGCACTTGGGAGGCAGAGGTAGGAGGATCCCTGTAAATTCGAGGTCAGCCCGATACTACATAGTGAATTCTGGGTCAGGCTAGGCTACATTGAGACCCTGCCTCGGGGGGGGGGGGGGGGGGGGGGGAGCAGGGTCAGAGCAGAACTACAGTGAAGGGATTCTCCATTCACACTGGCCTTAGAAAATAATCAAAAAAGCCTGAAGGACTTTCAGAGCCCAACTGTAGTTCACACCAACCCAGGAACAAATGCTAACATGTGTCTCCTTTCTCCATTTACTATGGCAACAAATAAAGGATGTTTGCACCTTAAATATGTGTGTGTGTGTGTGTGTGTGTGTGTATGAAAGAGAAGACAACAGGGTCCAGCTGAGTAGCTCTAGAACAACTTCAGGCACTCTCCTCCCATCTGCAACCACCAGCACCAGGAACCACTGGAGATCTCAGGAAGCCACCCCTCACCCACACAGCATCCAGCACAGCTGATCTGAAGAGCAGATCTACCCACCTAACCAGCCTACCCAAACTCACAATACAATAAGGAGGGAACCAGTCTGGCACTCAACATAGGTGAGTGAGATTACTCCAAAAGGCAACAGGGCCATCTTACAGTGGAACGGTACCTGCCCCAAAGCAGGAAATAGGCCTGCACTGGAAGTGCTGATTGCACCTTCCATATCAGGGCAGGTTATTACTAAATATGAATCCCAGGGAGGGAAAGAAGTAAAACATAGCCCACTCAGGTGCTCGCCTGCAAAGCCCAGGTTCTATTTCCCAAGACCCACGTAAGCTAGCTGCACATGGTGGTACATGTGTCTGGAGTTCATTTGCAGTGACTGGAAGCCCTGGCTTGTCCATTCTCCCTCCCTATCTGCCCCCCCCAAATAAAAAATTAAATTAAGAAAAAGAGTCCCTTTAGATAGGTTCACTGGAGGTATACCCCAACTGTCACAACCTACAATCTCACTTGGCTAAAAGCTAGATCAGTCACTGTTCCAATTCCATAAAAGCAGTTAGGGTTACATTTTGGGGGGTGGGAAATAAGGCAGTTTAGAATTAACAGGGCTCATGAAAGTAAACTAAAGGGGCTAGAGGTAAAAAATGTCCTTGAGGGCTGGAGAGATGGCTTAGCGGTTAAGCGCTTGCCTGTGAAGCCTAAGGACCCCGGTTCGAGGCTCGGTTCCCCAGGTCCCACGTTAGCCAGATGCACAAGGGGGCGCACGCGTCTGGAGTTCGTTTGCAGAGGCTGGAAGCCCTGGCGCGCCCATTCCCTCTCTCTCCCTCTATCTGTCTTTCTCTCTGTGTCTGTCACTCTCAAATAAATAAATAAAAATTAAAAAAAAAATGTCCTTGAGTCTGTAAGGAGGGGAACCTGGCTTTTCCTTATCTTTTTTTTTTTTTTTCCTAAAGGAGTTTGTGGTAGTTTCAATATATGGCACCCATAGTCAGGTTTTTTGTTTGTTTGTTTCTTTTTTGAGGTAGGGTCTCACTATAGCTCAGGCTGACCTAGAATTCTCTATGTAAACTCAGGGTGGCCTTGAACTCAAAGTTCTTACCTTTGCCTCCCTAGTGTTGAGATTTAAAGTGTGCACCACCACACCTGGCAACTCAGGTACTTTATTAAAAGTTGCAGTTTGGGGGCCGGAAAGATAGTTAAGTGGTTAAGGCACTTGCCTGCAAAGCCAAAGGACCCAAGTTCAATTTCTCAGGACCCATATAAGCCAGATGTACAAGGGAGCGCACATATCTGGAGTTCATTTGCAGTGGTTAGAGGTCCTGGTGTGCCCATTCTCTCCCTTTCTTTCAAATAAAGAAAAATAAAATATTTTTTTTTTAAAAAAAGACTAAAATCTTGGCCACCATCATGAAAACAAATGATCATAAATGCTGGTGGGGATGTGGAAAAAGAGGAACCCTTCTACACTGCTGGTGGGAATGCAATCTGGTCCAGCCATTGTGGAAAACAGTGTGGTTCCTAAAACAGCTAGAGATTGATCTACCATATGACCCAGCTATAGCACTCCTCGGCATATATCCAAAGGACTCATCTCATTTCCTTAGAAGTACGTGCTCTACCATGTTTATTGCTGCTCAATTTATAATAGCTGGGAAATGGAACCAGCCTAGATGTCCCTCAACAGATGAGTGGATAATGAAGATGTGGCACATTTATACAATGGAGTTCTACTCAGCGGTAAAGAAAAATGAAGTTATGAAATTTGCAGAAAAATGGATGGACCTGGAAAGGATTATACTAAGTGAGGTAACCCATGCCCAGAAAGCCAAGCGCCACATGTTCTCTCTCATATGTGGATCCTAGCTACAGATGATTGGGCTTCTGCGTGAGAACAAAATACTTGGTAACAGAGGCCAGTAAGTTAAAAAGGAGACATAAAGGGAAGGGAGGAGGATACTTAATAGGTTGATATTGTATATATGTAAGTACAATGATTGTAATGGGGAGGTAATATGATGGAGAATGGAATTTCAAAGGGGAAAGTGTGGGGGTGGGGAGGGAGGGAATTACCATGGGATATTTTTTTATAATCATGGAAAATGTTAATAAAAATTTAAAAAAAAAAGACTAAAATCTTGTAATTTGGGCCAGGCTTGGTAGTGCATACCTTTAATCCTAGCACTCTTCTTTAATCCCAGCACTCAGGAGGCAGAGGTAGGAAAATCAACTTGAGTTCCAGGCCAGCCTGAGACTACATAGTGAATTCCAGCTCAACCTGGGCTAGAGTGAGATCCTACCTCCAACCACCCCACTCCCAAAAAACTTGTAACTTGAGGGCTGGAGAGATGGCCCAACTGTTAAGGTACTTGCCTGTAAAGCCTAACAACCCAGGTTCAATTCTCTAGTACCCATGTAAAGCCAGATGTACAAAATGGAGCATGCATTTGAAGTCCATTTGCAGTGGCCGGAGGCCTTAGTGCACCCATTCATTCTCTCTCCCCTTGCAGATTAATAAATCTCAGGGGTTTTTGTTTGTTTTGTTTTTAGAGGTAGGGTCTCACTCTGGCCCAGGATGACCTGGAATTCACTATGGAGTCTCAGGGTGGCCTCGAACTCACAGCGATCCTCCTACCACTGCCTCCCGAGTGCTGGGATTAAAGGCAAGCACCACCACACCCGGCTTGGGTTTTTTTGTTTTATTTTATTGAGGTAGTGTTTTGCTGTAGCCCAGGCTGACCTGGAATTCACTATGTAGTCTCAGGGAGGTCTCAAACTCATGGCGATCCTCCTATCTCTGCCTCTAGAGTGCTAGAATTGAAGGCGTGTGTCACCATGCACAACCTTGCACATAAATAATTTTTTTTCTTTTTGATTTTTTTGAGGTAGGGTCTCACCCTAGCTCAGATTGACCTGGAATTCAGTATGTAGTCTCGGTGGCCTTGAACTCATGGCAATCCTCCTGCCTCTGCCTCCCCAGTGCTGGGATTAAAGGCATGCACCACCATGCCTGGCTTAATTTTTTGTTGTTGTTCATTTTTGTGTTTTTTTTTTCTTTTTCTTTTTGAGGTAGGGTCTCACTCTAGCCCAGGCTGACCTGGAATTCACTATGGAGTCTCAGGGTGGCCTTGAACTCATAGCCGGCAGTTGTTCATTTTATTTATTTATTTGAGAGTAACAGAGAGAGAGAAAGAGGCAGATAGGGAGAGAGAGACTGGGTGCGCCTGGGCTTCCAGCCACTGCAAACAAACTCCAGACAGGTGCGCCCCCTTGTGTATCTGGCTAATGTGAGTCCTGGGGAATAGAGCCTTGAACTGGGGTCCTTAGGCTTCACAGGCAAGCGCTTAACCACTAAGCCATCTCTCCAGCCCATAAAATATTTTTTTAAAATAATAATAAACTTGTAACTTGGGTCTCTAGCAGCCTGGCTGTGGGGGGGGGGGGAATGTTACTGGGAGTGGATCCTTGAATTCACAGGGATCCTCCTATCTCTGCCTCCTGAGTGCTGGGATTAAAGGTGTGCACCCCCACACCCAGCCTGGTGGAACTTCCCCTTGTAATCTGTAAACTTGAAATAAATTCCTTCCTCAGCAAAATTGTGCCTGGTTTGGATATTCATCCCAGCAACATGAAGCTGACTACAACAGAGTTCTCTCCCTTGATCTCTCCTTAAATGTAAATGAGTTCCCCTTCTTATAAAAATCCTAGATCAGCGGGGATAGCTGGCTGTAGCCCGGGATAGCCTCAAATTCACTGTGGTCCTCCTACATCAGTTTCCCAAGTGCTAGCATTAACCTAGCTAGAAGTTTTTATATACACAATAATGTTTTCTGCAAGCAAGTTTTTTTTTCCCATTTATTATTTATTTGCAAGCAAAGTGAGAGACAGAGAATTGAGTATGCCAGGACCTCCTTGCCACAGAACTCCAGATACATGTGCCATTCTGGGGAATCAAACCCAGACCATCATCAGGCTTTGTAAGGAAGTGCCTTTAACTGCTAAACAATCTCTCCAGCTCCACAATCATGTTTTCTACCAACACATTTTGACTTCTTCCTTTCTGTTCTGTACTAGTTTTTTGCTTTTGTTTACCTTATTTCACTGACTTTCTGAACCTCCACGAAATGTTGGACAGGAGTGTAGAGGTTCAGAAACTCTTACCTTGTTCTCAGTTGTAAGGGAAAAACATTCCATATTTACAAAGCCTTTCCAGTGTGTCCCTTTAATGTAGATCTGCAACTGTGGCCATCTCTCTTCCAAGCAGAATGAACAACAGAAGCTCTGCTCAAAATCCTGTCACTGCGAGGACAGATTGCCTTTGACTGCTGCCCTAGGACACTTTTGAGTGGGGTCATGTCAGTGTGTGATGGTGAGACACCTGTAACCAGGAATCAGATTTGAATTTTTGTCTATAAATAATAAATAAGGTGTTCTCAATGAGGCCATACATGTAAACTGAGGGAGAAAAGGCAATGTAGCAGGAGCAGTTTCCATAGAATGTGCCTATAAATCCAGGGCCTGCAGAGGCTCAGTCTACTGTACTACTCTGTGTAATGATAGAGTAAGTCTCTTGTGCTCTCCCAAACGTATCCCTTAGTGGGTCATATAATGCCTTGTTTATCACGGACAGCTCAGGACATTTTCTTTGTTCCCCCAACCAAGTCTCTACACCTCAAATGGAGAATGCAGCCAGGTGGGGTAGTATACACTTGTAATCCCAGCACTTGGCAGGCTGAGGTAGGAGAATCACAAGTTCAAGGTTGCCTGAACTACACAGTTTAGGACCAGTATATGGTTTTTCTTTGTTGTTGTTGTTGTTTTGGTTTTTCAAGGTAAGGTCTTGCTCTAGTCCAGGTTTACCTGGAATTCACTATGTGGTCTCAGGGTGACCTCTAACTCACCGCGATCCTCCTACCTCTGCCTCCAGAGTACAGGGATTAAAGGCCTGCACCACCATACCCAGCTGTCTTTGTTTTTTCAAGGTAGGGTCTCACTCTAGCTCAGGCTGACTTGGAATTCACTCTGTAATCTCAGGGTGGCCTTGAACTCACGGTGATCCTCCTACCTCTGCCTCCACTACCACGCCCGGCTTAACCTGTATATGTTTTACCAATACATATTTATAATAAACTTTAATTTATACACTAGAGGGCTAGAGGGATGGCTTTGCAGTTAAGGCATTTGCCGGCAAAGCCAAAGGACCCAGGTTCGATTCCCCAGGACCCACATTAGCCAGATACACAAGAGGGCTCATGTGTCTGCAGTTCATTTGCAGTGGCTGGAGGCTCTGGCACGCCCATTCTCTCTCTCTCTCTCCCTCTCTCTCCCTCTCCCTCTCTCTGTCAAATGAAATGTCCCCCATGGGCTCTTGTGTTTGGACACTTGGTCACCACTTGGTGGCACTGTTTTGGGAGAATCTTTAGGAGGTAGGGCCTTGCTGGAGAAAGTGGGTTGTTGGAATTGAGTAGTTATGACCCATTTCTGGCTTGAGTCCTCTCTGCTTCCTAACTGCTAATGTGATGTGATCAGCTGCCTCATACTCCTGTTACCATAGCCACTGCCAGAAGATGATGAACTATGTCCCCTGACCATGAGCCAGAATAAACCTGCCCTGCCTTAAATTGTTTGTCAGGTATTCTATTACATCAATAACAAAAGTTACTAGTCAGACTTGGTAGTGCACACCTTTATTCTCAGCACTCAGGAGGCAGAGGTAGGAGGATCGCCACGAGGTTGAGGCCACCCTGAGACTAAATAGTGAATTCCAGGTCAGCCTGAGCTATAGTGAGACCCTACCTCGAAAAACAAAACAAAAAGTGACTAGTACAGAGAATAACAACCATAACAAAATAATAAAATAGGCCTGGAGGGATGGCTTAGTGGTTAAGGCATTTGCCTGCAGAGCCAAAGGACCCAGGTTCTATTCCCCAGGACCTACATTATCCAGATGCACAAGGGGACACATGCATCTGGAGTTTGTCTGCAGTAGCTGGGGGCCCTGGCATGCCCATTCTCTCTCCCTCTTCTTCTGTCAAATAAATAAACTAATTAAATTTTTTAAAAATAATAATTATATAGCCGGGAGTGGTGGCGCATGCCTTTAATCCCAGCACTTGGGAGGCAGAGGTAGGAGGACTGCTGTGAGTTCAAGGCCACCCTGAGACCCCATAGTGAATTCCAGGTCAGCCTGGGCTAGAGTGAGACCCTACCTCGAAAAACCAAAATAATAATAATAATAATAATTATAATGTACTGTAATAAAATTACTTAAAACATATCAGTTATTATGTTGTTTTGAAACTAGTTTTCATTTATCCCAGGCTGGCTTTAAACTTGTTCTCCTGTCCCCACCTCCAAGTGCTGGGATTACAGGTGTGCACCACCATTCTGGGTTTATGTGGTGCTGAGGATTGAACCCCAGACTTTGTGCATGCTAGGAAAGCAGTCTTCCAATTGAGCTACATACTTAGCCCTAGTTGTTTATTTTCAGGAGTTTCCTATTATTTGTTTTTTTGAGGTTGGGCCTTGCTGTAGCCCAGGCTGACTTAGAATTTACTCTGTAGTCTCTTGGTGGCCTCAAACTCAAAGTGGTTCTCCTACCTCTGCCTTCTAAGTGCTGGGATTAAAGATGTGTGCCACCATACCTGGCTCATTTAATACTTTTAAAAATGTTTATTTATTTGTAAGGAGAGACAGACAGAGAATGGGTGCACCAGGGACCCGAACCACTGCACAAGAACTCCAGACACATGGGCCACAATGTGCATCTGGCTTTACATGGGTTTTGGGGAATCGAACTTGGGTTTTTAGTCTTCGTAGGCAAGTGCCTTAACCGCTAAGCCATCTCTCCAGGCCCCATTTAATATTTTTGACTGTAGTTAACCAAAAGTAAACGAATCCGAGAAAGCAACCCCCTCCCAAAAGGTAAAACCATGGCTGCAAGGGACTCCTGTACTTATCTGCAGAGCATAATATGTTTTCTTTCTCATTTGGTCTTGAGCTCTCATGAGAATGGGGATAAACTAGCCTGGTAGAGCTCCTGAACAGGTGGTGGTCATGGCTGTTTGCAGTGTGCCATTCTCAAAATATGTCTGCCCTGGCAGAGGCTTGTGCCCGAGTGTCTGACCCATGGACAGCTGTATTCTTTATACTGGCAGACACCTTGTGCCCTGTGTCCAGTGTGTTTCTAGCAATATAGGCACTCTGCATGGGAGCCTATCTGGGAGGAGTTAAGGTCCACGTATTGGTCCAGTGAGGCAGATAGGAGGCAGCACAAGCAAACATGCATGAGACTGGGGTGTGGGGTGCCAGAGTAGGCAGATTAATTAGGGCCAGGGCAGCCCTTAAAGGGAGGGGCCTTAGGACGCACATCCTCACCACACCCATCTCAGCTTGCCACACCTATCTAAGTTTGCTCCACTCGTGGGATTTAGTGTTTGCCCATTCTCACCCAGTTAGCTCTCTTTCAAGTGCGCACCCTGCCCAGACATGGGTGGACTTCTCTAAGCCCAGGCCTATTGGTGTAGGTGTGTCCAGGTGGGATGGCACAAATCCTGTATCGCGCTCCCCTTCCCATCAACAGAGAAAGGGACCCGTTTTTTCCTCTCTCCAGAGGTGGCATCAACGTTTCTTTGGGTCTAGGACTGGTAAGAGCTCTCTCTCTCTACCCTGGTCGGTGTGGGAAGAGAGACACTTTTTCCTTTTATTACTGTCTTCACTTTTGGGCTTTTTTGGAAGCGCATGTTTGAAAATCCCTTCTATTTTTGTTTTTTGAAGTAGGGTCTCACTGTAGCTCAGGCTGACCAGGAAATCACTATGTAGTCTCAGGGTGGCCTTGAACTCACAGCGATCCTCCTACCTCTGCTTCCCGAGTGCTGGGATTAAAGGCGCACGCCACCACACCTGGCTTTTTTTTTTTTTCTTAAGATACCTGTTCAGGCCAAGCATGGTGGCCCACACCTTTAGCCCCAGCACTCAGGAGGCAGAGGTAGGAGGATTGCCGTGAGCTCAAGGCCACCCTGAGACTACATTGTGAATTCCAGGTCAGCCTGCACCAGAGTGAGACCCTACCTTGAAAAACCACTAAATAAAAGATCCCTGTTTGGTTACATGGGCTCCCTACATGGGTTTTTGGGCTCCACATGTTGTACTTCTCTTCTCCCCACTTAAATTTTCCTTTAACTTCCAGTTTTCTCCCTTCCCCACTCTTGTAAAATCTGAATCTAATGTCGCATTTTAAAAATTGCTTGAAACTGGGCTGGAGAGATGGCTTAGCGGTTAAGCGCTTGCCTTTCAGTGAAGCCTAAGGACCCGGGTTCATGGCTCGGTTCCCCAGGTCCCACGTTAGCCAGATGCACAAGGGGGCGCACACGTCTGGAGTTCGTTTGCAGAGGCTGGAAGGCCCTGGCACGCCCATTCTCTCTCTCTCCCTCTATCTTTCTCTCTGTGTCTGTCGCTCTCAAATAAATAAAAAAAAAATTGCTTGAAACTGGGTGTGATGACACACACCTTTAATCCCAGAGGTAGAAGGATCCCTGTGAGTTCAAGGCCACCCTGAGACTACATTGTGAATTCCAGGTCAACCTGAGCTACAGTGAGACCCTACCTTGAAAAACAATAAATAAATCAATTGTCTTGAATCTGGAATTGCCAATTCTTTGGTTAGTTCACAGATATGAACTCATGGCTTGGGGTTCCAGAAAGCTCCCCAGAACCCTAAGTACCCCCGTTACAAAACAAGCCGTGCTTTGCTCACAGACACCAGGGAGAAGAGGGCAGCATGCCAGCAGGAAGGGGGAGCTGGTCAGGGTGTGAAGAGCGAGAGAGCGCGACCTGTGGGCTGAGGCCATTGGGTCCTCTCTGTGACCTGAGCAGACTGGTGGATTGGAGCAGTGGGGAGGAGTGAGTTCCACGGAGTCACTGCAACATATCTGAACAGTCTATGTGGGGAGGGTCACTAGAGTAAGTCAAGTGAGTTCCATAGGCAGGTGGTCATGAGGTGCCTGTGAGAGGCCATTATTGGGTGCATCACTGAGGAACTGGGAGATAGAAACGGGAAATTACAGAATGTGTTTCCTGTACAAAAGTCTTGCATTCACGTGGATGTCTAGGCCACACAAAATAAGAATTCCCTGCAGCTGATACAGCTTTGCTTCAGTCCTCAAACTTTTCACTGTTCTGCACACAACCCTCTGGCTAATACCACTCAGTTCAGCACCATCAGTTTTACCAAGTCATGGGCCAGGCAAGTGGCAGGGTAACCTGCCAGGGAATAGAACTACTGTCAATGCCTCAAAACTGACAGCCTTTTCAGTTTTTCAGAAACTGCATCAGAGCCAGGAATGGTGGCCCACACCTTTAATCCCAGCACTTGGGAGGCAGAGATAGAATCACTGTGAGTTCAAGGCCACCCTGAGACTACATAGTGAATTCCAGATTCTAGCTCAGCCCAGGCTAGAGTGAAACCCTACCTTGAACTCCCCCCCCACAAAAAAAAAAAAAAAAACTGGGTCAGAGAAGACTCCAATGAGGAATGTGATACCTCAAAAATCCAAACTCTAGATATTGTATTTCTTCATGGTAGGAAGGGTCAAGATGCACAGCTCATCCTTCAACTTGAGAAGGATAGCTGACTGTGCTCCAGACCATTAGGCTCTTAAGAAGTCTCACTAAATTTCTGTGGGATTTCTCACCTTTCTGTGCACACACACATGCCTTCCGAGTAGAGCAGTTGCTACTCCCAATCTCGTATTATCATTGGACTAGGTGGAATAGAAGAGAATAAGGCCTCTGAAGAAAAGATTATGACAAACGGGGTGCGGTTGGTGGCATGAGCCTTTAATCCCAGCAGAGAGAGGAGGATTGCTGTGTAGGCCAGCCTGGAACTACGAATGAATGAGTTCCAGGTCAGCATAGGCTAGAGTGAGACTACCTTGAGGGCTAAAAATTGTTAAGGAGAAAAGCATTCATCAACGGGGTGCGGTGGTGCACACCTTTAATTCCAGCACTCAGAAGGCAGGGGTAAGAGGATACCTGTGAGTTCAACGCCAGCCTGGGACTACAGAATGAGTGCCGGGTCAGCCTGGCTTAGCATGAGACCTTAACCCCCCCCAAAAAAAACCCAAAACCGAAAAACTAAAAATTAATAAAACCATTTTTCAGATCACTTACTATATACTTTGTTCCAAGCACTGGCATACTGTTCCATATCTAAACAGCAGCTGAAAACAAGAGTTGTAACCGAATTAAGTTAATGATAATCCACACAGGAAGGGAACTCAGGGTGCTCTCCAGTTTAACACTTTGAGGAACCAAAGGAGGCAACCTTGATCTGATGAAGAACTGGGCTGCAAAGTGTCCTTGACAAACACCTCAGCTGATCTCAATGAGTTCTAATGCTGGAAGGCCTCTGGAGTTGTCACTGAGTACTGCTGGCCCTAGAGAGAGGATGTTTACGCAACCCCATGGCCAAGGACATTCTCTTCACTTGGGTATACTTCAGGAGAGGGCTGCTGACTGAAGGCTGTCAGCAGCATTCCCAGCAGCTTGGTGCAGAAGTCCTTTTCAGGGAGGCGGACATAGGCAGTGTTGGCAACTTCTTTGTGTAAGTTCTGGAAGCACCTCTTAAAAGTTCCCTTCCTGAGCCAGGCGTGGTGGCGCACGCCTTTAATCCCAGCACTCGGGAGGCACAGGTAGGAGGATCACCATGAGTTCAAAGCCACCCTGAGTCTCCATGGTGAATTCCAGGTCAGCCTGGGCTAGAGTGAGACCCTACTTTGAAACACTAAAAAAAAAAAAAAAAAAAAAAAGTTCCCTTCCTGGGCTGGAGAGATGGCTTAATGATTAAGGTGCTTGCCTGCAAAGACAAAAGACCTAGGTTCAATTCCCCAGGACCCACATAAACCAGATGCACAAGGTGGAGCACACATCTGGAGTTCATTTCAATGGCTGGAAGTCCTAGTGCACTCATTCTGTTTCTCACTCTCTCTCAAATAATTTTTTTTTAAAAAGTTTCCTTCCTGCACACTTCTTTCCATCCCAACTCTGACCCCAAAAAGGAGGCCTACACCGGGTGTGGTGGCGCACGCCTTTAATCCCAGCACTAAACCAGCCTACAGTACTGTAGTGGATCCCAGTGGAGCATCTGTCTGGATGTTGGTGATGGGGTTAGATCATGGACTCTCTGCCTTGGACAGTGCCAAGGCTCTCCACACTCTTCAGCCATACCTCTCACGTCCCTTAGCTGATTATCTAACTTGCCCTCTCCCTGCTGCCTTTCCCCATGGCCTGCAGGGCCCAGAGCCCTGACTAGAGATCACATTTCCCATTTTGAGCGCTTAAAAAAGAAGGATGCTGATTGTTTTAGCAGTGGCCTGTAAAAACCATTCCTTACACCTTACACCTGAGGACAGGCATTCCACAGTGGGTTGAATGACCTGCTCTGAGAGGCTTGTTATCTTTGAGGTCTGTGCTTGGACCCTTTTCCCCAAGTCCCTGAGTGATACAATCCTTGAGTTCCAACTATTAGGCCAATAAGCAACAATAAGTACCTAATCTTTCCTTCAAAATTTATATGCAATCCAAGGCCCAATTCATCTATTATTCAGAATGGAAAGTGTTTACAGTTGTCTTCGTTTTACTCCTCACTATGATCTCTCTCCTTTGGGGCCCTTTCCTTCTAATTCATAGCCTAAAAGAATTCATGAAAGGGCTGGGGAGATGACTCAGTGGTTAAAGCATCTGCTGTACAAGCATAAGTACCTCAGTTCAATCCCCAGACCCCACATACAAGCCAGAAATCAAAGTGGGCTTCTGTAATCTCCGCAGGCTAAGAACAAGATGGGAGGGAGACCAGAAAGTTTCCTGGAAGCCTGCAGACCAGCTTTTTGCTGGAAGGCCTGAGTAGAATAAAAAGCCAACTAAGCTGGGCATAGTGGCATATGCCTTTAATCCCAGCACTCAGGAGGTAGAGGTAGGAAGATCACCATGAGTTTGAGGCCACCCTGAGTCTACATAGTGAATTCCAGGCCAGCCTGAACTAGAGTGAAACCCTACCTCAAAAAACAAAACAAAACAAAAAAGGCTGATTAAGAGAGAATTTCTCGTCTGGAGAAATGGCTTAGCAGTTAAGGCTCTTGCCTGCAAAGCCAGAGGATCTGGGTTTGATTCCCTAGTACTTACGTAAAGCCAGATGCAGAAGGTGGCGTATGTATCTGGAGTTCTTTGCAGTGGCTGAAGGCCCTGGTGTGCCCATTTATCCTCTCTCTGTGTGCTTCTTTTTCTCTCAAATAAATACAAATAATATATATACATACATACATACATACTTTTTTTTTTTTTTTTGGTTTTTTGAGGTAGGATCGCACTGTAGCCCAGGCCGACCTGGAATTCACTATGGTGTTTCAGCGTGGCCTCGAACTCACAGCAATCCTCTTACCTCTGCCTCTCAAGTGCTGGCATTAAAGGTGTGCACCACCATCCCTTTTTAAAAGGAGGGGATTTTTTTTTTTTTTTTTTTTGAGGTAGGGTTTCACTCTAGTCCAGGCTGACCTGAAAATTCACTATGTAGTCTCAGGATGGCCTCGAACTCACAGTGATTCTCCTACCTCTGCTGGGATTAAAGGTGTGCGCCACCACATCCAGCTTGGGAATTTCTTTGTTCTCTTTTTTTTTTCTCAATTTTTATTAACATTTTCCATGATTATAAAAAATATCCCATGGAGCCGGGCGTGGTGGCGCATGCCTTTAATCCCAGCACTCGGGAGGCAGAGGTAGGAGGATTGCTGTGAGTTTGAGGCCACCCTGAAACTCCATAGTGAATTCCAGGTCAGCCTGAGCTGGAGTAAGACCCTACCTCAAAAAACAAAAAACAAAACAAACAAACAAACAAACAATATATATATATATATATATATATATATATCTCCCATGGAAATACCCCCCTTCCCCCCACTTTCCCCTTTGAAATTCCATTTTCCATCATATCCCCTCCCCATTTCAATCAGTCTCTCTTTTTAAAATGTGTAGCCCAGGCTGGCCTTGAATTCCTGATCCTCCTGCCTCTGCCTCTTCAGCAAATTCCTACTGGCATGTGCCACCACAACCAGCTTCTCTCTTTCTCTTTTTTTCAAGGAAGGGTTTTGCTCTAGCCCACGCTGACCTGGAATTCACTATGTAGTCTCAGGGTGGCCTCAAACTCATGGCTGGGACTAAAGACATAGGCCACCACATCCAGCAAGAGGGAACTTTTTTAGTTTGTCTAGCTAAGACAGCAATGAAAACATGAATGAGAACAAGGCCTGGGAGACAGAGGTAGGAGGATCACTGTGAGTTCAAAGCTATCTTGAGATTACATAGTGAATTCCAGGTCAGCCTGGGCTAGAGCAAGACCCTCCCAAGAAGGAGGAAAAAAAAAAAAAAATGAAAAGAGACACTGCCTCAAATGAGGTGGATATGAAGACTGACTCCCAGTTGTTCTGTGATCTCCACATGTGCTCCATGATACTTACATTCCCACATACACAAAAAATAAGTTGGTTTTTTCAAGGCAGGGTCGAGGCTGGCCTTGAATTCAGTGCAATCCTCCTGCCTCTGCCTCCCGAGTACTGGGAATAAAGGCATCCATGCCTGGCTAAAAATAAGTTTTTAAATTTAATTTTATATTTTTTCTAAGGTAGGGTCTCACTCTAGCTCAGGCTGAACTGGAATTCACTATGTATTCTCAGGATGGCCTCAAACTCTCAGCAATCCTCCTACCTCTGCCTCCCGAGTGGTAGGATTAAAGGCGTGCGCCACCACGCCTGGCTTAAAAATAAGTTGTTTTTTTTTTAAAGGATTTTTGAGCTAAGTGTGGTGGTGCACGCTTTAATCCCAACACTCGGGAGGTAGAGGTAGGAGGATCGCTGTGAGTACATGGTGAATTCCAGGTCAGCCTAAGATAGAGTGAGACCCTGCCTTGAAAAATCAAAAAAAAAAGAAAATTTATATATATATATATATATATATGTATGTATATATATATATATATATATATATATATATATATATATATAAAGAGAGAGAGACAGACAGACAGAATGGGAGCGTCAGGACCTAACTACTACAAACTCCAGACACATGTGCCACCATGTGCATCTGGCTTACGTGGGTTCTGAGGAATTAAACCTGGGTCCTTAGACTTCGCAGGCAAGTGCCTTAACCACTAAGCCATCTCTCCAGCCCTAAAAATAAGTAAAATTATCAGTTTTTGCCAGCAAGGATGGGGCAAAGTCAAAGACACCTTGTGAAACTCTTCAAGCCCAAATCGGAATCCCTGATGAGAATACAGCTTCCAACCTTACCTCATTTAGGCAGGAGGTGGCCTTACTGTTTCCTTCCCTACTGTCAGCACATTTCTGGCTCAGCTTAGGTTAATATACTGTCTGTGGATTGGCCCTACTTAACCCTATGGGAAGGAGCTTAGTAGCAGGGGCTGCTGGAGAACAGACCTGCTCACTACAGCACAGCAAGTGCAGAGCATGGAATAATCTTGGGGCACAGAGATGTATAATCACGCAGAAGAGGGTTGAGGTGGTGCACACCTTTAATCCCAGCACTGGGGAGGCAGAGATAGGAAGGTCACTGCCAGCTGGAGGCCAGCCTGGGCTAAAGACCCTACCTTGGAACAATCAGAGCATGGAAGTACTGCACCATAGTGGCACAGACAGATCCATGGGACAAGGGTGAAACCTCACTGACAATGGGAGTGACAGGAAGCTGTATCTGAGTGTTGACCAGTATCTCTTCATTCCCTCCATCTCAGGACAATAGGGATACCTATCTTAAATGCAATGTTTCCCAGCACCTTTGGACATTTTACCAGTTTCCTTCCATATCCACCTACTTTGGATAGGCCTTATCCAATTCCTGGAAGGCCTGAGTAGAATAAAAAAGCTGATTAAAAGGAAATTTCTTGAGCTGAGGAGATAGCTCAGTTGGCAAAGTGCTTGCTTTACAAACATGAAAACCTGAGTTCAGTCTCCAAAACTGACATGAAAAGCTGGGTGTGGTGGCATACAATTGTAACCTTAGCACTGGAGGCAGGCACAGGTAGATCTTTGGGGCTTGCTGGCCAGGCAGTCGTAGCCTAACTGGAGAGGGCCAAGTTAGTGAGAGACCATTTATCTTTGGCCTCCATAAGCACACACATACCCATACACACATGCACACACACACACATGGAATTTCTCTGATGTTCTAAATATATATTTTATTCATTTATTTGAGAGAGAGAATGGGTGTGCCAGGGCCTTCAGCCACTGCAAATGAACTCCATACGCATGCACCCTCCCTTGTACATCTGGCTAATGTGGGTCCTGGAGAGTCGAACTGGGAGCCTTTGGCTTTGCAGGCAAATGCATTAACCACTAAGCCATCTCTCCAGCCCTTTTTTTTTTTTTTTTTCAGATAGGGTCTCACTGTAGCACAGGCTAACCTGGAATTCAATCTGTTGTCCCAAACTCTCCTCAAACTCACAGCAATTTTCCTACCTCTGCCTCCTGTGTGCTGGGCTTAAAAACATGTACCACCACACTCATGATTTTTTTTTTCCCCTGAGCTGAGGTACTATATTTCTTCTTGCCTTGGTTTGTTTTCATTTGAGAGTGATAGACAGAGAGGAGGCAGATAGAGACAGAGGGCACAACAGGGCCTCCAGCCACTGCAAATGAACTCCAGACGTATGTGCCCCCTTGTGCATCTAGCTAACGTGGGTCCTGGGGAACCAAGCCTCGAACCAGGGTCCTCAGGCTTTACAGGCAAGTGCTTAACCGCTAAGCCATTTCTCCAGCCCTTGCCTTTGGACTTGAACAGAACCTCAGTTCTGGGGTCTCAAACTCCCAATCTTCAGATCATAACTGGCTCTCCTGGTTCTCCAGCTTCCTGACCCTGAGAACCTGAAACCAATTAACCTTTGTAATTGTGAGTTAACTCGCCATATAGACATTTCTTTCTGAATATATACTCACATCTGTTGCTTGTGTTTCTCTGGAAAAGCCCAAGTAATATAACACCATTCTAAGATCAGCAGGCATTTCAGGAATTCTGAGGAATTAATGTAAAGTTGTCCCTGAATGGTAGCACAATTTATTAGTCCCATGCTTTTATGGTGGCTGCTCCCTCCTCATTCAAGCAGGTTGACTCAGGATGGAAATGTGGGGGTGAGATGGGCTAAGTGGGTGGTTGCCCCAGACAGCTAGGATTAGTTTTCAGCAATGCCAAATACTAATTGCTCAGAGTGCTAAGCTCAGAGTAGAAAAGAAAAACAGCTGAGAAACTCAGCAGCTAAGCAATTGCTGGAATGGAGCAGAAACAAAGGGGCAAAGGTAGGAGGGAAGAGAGTAAAAAATGTCCCGAGACAGGCCAATGTAGTCAAGGGTCTTTGCTCACACAGAACAGACGAGATTATTCCGAGACCCTCCTCTGTCCAAAGACAGCATGCACATAGGCTGAAGATGCAGCTCAAAGATGGAGTGCTTGCCTAGCAGGTCTTATCTCTAGCACCAATTCCCCAAAAGTACAGACAGAACTTCTGGATACAAGAGGGTTATCTGTGGTTTTATGCTTTACAGAAGTAAGAGGGTGGGAGAGAGCATCTCCATTTTGAAAGCTCAATGCTTGGTGTCAGCCTGACCACACACTACAACCAACATCAGTGGTGTGATCCAACACGAAACCATCCTCATCCTGAGCCACATGATAAGGCTACAAGTCCTTGGCCACTGTTCTTCCGGGAAAGGGGATGGATCTAAGTTGTATAAACAAGAGTCATCTTGGTACCTTAAACAAAAAGGTCAGTGTGAGCTTGTGGCCACTTAAGGCCAGGTTTCTGCTTTGAGGGGAAAACCACCTGAGCAAAAAGAGACATTGTGTCACCATGTCAGTGTTTGAATCTTTCAACCATGAGAAGCCCTTTGGATGACCCTGGGTTTTTTTTTGTTTTGTTTTTGTTTCTGAGGTAGGGAGTCCAGGCTGACCTGGAATTAACTATGTAGTATCAGTGTGGCCTCGAACTCATGGTGATCCTCCTACCTCTGCCTCCTGAGTGATGGGATTAAAGGCATGTGCCACCACGCCCTGCTTTTTCTTGTTGTTGTTGTTTGTTTTTTTGAGGTAGGGTCTCACTCTAGCCCAGGCTAACCTGGAATTCACTATGTAATCTCAGGGTGGCCTTGAACCCAATGTGATCCTCCTACCTCTGCCTCCTGAATGCTGAGATGAAAGGCATTTGTCACCACACCCAGCTTACCCTGAACTTTTCATATACATAGGAACCAACAAGCCCCATTTACTGCTGGATGTCAGAGCTAATGCCTGTAATCCAAGTACTCAGGACCTGAGGCAGGAAGATTGCTGACAGCTCAAGGTCAGCCTGGACTATATAGTGAGTTCCAAGCCAGCTTGAGCTACAGTATGAGACTCTGTCTCAAAAAAGGGGTGGGGTGGGGGGCGACTAGAGAGATGGCTTAGTGGTTAAGGTGCTTGCCTATAAAGCCTAAGGACTTGGGTTGGATTCCCCAGTACGCACATAAAGCCAGATTCACAAGGTGGCATATGTGTCTGGAGTTTAGTAACAGTGGCTAGAGGTCCTGGTGTACCCTTTCTCTATCTGCCTGTCTTTCATAAATAGTGTATTTTTTTTAAAAAAGGAAAAAAAGTAGCTGAGCGTGGTGGGGCACGTTTTTAATCACAGTACTCGGGAGGCAGGAGGAGGAGGATCTCCATGGGTTCAAGGCCACCCTGAGACTACATAGTGAATTCCAGGTCAGCCTGAGCTAGAGAGGGACCCTACCTTGAAAAACAAAACAAAACAAAAAACCCAAAACAAAAAGGTAGAAAAAAATCCCATTAAGATAGTTTTGAGTTGTGTCTTGCAACTGTAACAATGGCATTCAGGCCTTCTAGGTCCATACTAATTTTATCTGCCACACTTGCTTAGTGGGTATCACTATTGCTCAATGTACCTCTCAGTATTCTCCAAGGCCACATCTTCTCCTTCCTGCTTATGACCATCCAGCCCATCATTCCCTTACCAAATTTTAACATTCTCCCTCAGGAAGCCTCCTTTTCTTGAGATAGGATCTCATTCTGTAGCCTAGGTTGCAATCCTCCTGTTTTAGTCTCCTTCCCAAATAATGAAGTTACAAGAACCACAATATTTGGCTATGAAGCCTTACAAAGGTTTGTTGTTGCTGGCAGCAATGTCAAGGCAGATTCAGTCTGGGTTACTAACTTTTTATTAATATTTTTATTAATTTGTAAGGACAGAACGAGCATGCCAGGACCTCTTGCCACTGCAAACTCCAGACATGTGTCACTTTGTGCATCTAGCTTTAAATGGGTACTGTGGAATTGAACCAGTGCCAACAGGACTTTTCAAGCAAGCACCGTTTAACTACTGAGCCATCCCCCTAGCCCCTAATTTTTTTTGTTTTTGTTTTTGTTTTTGCTTTGTTTTTCAAGGTAGGGTCTCACTGTAGCCCATGCTGACCTGGAATTCACTAGGTAGTCTCAGGCTGGCCTTGAACTCACATCTATCATCCTACCCCTGTTTCCCAAGTGTGTGCCACCACGCCTGGCCCTAATGCCTTTTTTTGTTGTGCTAGGGATCACACTCAGTGCCTCATGAATGTAAGCCAAGCACTACCAACTAAGCTATTTCTCTAGCCCCTTGGTTAATTTCTTTGCATCTTTTTAAAAAATATATTTTATTTATTTATTAGAGAGAGAAAAAGAGGCAGAAGGAGGGAGGGATAGAGGAAGGGAGAGAATGGGTGCACCACGGCCTCCAACCACTGCAAACAAACTCCAGATGCATGCGCCTCGCCCCCCCCCCCATGCATTAGGTTTACGTGGGTCCTGGAGAATCGAACCAGGATCCATTGGCTTTGCAGGCAAACATCTTAACTGCTATGCTCTCTCTCCAGCCCTCTTGGCATCTTTGGCCAAACACTTTGGGTTCAGTATATTTGGTGAGTGACTGTTGGAATAAAGGGGGGAAAACACAAGCTCCCTTCCCTCCAAGCCTAGTGAACTTATAAATAACTTGGGCCTGTCCACAGCAAATTTCCCCTGCCTTCATATTATGACTGTAAGGAGCAAATAGGTGGAAAGAATAAGTGACACCCTTATCCTCCTCCTCATTAAAACAAAACCCAGGGTAGTGAAATGGTTCAGTGGATAAAGAGCTTGCTGCACAACTCTGAGTATCTGAGTTCTGATCCCCAAACCCCATCTAAAGAGTCTGAAATTGTGGTGGGCTTCTGTAATCCCAGTGTACCTACAGTAAAGGGAGAGGCAGAGACAATTTCCCAGAAGCTCACAAAAGGTAGTGAACAATGAGAAGCCCTGTTTCAAATAAGTGGAAGATGAAGACTGACCACAAATTGTCCTCTGCCCTCTATCAGTGCACCATGGCACATGTGCACCTGCGCGCACACACACACTCCAAATAAATGACAAAAGTTCCATCCATCACCCCGAGGTATTAAAGAAGAAAACTCTCTACCAATAATGGCATTAGAGATCCAGGGGAGAAACTCTCAAAGGCAGAACATGGGTGAGGGAGCTCTGGGTTACAAGGTCCACCTCACCAGAGTGTTGTTCCCTTTATGGGATCAGTTACTTTCTTTTTTTTCAAGGTAAGGTGTTACTCTAGGCCAGGCTGACCTGGAATTCACTATGTAGTCTCATGGTGGCCTCAAACTCATGCAATTCTACCTCTGCCTTCCAAGTGTTGGGATTAAAGGTATGCACCACCACGCCCAGCTCAGTTACATTTTCTAGAGGGAGTCAGGACAAGACTCTTCTGGTCAGCGGCCAGTAGGCCTTGCACTTTGAGAGCCCCACACAACCCCTGAAGCAGAGTGGATTGGCAATTGTCTCATTGGAAATTCTTTTATTCCCCAACTCTTTATACATATGTTTGCACCAAGGAGTTCTCTATCTCTCCTCAGACATCTTAGCAAGAAACCCCTCAACACTCGGTCATCCCCCTCTGCTGAATGGATAAACCAGTCCACCATGAATCTTCAATTCTGGGACCAGTAAAATCCTTCCTAAGGAAACCTTTTCTCTCCATGCACTATTCAACCTTCATCAAAATACTATTCCCACAAAAAGGCACAGGAAGAAGACTATAGGCTATTTGAAAACAAAGGCTGTAAAGTTTATTAGTTCCTTTGTGTCTCACCACATAACCTTGTGTCCATAGTGTAAGTGACCTAGGCTATGGACACCTCTGGGTGAGATACCAGCTGAAGACTCTAGGGTTGTCTGGCGAGAACTGCCCTTTCTTCTATGCAGCAACCACTCACGATTCCCAAGGCTTTCTCCTTGCTGTCCTTCACATATCACAGCTTCTCATGTGTGAGACCCTGGTGGGCTACAAGACTGACCCCACCTAGCATATTATAGTAGGATGGGAGCTCCTGGACTCCTTACCCCAGTACCTGGTAGTGACTGTCCTCTCCCCTTTCTTCCAGGTCTCCAGATCCTTCATACTATGTCTGTCTGTCCTCTAAATTTCATACCCTTAGATGCTTTCATTTAAGAACATGGTCCCTCCACAGCATCAGCAGTCAATAAAGTTAGGTCCCTCTTTCCTTCTGGCCCCTCCATAGCTCTGTTGCTTTGTGGAACATTAGAAAGACCTTCACTTTTCTCATGTCTCACCACATCTTGGCTGTCAATGCTATTCCCTCAGTGAGAACACCCCATCTACTTCCTGTACTCCCTCAAATCAACCCAGCTGCTTCCTCCAGAAAGCCACTGGTTATCACTCAGGTCAGAACCAGCCTCCCTTTAGTCTGTTACAGAACTTTTCCAAAGTGTCCAGACCACTCACTTCACTGCTTCCCTGTGGATGAGTCCATCCTCAGCTAAGCACATACAGCACTGGGAAACAGGTTCCTGCCAGGCAGGGTGTTTCTCTCATGGGGTCTAGTGGTGCTTTGTGCATAATCCAAGGGACCTATCATATAAACGTCTGTACAGACATGACCTGAGAATATACTCCCAATCCAAGAAAGATATGCATCCTACCAAGAACAACAGAAGATCCAATGGGCTGCTCCCAAATGGAGGTCTTTCACCAGAGTGTGCACTTGGGGTCCAGCAATGGGATGAGTGAGTGAATGAAGAGAGTACAGGCAGCCATCAAGACCTGTACTGCTCAAAGGAGCTATTCCACAGGTCATGTTCTCAGAGCCATTTGTACCCAGGATTCTCCCAGAAAGCATTGCTTGCTATGATTTTCAGAGAAAGGGCAGTTTCTTCTGCAAGCTACAGACTGCTGGAGTTCCAAAAAGGCTCTCTTCTGCAGCTACGTAGAACATGCAGAGAGAAGCAGATCAAGGTTTGAAGTTGAGATCTCGGACAGAGCCATCCACTGTTTCTAGCTGTGGGCCTTGAGAACTTCCTCTCTGAAAAGTGTTAAGATTAGGAGGCTCATGGGGTGAAAAATGTCATATGTGCGCAAACACCAAATCCCTTCAAACTTTGTTCTAAATTGAAAGCCTCATCAAAGTCTCCTGCTTCTTTGACAGGAAGGGAACAGATCACACCTAGAAAACTGACAGAAAAATGACAGGTAGCCATTGGCATTTGCATTCTTATTTGTAGTTTGTTTTGTTTTGCCTTTTAATTTTTTTTCCTAGAAAAGAAAAACAACCAGGGGAATTCATATGACAAACTATCAGTGTCAGGATGGCAAGGGAAAGAAAAAGGCCGGAGGCCACAGGGAGATAATAAAAAGTGGGTTCTGAATCACATGGAACAGCCCACAGAGTCATGTCCTCATCCTCATGAGATGACTGTTCACTTTGGCATGCGTGTTAAGTGCCCCGTCTTCTGGCCTGCCCACTCAGACACCATGGTCAGAGAGAGCTGGTCATACTTCAGAAACGATAATGGCAAGCTCAGGGCTTCACAGAGACAGACTTAACTCTTGATTTTGTGCTCAGGTATCACACGGCAGCCTTTCTTGCCTCAGAGACGGGTCTGGAAGAGTGGGAGAGTCACCCTGGAGTACTTCATCATCACAGCAGTGAACTCGAAGCAGATGCTCACTCATGTGCTCACGCTGTCTTCACCCACACAGGCATCTGTCCACACATCCCCACTCAAAATGGTCAAAGAATGGGGAAGTGACAGTCCTCTAGAAGTTACAGCTTAATGGCTGTATACATTCTCCATTCTTGCTCAAAATGTCTATCAGCTTAAGAGTGGGAGGAGATTAGAATCTGTCTTTTTCAGTTCAGCACTAGACTGAAACCTAGTAACTCAACACCTCGGCCATCTGCATCCATGCTGCAGGCCTTTCAAGTTCAACCCACTTTATGGCCCAAATCTTGGGGCAGAAAAATATACTGGACCCAGACCAAAAAGGAGAGCCAGAGTGACAGGCCAGTAGCATACTGCAAGACCAGAGTACATTCCAGAAGGGAAGAGGGGCATGCAGCAAGCTGTAGCCCCAAGTCACAGTCTAGGGGACATACTGAGTCTGAAGGCTATAACCAGACCTCCATGTATGACAGGGTAGTCCTAACACTAACCTGATGGCCCGCTGGATGGAGTTCCTATGTGGTGAATAGAGGGTCCTGCCCTGTTTGGCCCCCATGCCTGAGCTGAGGCCAGGTTATATCTCAGTGCCACAGTTCTGAGGAGCACCACGCTGGCCAGCCAGCCAGGCCACAGTCCTCAGCCCCTCAGGGGCCACATGGTTCTGGATCTACAGAAAGGCCCCAGGGAGCCACAGCTGCCAGAAGGGAAGGAGCCAGGGCAGAGCTGGCATTCTGCTGGAGAGACTCTGGGAGGAGCTATGGTCCAAAATATTGCAAAGCCATAAAGGATAGGATACATTTCTGAATAGCCACAACAGCCTTGTCCCTATATTAAAGAGAGAATATGGCTGCTGCTGCTTGGTTTTTGTTTTTCCTCTTAAAACCACCCACAGTTAAGAGGTAAAGAGTCTAGGAGACTCAGTCCCCTTTACACAGGTCCTCTGTAGGATCACTCTCACCCAGATCAGCTCTCCTTGCCTTGCTACAACAATGTGAAGCCAGGGCAAGGTGAGAGAGCAGCTTCCCTGCTCCCCAACAGCAATTCCTTCTCCCCAGAAAACCAGAACACATGTGAGAAGTCCAAAGATTAAAGTGCAGACAATCCACAAAGTGGACAGCTTGGGCCTGGGCACTCTGGAAAGGAATGAAGGGGCTAGCCCAGGGCTATAGGTACGGAACAAACGCTGAGCCTAGCAAAGTGAGCCTGTAGGACACAGTTCCTTTTCCCTTGTGCCCGGTTGGCACTTCTCTCTGGGACTGCCCAATCACTACCAGCAGCAACACGAGAAAAGTCCCAGTCCCAAAGATATGGCCCACAAAGGGAGGAAACTCGTCTGACCATCCTTCGTTGGGTGTGGCTAGAAATAGGAAAGGAGCAGAGGGTGGCAGGAAGGGAAAGAGTGCATTATAGAAAATCACTAAATCCCAGCTCTTGGGAGCAGGGACACATGGACAACCCTAGAGGCAAGAGTCTCTCCTGGGGAAGGTTTGATGAAAATGGTCAGGGTCCTACCAGTGAGGCCTGCTAGGGGAAGGGGCTGCAGAGGACTAGAGCCCTGGCTGGCATTAGGGTGTATAGGCAGGGGGTGGCTGGAATTGGTTGATGACCTCATACTCTGCTGGGTAGGGTTCATTCTCTTCCATCTCAGAAAGCAGCTCCAGCGCCTGTTCCTCTTCCTCTGTTGGATAGTGGCGCAGGAGGTTGGCTGCAGTGGCTAGGATTGAGGCTCCACCAGCTCCTGCCACCAGGTAGAAGCTAACAGCAAAGGTGACGTATACCTGGGAGCCATGGTATTTCTTATGTTGCTGTTGCTGGGCCAGGATGAGTTCAGAAGCCCAGTAGGAAAAGCCGATGACTGTGGCACACTGCAGGACTGAGAGACAGAGGGACAACACAGAAGGGCGATTAGCAGCATCCTGCAGCCAAAATGCTTGTGAAACCAATTATAGACTTGCCTCATTCTCAGGGGACCATCCTGGCCACCAGCCCTGTAAGGAGAGCTCTCTTGGCCATGGAATTCTTGGCTTAGGGCTGGGGATGCTTTCTGTTTTGAAAATTTGCAATTGCTCAGTGCTTACCAGCATGCTGGGTTTAATCCCCAATACTCCTCCCCAACTAACAACAACAAAAAAAGAATGAAGGCTGCTGGATGTTGCTGGGCACTTAAATAAGGTCATGCAAGTCCATTCAATATACCAGGGACTGGAAAGTTGACTCAGAGTACTTGCTTGCTAATCTGCTGACCCTGGTTCAATTCCCAAGCTGCCCAAGTAAGCCAGATGTAACAAGTGGCACAAGTGTCTGGTGTTTGTTTGCAAGGGCAAGAGGACCTGGCATGCACTCCCCACCACAAACACACCATTCTTTTAAACTTTATTTATTTATTTGAGAGAGAAAGAGGCAGAGACAGGGAGAGAGAATGGGCACACCAGGGCCTCCAGCCACTGCAAATGAATTCCAGATGCATGTGACCCCTTGTGCATCTGGCTTACATAGATCCTGGGGAATGGGGCCTTGAACCAAGGTCCTTTGGCTTCACAAGCAAGCGCTTGACCACTAAGCCTTCTCCAGCCCTACATACCATTTTTTAAGATACTGATAATTCATTAAGTTGGCAGTTTTTTTGTTTCTGTTTTTATTTTTCTGAGGCAGAGTCTCACTCTAATCCCAGGCTGACCTGGAATTCACTATGTAGCCTCAGGTTGGCCTCGAATCTGGCTAAGTTGGAATGGTTTTTTAAAAGTTGGTATCTTGGCCAGCTGTGGTGGTGCACACCTTTAATCCCAGCACTCAGGAGGCAGAGGTAGGAGGATCACCATGAGTTCGAGGCCATCCTGAGACTACACAGTGAATTCCAGGTCAGCCTGGGCTAGAGTGAGACCCTACCTCAGGAAAAAAAAAAAAAAAAAAGTTGGCATCTTAAAAAACAAACAAAACACAATGCATTAACCCAAGCTTGGGGAGGTGAGTAGCTACGCCCAATCAGAGAGGGTGAAACCTGGGCCTACAAGGCAAGTAACCATGCATGCCAACCCAGGTACACAGCCTGGCACCTTTATTGCTCACCCCACCTCAGGCCCTGAACTTGCATGAACTTTAAATACCATTTTTAGAGAGCTGAGATATTCCTTGTGAAGTTCTAATAGTATTCTCTCTCTATAGCAGGCCTGTGATCCTGGCAAGAGTACCAGCAAATGAATGAAGCCAATGTTAAGGCACTCCAATACTCCATGAAATATTGAAGATGGCATATAAACTCTTCTCAGAGAAATGAGTTCCATGTGTCGTTTGTCCTAGGCCAGGTCCTCTCCTACTTGAGTGTGCCCTGAGCTTACCTGTGAGGATATGAGCAAAGGCATAGCGACGGGTGATTTTCAGGGCTGGATGCTTGGGCCCAAAGACATCCAAAAGGAATGCAGAGAGACTACACAGGATGCCCAGGAAACAGAAGGCAGCAATGACCCTCAGGAGGAGCACTGTTTGAGGGTTCATACAGAAATCTGTGGGGGAAGAACAAAAGCTTCAGGCTCAAGTAACACCTGGGGTGTTCTGCACTATCTGGGAAAGAGCTCAGTCCCCTTCCACCACAGTTCCAGGGAGCTAGGAACCCTAGAAAACTCTGTCAGCTCCATCCACCAACTGCTCCGCAGAGGGGCCAAACCACCTCCACACTGCATGCACACAGGAATCCTTAGTCACTGCTCCCATGAACTTTAAGTCCCCTTTTTCATGAAGATTGGACTAAGTGTAGGTTGGGCTTGCTATACTCTCCTAACCATTTTTCTCTTTTTTTTTTTTCCCCTAAGGTATTTTATTTATTTGAGAGAGAAAGAGGTAGAGAGAGAATGGGCACAAACGAACTCTAGACACATGTGCCACCTAGAGCATCTGGCTTTATGTGGGTACTGGGGAATCAAACCCAGGTCCTTAGGCTTTGCAGGCAAGCACCTTAACTGCTAAGCTAGCTTTCCAGCCCTTTTCTTTATTCTTTATTATTTACCTTTCTTGAGACAGGGTCTCCCTGTATATCCCATGTTGGCTTTGAACTCACTATGTAGCCCAGACTGGCCTCAAACTGATCCTTTTGTCTCAACCTCCTCAATGCTGGGATAGCAGGAATGTACCACCAGACCTTCAAGCCATTTTCAAGATCCTTGACAATTAAGTTGGTATGTTAACCTATTTTTCTAAAGATGCTTTGGGCCAGCAGAAAGAACCCATTGACTTCTGAGCTGAGAGAGCCAGAGTGGTTAAGGCCAGAGGTCAATAATGCTGGGTTTTCATTTACTCACTCATTCCTTTCCTTTTTGTTCCAAAAGACATTGAACTTGGAGACTAAGCTAAGTGAAATGAGCCAAACCCAGAAGGCACAAGAAACCAATAATCATCAAGTTCATTAATACAGAGAGCGGGATAGTGGGTGGCACAGACAGGAGAAAGAGAAGGTAGGGTGTTTGCTATTCAATGTGTAGATTTGCAGTTTGGATGATGAACAAGTACTGAAAATGTATAGTGGTGATGGCTTCACATTAATGTGAACATAATGTCACTGAAGTGGACACTTAAAATGGCAAATTTTGTGTTATGTATATTTCACTGCAATGAAAAATGAAGGGGTTGAACAGGAAAAAAACTCACGAGTTTCCACCCCTCCCAGAGGAGCTAATGGCAGTTAATGGTTGCTGGGGAAGAAGTCATGCTCTTCAGTGGTGTACACACTGGTAAGTTGCTCATACTCCAGTACATAACCCCACCCATGCTCATGCAAGCAACCCTAACTTAACTCAGTGGGTCACAAAGAAACCAAACCCCATGAAAGTCGAAGGCAACTAGTTGGGAAGAATACATTTAGCAAGCAGCGGGAGGGGGATGAAAGGATATGGGGATGAACAAATACTTTATATACAGTAGAAAATTATCAAAAATAAAAATGATTTGTATTTTCTGTTTTATCAAGGTAGGGTCTCCCTCTAGCTCAGGCTGACCTTTAATTCACTCTGTAGTCTCAGGGTGGCCTCAGACTCACAGTGATCCTCCTACCTCTGCCTTCCAAGTGCTGGGACTAAAGGCGTGCACCACCATGCCCAGCTAAAATTGTTTAAATAAAGGAGAAAAGGTTGAAGTTTAGAGAAATATGTAACTACAAAAGAATATTAAATAAATTAGGAAAGATAGTACTGTCTCATTTATTTTTGCTCCTTTCCTGAATGTGAGCAGAATAAAATACTGTTTTTTACTTTTTGATTTTTCAAGGTAAGGTTTCACTCTAGCCCAGGCTAACCTGGAATTCACTATGTAGTCTCAGGATGGCCTTGAACTCATGGCAATCCTCCTACCTCTGCCTCCCAAGTGTTTGATTAAAGGTGTGTGCCACCATACCTGGCTACTTTTTTTTTCAAATTTAAATTTTTTTCAAAAGTAATTTTGTTTTGTTTGCAAGCACAAGAGAGAATGGGAGTGGGTACGCCAGGGTCTCCTACCACCACAAACGAACTCCAGGTATATGTGCCACTTTGTGCATCTGGCTCTATGTTAATACTGGGGAACTGGACCCAGGCCTTCAGGATTTGTAAGCAAGTGTCTTTAATGGTTGAGCCATCTCTCTGGCTCAATTATTTTTTCTCTTTTTTCTTTTGAAGCAGGTTCTCACATAGCCGAGGCTAACCTGGAACTCATTTCATAATCCAGGCTGGCCTTAACACTCATGGAGATCCACTTATCTCAGCCTCTTGAGTGTGAGATTAAAGTTGTGAGCAATCACACTTAACTTTTTTTAAAAAATTTTTTATTTACTTTTATTTATTTGACAGGGAAAGAGGGAGAGGCCAGCCTGGGCTACAAAGTAAGTTCCAAGTCAGTCTGGGCTAGAGTGAGAACCTGCCTCAACAAAAAAAGAAAAAAAAAGGGGTGGGGGACAGATACACAAACAGTAAAGGAAGTGCAAAACAAAACTGATGGCTGGAAAGTAGGGCTGGCTAGAGCCGTAGCTCAGTTGGTGGAGTGCTTGCTTAGATGTGAGAAACTCAGCGTTAAATTCCAAACACCACATAAACTTGGGGTGCTGGTGGTCCGCACCTGTAATCCCAGCTCTGAGAAAGTACCTGAAGTGGGAGAATTAGAAGCTCAAGGCCATCCTCAGCTACAAAACAAGACTGAGGTCAGCTTGGGCTACATAAGCCCTGCTTCAAGAGGAGGAAAAAAAAAAAAAAGAAACCAGAAAAACTTGAACTAGCTAGAGCAGAGACAGAAGTCAGCAGTGGGAAAAGCTAAGTTGCTAGAGCTCCAGAAGGCTCTGAGACTGAGAGCCCCAGGAATGAACCGAGGAAAAGGAAGGGGGCAAGCAGAAGAGGAAACCTCAAGGAAGCCCCCGGGGTGATGAGCATGCATCACACAGAGCAGTTTATATCTCCTTACAGTACTTGAGTATCTTTTATTATTTTTTTTAATTTCAATTAGAAAGTTCTGTACCTGGTGCCAAATCCCTGTGCTACCACAAGCTACCTATGACCTTCAGCCTGTCACCTGATGACCATTGACCTCTGTTCTCATGGATCAAATGAAAGCAGTAGGACCTACCTAACCCAACACAGGGTGTACAGTGCCCATGGAGAGGGCCACCTGCCAGGTTAGCCAGGCCTATTCCAGCCGGACCACAGTCTTATCAACCTGGTGTGCCTTCTGCTCTTACACAGGTCTTCCCAGAACAGTGGGCCAGAGGAAGAGCTCACTAGAGTCACACTGAGGGTCTGCACCACCAAAGCGACAACTATGGTACAGAGAAGCGCTTCTGACTCCACCCAAGAAGCATGCTTTGTTTTTCTTTCCTTTTCCTTTTTTCAAGGCAGGGTCTTACTCTAGCATGGACTGACCTGGAACTCACTCTAGCCCCAGGCTGGCCTCGAACTCTTAGTGATCCTCCCACGTTAGCCTCCAGAATGCTGGGACTAAAGGCGTGTGCCACTTGAACTGTCTTTCCTGACTCCAAAGCTGTTAAGTCATCAGGTTTTGGAGGAAAGTCAAAAACATGAATGTCCTTCTGGGTGATGTTAACGAATCCCCAGGAGGCTGCTCCCTATGACAGCTGGTCATGCAGGGGGCAGGGAAAGGGGTCCTCAGAACATCTCTTGGGGACACCATCAATGCTTCTCACTTTTCCTTCCTAGACATCAATATGGCAGTGTGTTCCTTCCCACCCCCCAGAACTGCCTCAAAGTCTCCAAAGACTGGGTAGGTTTAACTTTATAATGGGAGGAAAGGAGCACATAAGTCTTGACTTTAAATTCAATAGTTTTAGGGGCTGGAGAGATGGCTCAGAGGTTAAAGGCACTTGTCTGCAAACCTTCCAGCCTGGGTTCAATTCCCAGTACCCATCTGGAGTTTGTTTGTAGTGGTAAGAATACCCATTCTCTACCTCTCTGCTTGCAAATAAATAAAATACTAAAAATTTTAGGGCTACAGAGACATTAATCATGGTTGACCACAGCCACTAGAAGATCAAAGGCCTTCCAGGAAGGGCCTGGGCACCTGAAGGGTGGTGGTAACAGAGGCTTAGCAGTTAAGGTGCTTCCCTGCAAAGCCAGTGTCTGGATTTCATTTGCAGTGGTGCCCTGGTATACCCATCCTCTTTCACTCTATATTCCTTTCTTTCACACTTTCTCTAGTAAATAAATAAAAATATATATATTTTTTAATTCAGTGGTTTAGCCCACTATACTCTAGCAACACATCCCATCTTCCAGTTGTGCTCTGGCCTGTTTATTTTGGTAAACACTGCTTGACTGTCCCCTCTAGTCGTCAGGGAAGAAGGCAGCTGCTGTGTAATAGGATCCTGAGGAACTGACTTTGCCCAAGGTCACACTGGTGAGTCACAGGGCTGGATTTGTTTTGAAGGCCCTGGCTTTTCCTGTCTACCTGCCCACAGCTCTGTCTCATTCCTGATCCAAGTGGGCTGCAGGCAGGAAAGCTGAAGTGGCTTTTCCCCAGCCTCCTGCCGCTGCCCCATCTCTTTCCAATCTTGCTCCAGTTCCTGTGGGTTAGAGGTACTCCCAAAGCCTGGGTCCTTCAGTATCATCTTACCATCTGCTCTGCCTCACCTCACTGTGACTTTTCTTGGCTTTTTTTTGTTTTGTTTTGTTTTGCTTTTCGAGGTAGGGTCTCTCTCTAGCCCAGGCTGACCTGGAATTTACTATGGAGTCTCAGGGTGGCCTCGAACTCATGGCAATCCTCCTATCTCTGCCTCCCAAGTGCTGGGATTAAAGGCGTGTGCCACCACGCTTTCTTGGCTTTTAGACAAGCCTGTGACAAAGACCACCAGCAGAGCTCTCTAGTTCCTAGCTGGGTCATCCCACAGATTTCAGTGGCACCAAGTTACATGAGAACAGGCCCCAAGGGACCCTGGCAGTAGTGGTTTGCCTCTGTTACCACCACCCTTCAGGTGCCCAGGCCCTTCCTGGAAGAAGGCCTTTGATCTTCTAGTGGCTGTGATCAACCATGATTAACAGACATCAAATCCCAAACTTCCTCATTCTCCAGCTGACAGAGGCTGTGGGTGGGGTTACTTGCTAGTGACTCTGGAGAGGCAGAGGGGAGAGGGGGGCCTCCTGCCCCAGAGACATTAAAAGTCTGAGCATTTCTTTTTTTTTTTTTTTTTTTTGGTTTTTCGAGGTAGGGTCTCACTCTGGTCCAGGCTGACCTGGAAGTAACTCTGTAGTCTCAGGGTGGCCTTGAACTCACGGTGATCCTCCTACCTCTGCCTCCCGAGTGCTGGGATTAAAGGCGTGCGCCACCACGCCCGGCTAAAAGTCTGAGCATTTCTTGTGACCTGAACCCAGAGGAGCTTTAGGTCAGAAGCAAGCAGACTTTGGGAGACTGGGAGAATTCAGGAAGAAATCTGTTGAGCTGGTCAGATTTGCTAAAGCTTTCAGAGCTCTATGGCTCACAGCTAAAGAGGAAACAGCTGGCTCTTCCTCAGGTCCACCAACTTGCACCTGATTACTGAGGCAATATAGGATAAAACACAGCTTTGGCTGGACTTGTAATTAAAAACTCAATTAGAATGGGAAAAGATGAGGGCTGGGCATATTGGCACATGCCTTTAATCCCAACAGGCAGAGGTAGGAGGACAGCTGAGAGTTTGAGGTAAGTCTGGGACTACAGAGCAAGTACCAGGTCAGCCTGGGTTAGAGGGAGACCCTACCTAGGAATAAAAAAGAAAAAAGAAAGAAAAAGATGAGTTTCGCGTAGCTCTGACTGGAAGGAAAAGGAACTTGAACTGAGAAAATAAAATAAACAAAAACTGGGCAGGCACCTTTAATTCCAGTACTCGGGAGGCAGAGGTAGGAGGACTGCTATGAGTTCGAAGCCACCCTAGGACTTCATAGTGAATTCCAGGTCAGCCTGAGCTGAGCAAGACCCTACCTCAAAAAACAACAACAGCAACGAAAACAAAAACAAAAACAAACAAACAAAAAAAACCTGGAGGGCACTAAGGTGCGGTAGTAATAAGAACATGGACTTTGGCATCAACAGCACTTGGATTGGCTGTGCGTTCCTGAGAAGATTATGTACCCTGAGTTGTAACATTTGTGCAGTAGGGCTGAAGACAGTAGCTACCAAATAAAGATGAAACTGAAAAGTAAATAAGGAGTATGCTTAGCCTCATACCTGGCACACAGACAGGAGCCAAGAAATGGTTAGGCTGTTCCAGACCCTGCTGGTCCACCCTACTCACTCTCAACCTGCAGAGACCTTGGGAAATACCTTTAAGCACCACATTTGCTCAGCACAGGTCTACATCGGGATGGGGCCATCTCAGGCTTCTAGGTAAGTACATCTGTCAGGCCTAGGGAGCAGCCCAGACATACAGGACACCATATGTTTGAAGGCCACTAGGTACCACAAATCCCACAAGCAGAGAGAATGGGAGAGAAACAATGAGGGAACTCATGATTCCTCACTGTCTAACGTGATGGCTTAAAAGGCCTCACTGCCAACATTCAACTTACAAGCAGGCACCAAGTGTTCCTGGTTTGTAATGGCCAGGGAGATGGACAAATAAGCAGAAACTACATGGCTTAAGATCTTTACAACACACAGCAAGCACAATGTAAAGGTTAAGGCAGCATGCTTGAAAAGGACAAAATTTGGTTTGAATAATTTCTTAGGAAGAGTGAATGCATATGTTGAACAAATAAGAGCCTGTACCAAAAACTTGTTTTTATTTTAACATGACTTGGACAAAGATGCACACCAAAGTAGAATTTGGTGAGATCCTTCCTTACCGTAACTAGAGTACAACCCAGGATAAAAATTACAAAGGACACAGCACCACTTTTGTTTGGTGTCAACAGATGGGAGGCAGTCTAAGAGATGCTACCCAGATGGGCAGCCTTGAGGAGACAGCTTTACTTTTCTGAGTCAGTTTCCAGAATTTTTGAGATACGGATGTAAGGATCAGACTGCCTCTCCCTCCATCACCTGTCCCTCCATGGATGACCTGCAAGGAAGCATCATGAACTCTTTCCTGGTTTGCATGTGACCCTGAACTCCTAAAACACCATGCATTGAGGACAAAAGCCTGGATGAAGGGGCTGAAGGTGGCAGCTGTGCTTCCAAGAAGGCAAGTGCAGAGGGATGTGCCAAGGGGAAAAGCATCCAGACTCAGTCTTGATGGATCTTTGTGTCATCAGCTATGCACCAAGGAAAAAGCTGCACATCACTCGGCCTACACCCAGTGGGTGGCTTCAATTTTAAAAAGAGTATACTCAGGGGCTGAAAATCTAGGCCACAGGATAAGGTGTTTCATCTTAGTCCCACAGCAGTGTTTACATCCAATGCAGAAAGGAAATCTGACCTTTTCACCAAATTCCAGCCTCTAAGACACCTTGCCTTACAGGGCTTCTGATTTTGGACAGTGGACATCTGGAGCACACCAGTCAGAGAAAGAAACAAGACTCAAGAATGGTTCCAGGGCTTAGTGGTTAAGGCACAGGCCTGTGAAGCCCAAGGACCCCGGTTTGATTCTCCAGGTCCCATGTAAGCCAGATGCACATGGTGGCACATGCGTCTGGAGTTCGTTTGCAGTGCCTAGAGGCCCTGACTGTCTATTCTCACACACACTCTCTCTCTGTCTCTAATTAATAAATAAAAATAAAATCTTAAAAAAAAAAGAATGGTTCCAAGAACCTTAAGGGTAATGACCTATGCTGTTAACTAAAGACTAGCTGAGGTCCACTGACCACTTGTAGATTAAAAAGCAGGTGGTACAGTCCTGCCCTCCCAAGACACAATCTTTACCCTATTAGCGACAGGAAGTCATGTGGCTTCCTGGGACAGGCTTTCCTACAGACCCTTGACTTCTCATCCATAAATAGAAAAGACTTGGCTGCGAAACAGGCCTGAGGAGCGGTGCAGAATCATATCTAAGTAAGGCATACCTGTAATTCCAACTGTTGAGGGTGGCAATGGAACTGACTTCTGATGACCTAAAATGCCATTGGCCCTCTTTTTTCTAATGTAAGTCCAATTACCATACAACATTAAAATACCGTTTAAATCTAGTCATATTAAAAGTTCCATTTTCTCCATCAATCAAGCTGCCTCAAAGCAGCTTTCCTACATATCCATAGGTTCCTTACTAGGGGGTAGGGAATTGTGATACTAGCACCCTTACCTCTCTCAGTGTACAGTGCCCTTCCTCCAGTAGAATCCTAAAATAGCTGCAGTCTGGGTTAGCATGACTGTTAGGAGTGGGTGCTTAGCTGAATAACATTAGAATTAATGAGGGGCCGGACCCTAAACAGAGCCACCTGGTGGGCATGAACACCAGACAGGAAAAGGACTGTTTCTTTCAAATGCCTGACACTACTTCAATCTTAATTCTGTATCGTTTCCCAGGCCCGGAGGGCTGGAGTGCAGCCGCCTCACCTTTCAGCAGGTCGGGGTGCACGTAGCCCAGCACGTCCGAGACCCCCAGCTCCTGGCGGGAACAGGTCCCTCCATGGATGTGCAACCAGGCGGGCTCAGCGAGGGCAGTGCACAGCGCCGTGATGGACAGGGCACCAGGCAGGGCCGAAGCCAGGCTACGCTCCGGCTGCTTGGGCAGAGCGCTGCTTCCCGGGCTCCTCCGCCGGCGCCCTCCCGGCAGCCCTGCGCCTCCGGGGGCATACATGCCCGGGGCCGCCCGCCGTCGCTCTGCGGTCGCTGCTGGTGGCCGCCGACCTCCGCCGGACGCGCTGAGCCTGCCTGTCAGGGGACGGAGAGCATTGCACTGGGTTGGGATGGGAGATGGGACCCCGAGCTGAGCGCAGACCAGAGGACTGCGGGGATTCGGGAGCGGGCGGGGACACAGGACTCTGGATTAGGGTGCGGGACGAGAACTCCGGGAGGAATGAAGGTTTAGGTGGTAAGAGCACATCGCAGTATGGGGGGCGGAGCTACTGGGGTCGGCTACCGGCGCGGGGGCCGCGGGGATCTTGGTTCTTGGCCAGGGGGCTGGGTGCCTAAGATGCTTCTGGGCCGCGGGGACTGGGACCCGAGATTTGGGATTCGCACTGTGGGGTGCGACCTAAGAGGAAAAAAGACCCTCCCTTTTCTAGCCCCTGCTCCTCACCGCTCAGGAGGCCTCAGGGTCGGGATGGCGGCGCTCCGCCCCGTCACGGGCTCCTCAGCTGCCTGAGGCCGAGCGATCCCAGGCCCCAATCCCGCAACGCCCAGACAGACCCGGGCCGATGCACTTCCGGCTTCCTCCTCCTCGGCCACCGCCTCCTCCTGCGCCCCGCCGAGTCCTCCTCGCGCGTCATGGTGTGCGCGCGCCGCCTACTCGTGCGCAGTGTCTGGCGGGACTGGTAGTTCGGGGCGGTGCTGCGCTGCTTTCCATTGGGGCAGGTGAAGGGAATGACTACAGGTCCCAGAGGGCGCCGCGGCCTAACAGCGGGCGCTTCAGTTCCCAGAGAGACCCTCCCTCGGCCATTGGGTCTTATAGTGGACTTGGTGGAGGCGCGCGCCGTGGGTCCCGCGGTCAGTGCGCTGTTTCTGTCCACCTCCTCCTCACTGTGCACCCGCCGCCATGAAGGACTCGCTGGTGCTGCTGGGCCGCGTCCCGGCGCACCCCGACTCCCGCTGCTGGTTCCTGGCCTGGAACCCCACGGGGACCCTCTTGGCCTCTTGCGGAGGCGACCGTAGAATCCGCATCTGGGGCACCGAGGGTAAGGCCCGCCCTAGCTTAGTGACCCTGGTGCTAAGGGAAAGGCGGCGTTGAGTGTTCCATTAGCTACCCAGAGACGGGTTTGTCGGGGAAAGGAAGTCTGCAAGGACTGGAAGCAAGATGTCGACACAGTGTGAATGTTGTGGGAATTAGGATAGCTATTGAGGCCAGAAAGATGGGAAGAGGAAAAGTAGCCTGCAGGCAATTTGGGGTATTTGGAAGCCATCGACTGTTTTAAAGTAGGAGAGAGAGGTTAAACTACCTCCAGAGGAAATACATTTCACAAGTTCTCTGTAAGAACTTGAGTTTTGTCCCCACACGGAGTGCCACTTGCAGTTCCCGTTATTGATTGGCATTGAAGTGCTTCAGCATTTTATTGTGCATCCGACTCCAGAGCCTGGTCTGCCCCTTGCTTGTAGGTGACAGCTGGATTTGCAAGTCTGTCCTTTCTGAAGGCCATCAGCGCACTGTTCGAAAAGTAGCCTGGTCTCCATGTGGGAATTACTTGGCTTCTGCCAGCTTTGATGCGACTACTTGCATTTGGAAGAAGAACCAGGAGGACTTTGAGGTAACCAGGCTGGATGGGAGCAGATTGTTGCTTGTTTGCTCCCTGATCCAACCTGGGCCAAATAGGCTTACCTATGAGAAGGCAACATACAGCTTCACTTAATTTTTTAAAAATATTTTTTTTATTTATTTGAGACACACACACACACAGAGGAAGAGGCAGAAAGAGAATGGGCGTGCCAGGGCCTCCAGCCACTGCAAAGGAACTCGAGATGCATGTGCCCCCTTGTTCACCTGACTTGGGTCCTGGGGAATCAAACCTGGGTCCTTAGGCTTTGTAGGTAAACGCCTTAAGTGCTAAGTCATTTCCCCGGCCCTCACTTAATTTTTTACACTTTAAAAATAATAGCCAGGTATGGTGGCCCACATCTGTAATCTCAGCACTTGGGAGACTAAGGCAGGAAGGAGGATTGCCATGAGTTCAAGGTTAGCCTGGGCTACAAAATGAGACCCTGTTTCAAAACAACACATTGTGACCTTAGACTTTTAATTTATTTGAGAGAGAGAGGGAAAAGGCAGATAGGAGGAGATAATGGGCATGTCAGAGCCTCTAGCCACTGCAAATGAACTCCAAACGCATGCGCCCCCTTGTGCATCTGGCTTACCTGGATCCTGGGGAATTGAACTGGGGTCCTTAGGCTTCACAGGCAATCGCCTTAACCACTAAGCCATTTCTCCAGCCCCATGACCTTAGATTTTTTTAAGTACTTTATTTTTATTTATTTATTTGACAGAGAAAGAGGGAGGGGGAGGGAGAGAGAATGGGTGCCAGGGCCTCCAGCCACTGCAAATGAACTCCAGACAGGTGCGCCTCCTGTGCATCTGGCTAACGTGGGTCCTGGGGAGTAGAACCAGGGTCCTTTGGTTTTGCAAAGGCAAACACCTTAACTGCTAAGCCATCCCTCCAGCCTGACCTCAGATTTTTTTTTTTTTTTTTTTGACTTAAGATTCTAAGACTCTCAGCTGGGATTAATTCTAACCCCTCTTCCCTTTTCAGTGTGTAACCACTCTTGAGGGCCATGAGAATGAGGTCAAATCAGTAGCGTGGGCCCCATCTGGCAATCTTTTGGCCACCTGCAGCCGAGATAAGAGTGTGTGGGTCTGGGAAGGTGAGTCCAGGTTCCTTTAGGAAGAGTGGAAAACCAACATATTAACATTCCTCCCTGTGCCCCTCACAAATTAGTTCCTTTCTTTGTTTTTTCCACAGTTGATGAAGAAGATGAATATGAATGTGTCAGTGTTCTCAACTCTCATACACAGGATGTCAAGCATGTGGCTTGGCACCCAAACCAGGAGGTAAGAGTCAGGCAAGATGTCTTAGTAGGAAGGACCCCTTGTATGGAGGTTTGTGCCCAGCCTGCCTGTGCTCTTCACCCACAATCTGGATTTTATAGGGATTACTGTGACCAAAGAACTGTAGTCTGTGTAAAAGCAGATCCCTAAGGCTGTTCTGGTAGGGTTTGATATTGGAACCATAAGTACTATGTCACCTTTCTCCCTTTCCCAGCTTTTAGCTTCAGCTAGCTATGACGACACAGTGAAGCTCTACCGAGAAGAAGAGGACGATTGGGTCTGTTGTGCTACCCTAGAAGGTCATGAGTCTACTGTATGGAGCTTGGCCTTTGACCCCAGTGGCCAGCGCCTGGCATCTTGCAGTGATGACCGTACTGTGCGCATTTGGCGCCAGTATCTACCAGGCAATGAACAAGGTAAAGGTCTAATAGTAGAGCTAAAGAAGATTGTGCTCCTCAGGGGTTTCCAGTGTACTAAGACACATCCATGAATTGTGACATTTAACATTGAGTAAAAGTAAACTGAGCCATAAGACAGCTGCAGATAGAATGTGGGAAGAATTGGGGAAAGCTTTATGGCAGGGCCATTCCATCCAAGTTTTGAGAAGGCAGGCAGAATTATTTTGCTTTTCCTCTTGTTTTGGGGTAAGGTCTCACTCTAGCTCAGTGTGACCTGAACTCATTCTGTAGTCCCAGGCTGGCCTTAAACTCACAGCAATCCTACCTCTGCTTCCTGAGTGCTGGGACTAAAGGTGTGTGCACCACCATGCCTAGCTGGCAGGTAGGCTATTAACAGAAAAACTTACCACAAGAAAAGTGTAAGCCTAACAGCATGAGTAGGAATTGGTGGTGGGAATGCCTGGACTTAATGTCAGGAACAGGGCTCATTGAGGTGAAAGGGATGATAAGAAGGGCTTGTCAAGAAGTTGGTTGAGTTGGCTAGTGGGTGGCCCTAAAATGCAGATTAACTAGTTAGATATAATCAGTGGAACCAGGATGTTTCCTTCTCAAAATTCTTGTCTGGCCACAATGTGTAAGGCAGATAAGGAGGGTGGGAACAGATAGCTGGTGACAAGGACTCATGATTGATTGGTTGACTGAGGACAGGGTGAAGAAGGGCAAATTAGGTTCTCTACAGCAGTAGTACAATTAGTCCCCCGAGGTGCCCACTACATAGACATGCCTTGGGCTTAAGAGAAGTCTGTCGTGCAGGGGTGGAATGCAGCGGCTCTGACCCCAGCTGGAAATGTATCTGCACTTTGTCGGGCTTCCACTCCAGGACCATTTACGACGTTGCTTGGTAAGAACTCCATCCCAGCCCACCATAGCAGGAATCATAGGAATGTCATGGCCTGTGCTATTCTCTGGCACCTTGGCAGCACCTCGGAAGTGAGAACAGCCACCTCTAGTTCTTCATGTCAGGCCTGCCATGTTGGATTAGAGCTGGCTGGCCTGGGGTTCGTGGGAGCAGGAAGCTGACTTAGACCCAGACTTGTCTGGGTTAAGATCCTAAGATGTGAGTGCAGTACCTATTACCTCTTAGGGTTCACACAGCATCGTATTGTTGAAGTAATGATTGAGTTTGTATTTATAGTTTGGTAACAGTGACTCTGTTACCTTTATGGAGACTAGAAAACCCACAACATTTTCATAGGAGTTGAGGGCAGAGGGCAGTTCTGAACCTAAGGATTGGACCTAGGAAACAATTCCAAACCATGAAAAAAGCTCATGTCCATCCAAGGTTCACTTGTTAGCAAATGTTTGGGCATAACTATATTCCACAAAAATGGAATTAAATATGCCACATGTTGTCCAGTTCCATTTTTACTTCATGGAGAATTAATCCTAGCTGCTAGGCAAAGGCTACCAAACTAATGGTGTTTTCTGTGCAGAAATTGAAATGTGTTTTTAGCTAAGGAATTTTTCTAGGTGGTAGACAACTACTTAAAAACAAACTTAACCGCCGGGCATGGGAGGCAGAGGTAGGAGGATTGCTGTGAATTTGAGGCCAGCCTGAGACTACATAGTAAATTCCAGGTCAGCCTAAGCTAGAGTGAGACCCTACCATGAAAAATCAAAACAAAACAAAACAAAAAACCCAACCGAAACAAAAACATTAATCATTAGACAAGTGGTATTTTGCTGGTTTTATAAATTACTAAAATGGATATGCTTTTTGAACATTGTGTATTCAAAAGTTGTTTTTGTTATTTTGTTTTTGGTTTTCTAAGGTAGGGTCTCAGTGTAGCCCAGGCTGACCTCAAACTCACAGTGATCCTCTTATCTCTGCTGGGATTAAAGGCATGAGCCACCATGCCCAGCTGTTATTTCTTATGGTGATAGGTAACAGGAGAATCTTCAATGTTTATTTGAGAGAGACAGATATAGAGAATGGGTGTGCCAAGGCCTCTAGTCACTGCACGTGAACCCCAGATGCATGCACCACCTGCATCTAGCTTACGTGGGTACTGGGGAATTTGAGCCTGGGTGCTTAGGCTTTGTAGACAAATGCCTTACCGCTAAGCTCCCTCTCCAAACCCTTCAATGTTTATTTAAAAATAAGTTTTAAAATGTACTCAATTATGGTAAAATTCAAGTTATATCACTATTGAAAGGTTAATTACTTATGCCAAGTAGGAAAAGTGTAACTTGTACTTGTATGTGGGTTAATTCTGTATTTTAGGTTAATTGTCAAGGGGCATACTAGATGGAAATACCCAAAGATTTAGGAGGGTATTCTTTATGGCTCTAAATTAAGAATGCTCCTCCATCAGACTGTTAGCTAAGACCTGAGGTTTGGGAAGAGAATAGGGATTGTGGAACGAATCTCCATACCTAACATGCCAGGTTGGGAGGCAGGACTCTCCTGCATACCCACTGATGTGTGTGTTCCTTCCAGGTGTCAGCTGACAGGGGCATTGGCTACAGCTTGTGGAGATGATGCTATCCGAGTGTTTGAGGAGGATCCTGGCTCTGATCCACATCAGCCCACCTTTTTACTAACAGCCCACCTGCATCAAGCCCATTCCCAGGATGTCAACTGTGTCACCTGGAACCCCAAGAAGCCAGGGCTCCTGGCCTCCTGCAGTGATGATGGGGAGGTAGCCTTCTGGAAGTATCAACGGCCAGAAGACCTCTGAGCTACCTTGAGAGTCATGATTCTCTGGAAAATGCCCTAAGAAATTGCCAGTCACTGATAGGACCTGGAGAAGCATTCTTGACCTTCCTCTGGCTTGGCTTCTTCTGTTTGGACATGGGAAGAAGCCACAGGACCATTCTTGATTTTTCCTCCTTTGACATGAGCGCCTTTGTAGAGCCACAGATCATCAGTACATTGAACTACAAATTGTGCTTGCATTAAGACATGGTGTTCCATTTTGGGGGTGAATATAGTATTTATAATTGATACATATGTAGGAGGTGTGTGTTTCACACCTTTCTGAAATTGTAATGTTTGTAGAAATAATTATCCTTGCCCCAAGTCCTATTTTATAAGGATATTCACAAATTTTTAGAATTCTGTTGTCTGAAATAGGTCCCGCCTTCCCATTTCTAGATAAGTCCTTGAATTTTAAAACACTCAAGCCAAACATGGTGGCACAACGCCCAGCAGTTGAGAGGTAGAGGCAGAGAATCAGTTCAGGGCCATCCTTGACTGCGTAGTTTGAGGCCAGCCAGAGCTACATGAGACCCTGTCTGATAAGACAAAAAGGCATTCAAAATTAAAGTTTTTTTTTTTCCCTTTAATGAAGGTTTGTTCAGAGTAAGATGAATGACACATGTGCTATCCCATAAAAGGTCTCACATACCTCTTGTGACATGCTATGCTGCTACCTGGTATGAAAAAGTCAATGGGAAAGACACGAACCCTTAAAAGGAATTGTTACTGGCCACAAACTACCATGTCAGTGGGATACAGATCGGGTTTCAGTGAAGAACATGTACCCATTTACCAGTGGTATTGGGTTAAGAAAAAGATGTCTAGGCTGGAGAGATGGCTTAGCAGTTAGGGCACTTGCCTGCAAAGCCTAAGAATCCAGGTTCAGTTCTCCAGGTCCCAAGTAAGCCAGATACACAAGGTGGCACATGCATCTGGAGTTCGTTTGTAGAGGCTAGAAGCCCTGGTATGCCCATTCTCTCCTCTCTCAAATATTTTTTAAAAAGAAAAATATGTCTAATAGGAGAATATTTTAAAAAACTGAGAATCACTGCCTATGGAAAAATTATTCAGTCTTTTGACTGTGACAAATAGATTTAAACATGAAGATTGCCCCCAAACTTATACCTTTCCTTTAATTTTTTACATTGTAGAAATTGTGACCTAAGATTTTAGAATGAAAACTGAGGCAGTATCTATAGCAGTTGTTAGGATGGTTTGTAGATCCCTGGGAGTCTAGGACCCTTTCAGGGTCTGCCGTGTGGCATGATTAAGGCAATGGTATCAAACTAGTTTTCAGTCTTAAAACCTCAGCACTCACACAAAAAGACTTCCAACTTCACTTGGGCATGTTCTTGGTAGAAGTAATAAAAATGACTAATAAATGTTGACTTGTGACAAATATTGAAAGAATGGAAACTATGCTGAAAGCACTTGTATACACTTAGGTTAAGATTTCTTTTTGTAAATTTTTTTGTTTTTTGTTTTTTCAAGGTAAGATCTCACTCTAACTCAGGCTGACCTTGATTTCACTATGTAGTTTCACGATAGCCTTCTAATTCATGGCAATCCTCCTACCTCTGCCTCCCGAGTGCTGGGATTAAAAGTGTGTGCCACCATGACCACCTCTTGTATTTTAAAAAAAATTTTTTTTTTTGGAAGGGAAGGGAAGATAGAAAATGGACATGCCAGGGCCTTTAGCCACTGCAACTGAATTCCAGACACATGTGCCATCTTGTGCATCTGGCTTACATGGATATTGGAATCAAACCAGGGTCCTTAGGCTTTGCAAGAATGCTTTAACCTCTAAACCGTCTTTCCAGCCCTTTTTGTTAATGGGTGCACCAAGGCCTCTTGCCAATGCAAACAAACTCCAGATGTAAGTGCTACCCTTTGCATCTGGCTTTATGTGGGTACTACAGAAATGAACCCAGGCCTCCAGGCTTGCAAGCAAGCACCTTTAAGTGCCGAGTCATTTCTCCAGCCTAGGTTAAGTGTGTGTTTATTTTTAGAGGTAGGAACTTGCTCTAGCCTAGGCTAATCTGTACCATGCCTGCCTTAGATTATTTTAATACATATTTTATTTGAGAAAGACAGATAGCTAATGGCCGTGTCAGGACCTCTAGCCACTGCAGGTGAACTCCAGATGCATGCAAGTGCCACCTTGTGCATTCCAGCTTTATGTGGAGACTGCAGAATTGAACCTGTATCCTTTTGCTTTGCAGACAAGTGCCTTAATTGCTAAGCTATCACTCTAGCAATGGCTAAGATTTCTTGAAGAGCATTTGTGTTATTGAGTTCCACACTGAGATAGTTATGTTCTTCATAACATACCACAGATTTTTCCAGAACTAGCAAATCATTCTAGCAAATGGCTATTTGGCTGGCATTTTCTGAAAAATGAAGGAAATAAACACATCTTTCATGTTCACTACCAATAATGTATTTGTTTAAAAGCCAAAATTAGGGGCTGGGAAAATAGCTCAGTTAAGTACTTGCTATGCACGCATGAGCAGCTCAGTTTGGATCCCCAGCACCCACATAAAAGGTGTCTGTGGTGGTATGTGCTAGTACTGGGGAGATGGAGACAGAAGAATCCCTGGGGTCTGCTGGCTAGTTGAATCTGTGAGCTTTAGGTTCAGTGAGACACTGTCTCAAAAATAAGGTTGGGCTGGAGAGATGACTTAGCATTTAAGGCATTTGCCTGCAATGTCTAATATCCCGAGTTCAATTCCCCAGTACCCATATAAGGCCAGATGCACAAAGTGGTGCATGCATCTGGAATTCATTTGCAGTGGCTAGAGGCTCTGACATTCCCATTCTCTCATATTGCTTGTAAATAAAGTATTTTTAAAAACGGAAGCAATTTATTTTAAAATAGCTTCAAGCCAAGTATGGTGGTGCACACCTTTAATCCCAGTACTTGGGAGGCAGAGGTAGGAGGGCCACCATGAGTTTGAGGCCACCCTGAGACTACATAGTGAATTCCAGTCTGGGCTAGAGTGAGACCCTACCTCAAAAAAAAAAAAAAAAAAAAAAAAAAGGAATAGGGTTAAGAGTGATTGAGGGAGCAAAAAAAGTGATTGAGGAAGATACCTGATGTCAAACTCTAGTCCACCTATGCACATGCGCACCAACACATGCAAGCAGACCACAACCACAAAATGAAAATAGGTATGGTGGCACACATCTTTAATCTCTGCACTTTGGAAGGAGAGGCAGGAGAATTAAGAGTTTAAAGCCAGCCTGAGCTAGAGTAAGACCATACCTCAAAAAAAAAAAAAAGTTTTTTATTTATTTGAGAGTGATCGAGAGAAAGAGGCAGAGAGAGAGAGAGAGAGAGAGAATGGGCGCGCCAGGGCCTCCAGCCAATGCAAACGAATTCCAGATGTATGCGCCCCCTTGTGCATCTGGCTAACGTGGGTCCTGGGGAATTGAGCCTCGAACTGGGGTCCTTAGGCTTCACAGGCAAGCGCTAAGCCATCTCTCCAGCACCCCCCCCAAAAGTTTTAAGAAGCCAAAATTATGATTAGAAACTTACACTGCAACCATGAGCTTTGGTGGTAGTCATACTAACAAACATGATGCATTGCCTTGACATTTATATAATTAGGTAAGTCACTATGTTCAGTATGCTATAAAACCATTCAGATACTGATTCAAAGTGTTAGGTAGGGGCAGTGGGTTTAATAGTATAAAGATGCGTGGATAAAGTTTCATTGCCTTTAGGAAACTTCTATGTATAGTCTTGGGATAATATCAAAGAAGAGCTATAATTACAACTCACTTCAGTCCAATCACATACAACAGATTGAACATAGAAGCTGCTAAGAATCCTAACTGGCAAGATTTTTGTTTTGTTTTGTTTTTCAAGGTAGGGTCTTACTCTAGCCCAGGCTGACCTAGAATTCACTCTGTAGTCTCCAGGGTAGCCTTGAACTCACAGCGATCCTTCTACCTCTGCCTCCCAAGTGCTGGCATTAAAGGTTTGAGCTACCACACCTGGCCAGATTTTAAAATGATTACAAAACTGCATCATGCTACTCTCCTCTTAGGATTTTTCCTAATAATGAAGCTATTTTTTGTTGTTTTTTTTTTTCAAGGTAGGGTCTCAGTCTAGGCCAGGCTGACCTGGAATTCACTATGTAACCTCAGGGAGGCCTTGAACTCATGGTGATCCTACCTCTGCCTCTCAAGTGCTAGGATTAAAAGTATGCACTACCATACTCAGCCTGAAGCTTTTTTTAAATAAATTGCTTTTTTTTTTTTTAGTTTTTCAAGGTAGGGTTTCAGCTACAGTGAAATTTACTATGTAGTCTCATGGTGGCCTTGAACTCGTGGTGATCCTCCTGCCTCTGCCTGCTAAGACTAAAGGTGTGTGCCACCATGCATGGCTAAATTGCTTCAATTCTTAAAAAGACTTTTATTTATTTACAAGTAATGTGAGAGAATGGGCATACCAGGGCCTCTAGCCACTGCAAATGAACTCCAAATGCATGTGTCACTTTGTGCATATGGCTTTATAGGGGTACTGGGGAATTGAACTTGGGACATTAGGCTTTATAGGCAAGTGCCTTAACTGCTGAGCCATTTCAACAGTCCCTGCTTTTATTTATTTTGGTTTTTTGAGGTAGGGTCTCCCTCCAGCCCAGGCTGACCAATTTGAGGTTCTTAATTTTTCTGCATGGGAAAAGCATCCTAAAAACTGCTAACCTAGGAAAAATTACCATTCAGAAACTTTTACCAAGACTTGGGTCAAATTTAGCAGTGCTATTATGTACTTTTTAAAAATTTTATTAGTTTTCTTTTCAGCAAATACAGGCAGTTTGGTACCATTGTTTAGGCTCATCCATGATCTACCCCCTCCCACTGGACCCTCCTTGTTGATGTAAATGGGTTGTGCATTGTGGAGTTAGCCCACAGTTATGGGTAAGATAAATGTCTCTGCATATCATGACCCAACATGTGGCTCTGACATTCTTTCCACCCCCTCTTCCACAAAATTTCCCTGAGCCATGTTGGGTTCATTTTTGGTCTGCTTCAGTGCTGAGGTGTTGGGGGCCTCTGAGGCTCTGGCTCTCTGATTTGGTAGGAGTTGATTTTTATTATGTACTTTTTTGTTTTTCAAGGTAGGGTCTCACTGTAACCCAGGTTGACGTCAAACTCACAGCAATCCTATCTCTGCCTCTCCAGTGCTGGGATTCAAGGTATCTATCACCACACCTGTCATCCATAGTGCCAGCTACCCTCATCTGGTGCTGTGGCCTATGATGGCTGCAGAATTTCACAATGCATACCTTGAGAAGTCAGTATGTGTGGTTTTTCATCAACTTATAAAGTCAGCTCCTACAACCAAGAGGGAACAAGTCTGAAAGCCTGATTGAAGAGAAGCTTATTGTTGACTCAAGTCCAACACTCAAAAAGCAGGTTCAGCAGCTTTTGGCCAGGGTCTTGGGTTAGAAATTTAGCATCATTGCAAGTATACATGGTTTTCCCAAGTTATTTATTAGAATGACTCAAAAGGAACTACAAAGAGCATGCCTAAAGCCACTGTACACTGTTTATGCTTAAGACCTGCAAACACTGGACCCAGAGCTTGAATGTAAGGTGGCCAAGGGAGAAGTAAATGGAGGTGGGCTGGGATAATACCAGCCCTGCCTGGCCACGCCTCAAGAGGGCAGACCTGATCTCCACAACTAAGATTTTTCTCCCAACTGTCCACATTTCCTATTTAATACCAATGCTCCTCTACTGAGAATGCCTCAGACTCAATCTGAGTCACTGTCCGTCTCAGCTTCTTTCACATCCACACTGAACTTGTATTCCTGGTCACATCCCATGTAAGCATCACTCATGAAGTACAGGGTATAGTTGTGAGCACCTGTGGCTGGAGCCACAAAGTCTAACTTCACCTAGAGAAAACAAAGAAATGAGGTTAGCATGGACCAAGATGAACCTGTCCCACCCACCCAAGGCTAGTATACACACTCACTTTTGCTTTCTGCTGCAGGGTCAGCCTCTTGATGGAGATGAGGCTATTGGACTTGGCATCTCCAATCACCACCCACCAGCCTTCTTCACGTTTCTGCAGTGACCAAAAAAAAAAAAAAAAAAAGGTTTCAGCATGTAAAACTTGATACCACAGGCAACTCAGAATGCAGTAGACCTATAAAATGGATATAAAGTTCTCCAAAGTTCCCTCCTGAAATATAATCTGATAACCCAAGACTTTGAAACTGTCTAAAGATATCTCAGAAGGACTTAAAAAAAAATGAGTTGATTTACTTAAGTTTTTCAAGGTAGGGTCTCACTATAGTCCAGGCTGACCTGGAATTCACTATGTAGTCTCAAGGTGGCCTCAAACTCATGGCGATCATCCTACCTCTGCCTCCCAAGTGCTGGGATTAAAGGCATCCACGCCTGGCTGATCAACTCATTTTTTTACATTTTGTCTGATTTCTTCATCCCAAGGTACCTTCTCATTCAGTGTTTGCCACTGAATCTAAGATTGCACTACTAGAACTCTAGACTTAAGAGCCTAAGAAGCTTCAAGTTCTTCAGAAACTGAAGTACAAGATGTGCATGCTAGATGAGAAAAGTCCTAACACGGAGAGGTCTCTGCAGCAGAAGATCCGAAGCAAGTCTGTGAGGCCTCTGTGGACCTTGCCTCTATGGAAAAGCCCTCTCTGCTGGCCACTCCAACACCTTAAAGCTTATGTGCCCAGGTTTAACCTGATGTTTCCTTTGAGCCTGCTGAATTTGTCTATAGAACTAAGCATGAAGTTTATTTGGTATCTGCTACTAGTACCTTAATTATTCTCCATATAAAGACAATCAGATCTGTTTTGGGGGAGGGGTGGTGACACACATATATAGAAGCAGAGTGAAGTAGAACTGAGAAAGGAGAGTGGTGAAACACCAACGAGACAAGGTGTCCTGGAGCCAATTACAAACAAATGTAATAGTCATAGAGATACTGACAACACAACAGCCTAACTGAAGGTTTTAACTATGACAAGTCATCTAAATTGTTTAAAGCAGAAAAGAAAATCCATAGGTCTAAGATTAATTCTCAGCATTGTGATTTCATTATTACTGTAGACTATGTTCTCCTGGTGGGAAATATACTCTGTACCAAGGATCTTGATAACCTGATAAAGCCAGCTGACAGGACATACCTGTGGAAAGAGAGGTGCAATAACAGGGCCTGTGACTTCCTCCTCTCGCTCCAGCTGAACCAGTACCACAACCGGCCCACCACTGTTAAGAAAAGCAGAACAGCATGTAAGCAATATGGCTGGAACAGAGACCCCCAGGCAGGGTGCTTGGCCCTCTCTTGCTTACCTGCGGATGCTCTCTTTATCCACCACTTCATAGGACAGTTCAATATTAGGGTAGCGGTTACAGAAGCGGGCCACATCGGCAATCTGGCTGTCAGTGAGCTGAAGCAAAGCATTTCGTTCTTCATCTTCCATTTCCATGATGTCAAAGACACTCTCCACTCCCTGCAATGGGTATGCAGAGGTCAGGAAAGAATACAAACGACAAGCAGTAACAATGGCTCCAAAGAGCTGCTCATTTTACTTTCAACACTGCCAGATCCTCTAAAAAGACAACTCCAAAAAGAATACAATCCACAGCTGGAGAGACCATGTAATGGTTAAGCACTTGACTAAAAAGCCTAATGATCCAGGTTCTATTCCCCAGTACCCATGTAAAGCCAGATGTACAAGGTGACACATGTATCTGGAGTTTGCAGTGGCGTACCCATTTTCTCTGTCTTTCCTCTCTCTCTGTTCATAAATAAATTTTAAAAAGAAAAAAAAAATACAATCCACAAATGGCCCTTTTCACCATGTCAATACAAAGCCCCTTGAAAGAAACTAGTTTTCCCAGCTAAATCATGCTTCCCACAACCTACCCCCAGACCAGGATACTCTGTTCTCACGATCACCCATCCTGCACTCCAGGCCCCCTCTGCTCACCTTGTCTGTGCAACGTTTGATATGCTCTGAGGAGAAGTGTGGTAGCTGCTTCAGGTATGAGTCCTTGGACCACATGGCTTGGGTAACCATCTGGGCCAGTTCCATGGCTGCCAGAGCAGGGCTGAGCCACCCATTACTAGACAGCACATCTACACAGGCTTGAATGAGCCGGATTGCCTGCATAGGGATGGAGTACAAGAGGAGATGGACTTGGGAATTGAACCTCCCAATGCCATCAAGTGGTCTGTGTAACCCCATTGGCCTGTGCACCCACAAACCAGCCACACTACCTTACTGAGGATTTCCTCTGTGTCTGACTGCAGCTCAGCACTCAGCTGCATGCGTGATAGGTGAGCTTGCAAGAGCAGATTGGTCTTCACATGTGGATCATTAAACTTGGGGTTATTCAGCTTGTGGGGAACCTTCTGAGCCAACTGGAATATGCAAGAAAAGAGCTGGTAATAAACAGATGACCCTGCCTGAGGCTAGTTCAGACTACAGGTACAATCTTGGCCCAGGTTCCAGAGAATGGAGAATATGAAGGATTATGAAGGTGAGGAAGGTGTGAGGGATTTATGCAGGTACTGGTGGCAGAATGTCATGTTTTCATCCAAGGATGTTTCCCTCAATCCAATGTGCTCACCTGCCGCAGGAGGTTATCTTCATGGTGCCGGATAGGAATGTTCTCATACTCTGCAGCATTGGAAATAATCTCAATAAGCCCTCGAACCTTGGTCTTGGCATTCAGAGACATGCTGAAGAGCTCTGAAAGAAAATGAAGAAATTTCAGTTAAAGGCAGATGGAAAGGAACAGAGAATTAATTTAATTACGTGTGTTGCACTGCTGTCCTGAGATAGCATCCCTCTGACAAGTAAGGGACACCTGAGGCCCTATCATCTCTCATCCCAGCTGACTCCAAAAGCCCATACATGAGAAGGTTCCTCACAGAGCTGCTGAGGCTCTTACCTATGGTGGTATAGTTGATGTAATAATAAGCAGCAATCATGCCCAGGTTCAAAGGTGCCACATCCATCTCGTCCTCAATGCTTATACACTTGGACTGTTCTAGGTCACTCAGGGTCTGCTCCACCAGCTCTGACAAATGGTCAGACAAGTGACGGTGGGATATGCCTGTGGAGATGAGAGATAGTGGGGAGTCTCAAGGAGCTGCTCAGAAAGGGCTGTGAAAAACCACTGAGCACACTGCGCTCCCTAATCCACCAACCTTGAAGATTATAGTAATTGGGATTCTGTGTCATTCGGCGGTACAGAAAGGTCCAGGTGAGGTAATCCACAGCATCCTGTTTGTTCTCAATGGTCTTGGTGACAATCTCAGCATTGAAATGGTCATGCATACAATGGTCCAGGTGAGACTCTACTGGCAATGGCTCATATAAAAACTTCTTGAAGAAATCCTGTGGATTGGGAGAGGTAGAGTTGATGACAACATGGAAGCCAAAGGCAAATCAATAGGGAGTAGCCACTGGTGAGAGATATAACTAATACCAAAATGGAAGGAACATATTTAGAAAGCTGGCTATGATTCACTGTGGGAACAGTGATATATCAAGCCACACAGGCAGTGTATGAGTAAATAACTAACCACAGTGGGAAGACATCAACGTCGAGTCAACAGCAGCAGAACAAAAAGACAGCAAATTTCTGTGTGGCTTACTCCAAAAGCAACTGACAGAAAAGACTAAGAAGTTTATTAAAGACAACTATTACAAAAAAAATTAAGATATGTTCCAAGGTTCAGGATCTCAAAGTGTTCCAAGACTGACCTTTTTGGAGCCCTGACACATGATGACGCAGCGCCCCTCATCATCCTGCAGAGGGCGGTTGGCGTGGCCTACCATCTGAAGCACATCGTAGATAGGGTAATCTACATAGCTAGTGGCAGAAGAGGGAAATGGAAAAAAAAAGCACATGAAGCAGAAGACTACACACACTCAGGAGGCCTGTCTGCCTGCCTTCCACATCACAGAGATAGTAGATGCAAAGACAGGGAGATCAAACTACAGTGAAACTGTTTGTGAGTTTATGTGCTTAGGAACTCATTTTACTTGTTCACAATGTAGCTCCAGGCTTGCCTCAATCTCATGACAATTCTCCTACCACAGCCTCCCATGTGCTGGGATTAAAGGTGTGTACCACCATGCCTGGCTTATTCAGGCTTCATCTGAGAAAGTCTGAATCTTCTTGTTTGTGTCATTACACAGGTGTCTAACCTTGACCAATTCATTTTTCCTAATCTAGGAAATAGAGGTTAACAATCTCTGCTGTTCTTCCTGGCTGTTTCTCCAAAATGCTAAAATACAAAGGGATAATTACTAAAAAGCAAATATGAGCATATGTCCTAAAACTGAAAACTCTTGAACACTGCACTGGTGGAATTTGCTATATGTTTATTTATGTCCTATTTCTGCATTTGTAGATTTATGTTCATTTTGGGAGGGAGATTTGTCTTAATACCGAGCACCAACTACACTCACGCGTGGATCTTGCCATTGTAGTACTGGGTGTCCATGATGATCACCAAGTGGGCAGCAACATTCATGCCCCAGCAGAGACTCCGAGAAGCAACCACCACCTGGATAGCCCCTGAGCAGAGGAAAAGAGAAGACTGAGGATAGGACTCACTGGTGGAGCAGACATACTTCTTCATTAGCAAGCACTGACTGACACTAACATAGTATGAAAGGCGGCTCCATGCTATTGGTGTTTTACTCTTAAAAAGATTATCTGAGAAGAAATGAAGTAATTCCAGAGAAGAAAAAGTCAAAGTTCAGGGAAAGTAAGGCTGGCACTGATGACAGATTGGGACTCTGATAGTAAAGGCTGACACCAAGTTAGCTAGGGCTAATGAAGTTCACAGCATGTCCAAACAGACCAACTTAGGGGTCAAAAAGCAAAAGTGATTCTGGCAGGAGCAGCTACACCAAAGCAGTGTGAGAAAGCAATGCTACAGGTCAAGGGATAACAGGAACAGAAGACCACCCATGAGACAATCAGTGATCTCTGTGCTTTACTTCCACGCAAACCAGTTTTACTGACCAAGGGCCCTGAATCCTGGAAAACGAGGTTCTGAAATACCAGTTTATGTGTCTGATTTCTCATCTAGCAATGGGGGACATTTGTCCCACATAAATCACAAAGGATCAAGTAAGAGATACAATGATCCCATCAGTATTATGAAAAGGACTACTATACTACATGGAAAAATTATTAAATTTAAAACATGTTACTTGGATGTCATGAGGTTTTCTTACCTGAGCTGAAAAGCTGCTCCACCAAACGCCGCTCCATGGGGCTAAGCCCCTCATGTAGGTAGCCCACCCCATTTAACAGTGTTTCCTTGAGCGTGCTATCACTCAGCTTCTCCAAGTATGGAATCAGATCCTTCTCGGTGCAGTGCAAGAACCTGGACAGCATTAGCACTGACTCAGAGGAGTTCCAATCTGTGGCAGGACCTCCCCCGACCCCACCAACCTACAGTTCCCAGGCCTGAGGACTTACTTTCACCAACATGACACCCTTAGGGGAGTGCAACCCCACTTAACATGACCTCCTTATACCTACCCCAGAAGCCAGGCCCCACCTCACCTCTGCCGCTGGATGTCCGCTGCACAAGTAGTGAGTATGTCAATTGCAGTGAGGCGGGTCTGCTTGCGAGATGGAACAAAAACAATGACTGGCTTCTTGGGCGAGTGCTTGGTGATAGCATGGTAGACAGGCTTTGCCATGGACAACAGGCGAGTCTGTGTATGACTGATGTTGAAGCCCTGATGACCAAGGGAGAAGACACTGAGGTCACCAGACCCAGACAACATAGGCTATGAGGGACTCTGAGGCTACAGAGGGATGGGAAAGAGAAGGTCCTACCTGGATGTGCAGCTCCAAGGGCACAGGGCGTACATTAGGGTGGAAGTTGAAGGTGGAGGTGGCGCTGCACCCTAGCCAGTGAGCCACATCCTTGGCATTGGAGAGAGAGGAGCTAAGGGCCACAATGCGAATGGGCCGCTCAATCTGGGAGGAGATGTAGCGCATCCGGGAGCAAATCACTTCTAAAACAGGCTAAGAAAGGAGAGGAGGGAGTGACTCTGGGCCCAGGCTCCTTGTTCTCTGCCAATTAGGGACTCTTCTGTCTTTGAATCCCCTGCCCCAAAGAAGCAACCTGCACTAAACAATACTACTTTCCAGAAGTTCTGTCAAAAAATCTCAGGTCACCCTTTTATAATAGGCAGAATTCTTTGTGGAGAAGCCCCTGATCTCTGACCTCAGTCCTAAACAAGGCCCAATGCCACAGTTACTAGGTAAATCCCAGCCCTTCTGTGCTGCAAGGTCAAACCATACCCCATTCTCGCCCCCAATAAGGTGGACCTCATCCACCACAAAAAGGTTGATATTCTGGACATTTTTGCGCTGCTTCCACCTCCGGGACAGTATGTCCCACTTCTCAGGGGTGCTGATGATGATGTTGCCTTTGCCCAAGAGCTTCAGGTCTGTGCTGGTCTCTCCTGTCAGCAGCACCACCTTCTTGTTGAGCCTGTCCTGGAATTTCTCATACCAGTCCATGTACACCTGATAGGCAGGAAAGGGAGGCATAAGAATAACAGGCCACACCACACATCTTTCACTGTGAGGAAGAAAAGTGAGAAGCTAGAACTGCCTGCTCTACAGACATCAAATTTCTTAGTTTTATGTCTTGGTTTGAGATGGGGAATGATGATGTTATTACTATATTGCCCAGTCTGATCTCAAACTTGTGGCTTCAAATAATCCTCATAACTCAGCCTCCAGAGCACCTGGAAATACAGATAGGGACCACCATACCTGACTCGGATCCCATATCAGCTTTTAAGTGATAGGGAAGCTTTTGTCAGAGCTTAGAAAACCTTGGTCATGGGCTGGAGAGATGGCTTAGTGGTTAAGCGCTTGCCTGTGAAGCCTAAGGACCCCAGTTCGAGGCTCGACTCCCCAGGATCCACGTTAGCCAGATGCACAAGGGGGCGCACATGGCTGGAGTTCGTTTGCAAAGGCTGGAAGCCCTGGCGCGCCCATCCTCTCTCTCCCTCTATCTGTCTTTCTCCCTGTGTCTGTCACTCTCAGATAAGTAAATAAAAATTGAACAAAAAATATTTAAAAATAAAATAAAATAAATAAAAATAACACAAAAAAATTTTTTTAAAAAGAAAACCTTGGTCAGGAATCCCACATGAAGTGGCTTCTGTGGACTCCACAGGCCATAGCACAGCACAGCACAGCACACACCTGCTCTGCCAGGGCCTCCATAGGGGTAATGTAGACGCAACGCCCCTCAGAATTCTGCAGCAGCATCCGCAAGATGGCAAACTCTGCACAGATGGTCTTCCCGCTCCCCGTGGGGGCCCCCACAAACACGTTATCATCGCTGTTATACACGGTGTTGAACACTGCAAACCAAGAGGTGCAGCATCAACACCAGTAGGGGATGATACAAGACTGGAGGCTGACTACCAGTCTGCACAAACCAGGCAACTGTGCAGAACAGCAGTGTGGCAGTGGCACAGGGGCCTGGAATATCAGCCTGGCCTGTTACGTCTCCCACATCATCTTCACCCACACAACAGGTAAGGAGAAAGGCCAAGATCAAGTTCAGGTCCCTTAGAGAACTGTGGGAAGAGAACACCAGCAAAAGAAACCCAGTATCCTTCTTTGCTTCTCAGAGACCAGGATACCTTTCTCTGTCCGTCAGCATGCTGCTGACATTTTCTGGAAATAGTCTAATATAGAAGGTGAGAGTGCAAGCCCTGGCATCAAGATTAAGAGTTCTACTCTTTATTAGCTGGTACACAAAGGATGCTATGCCTCAGTTTCCTCATCCATGAAATGGGACATTAATATGGTACTAAATAGTACACAACCCCCTCCCCCAACAGAGAACTGATGCATGTAGGAAAACATCAAGTACTTAAGTGCATAGAACTTGCTCTCACTATTTACAATGATGAAGGTAGGGGCCTTAAATCAACACTGTTTATGTCCTGATTTAACACTGGAGCAGCAGGGGCAGGCATTAGCACCCTGAGCAAAAGAGCTGACACACACACTACAGTAAGGCCTTTCTCTCCTGACCTCCAGAAGATAGGCAGAGCAGCAAAGCAAATCTAACAGTGAGCAAGGATTTCTGGGAAAGAAAATAGCCTGATGAGCCCAGAAGCCACAATGATAAGCTCCAGGCCTATCAAGTGCTCAAGCACACATTTCCTTGCCTGCACAGAACATGCCTATCACTAGGTAACTTTATGAGAACCAACTATTTGAGACCCAAATACTTACCTTGAGTTTGGATGGGATTAAAGAAAGGAAATTTATCTTGGTAAAGGCTCTCAAAGGCACTGTTTCTTAGAGCAGACACAGGCAAAGGTTGTAGGTCCAACAGTTCAGTTGGAGGTGGGTACTTCTCTGGCAGGATCAGATGCCGGAAAGACACAGGCAGCTGGGTTTCACAAGCTGCAAGAAAAGAAATGGTAAAGCTAATAAGCCAGGCATGGTGGTGCATGCCCTAGCACTTGGGAGGCAGGGGTAGGAGGACTGCCATGAGTTCAAGGCCACCCTGAGACTACACAATAAATTGGCTATAGTGAAACTCTACCTTGGGGGGTGGAGGGGGAAGAATTGTGAATGTGAAGGCTAGGAAGTAACCCTCTAGCAGATATCCACAGCCCTGCCAGTAATGGACACTGGAAATCCTGGGTGGTATCTGCATCACTCTCAACAAAGGCAAGGCTAGAACAAAGATCAAGGAGAGGAGACACTCACAGAGCCAGCGGTCAGACACCACTCGGATGAAGTACTGTGGAGGCAGTGGTTCAAACACAGGCACAAAGAACGTAATGAGGTGCTCGTCCTGGGCATACTTGGCCTTCAGTAGAAAATATTCATGGTGTAGAATCACCTCGCTGTCCACATCCTCCACTAGAATCCAGAATGCCTCTGATGAACCATGGACCTGCCAACCCAAGCATACATGAAAGGAGTATCAGCTGGTGTAGGACTCAGCAATGTGAACCCAGTAATTCTAACCCCAAAGCCTTACTTTCTCATCCCACTGGAAGTCTGGTGTGACAGTCAGCTCTACTTTCAGGGTAGAGCGCGTGATAGGCTGCAGGTGCACTGACAATTCCAACTTTGGGAACAAATGGACATACTTGTGGATGGTCTTCCCCATTTTTGGCATGCGGATAAGCTCACCTAGGAAGGTAGAAACCTTTAAGGATAAAGCACAGCCTACCTAGCTTATCTGCAAATGGGACCCAAGGGTCACTGTGGGTAAGAGCTTAAGGAATTGGGGAGTGTAAGGCTGAGAAAGATTCCTGGGCTACAGAACACTCACCTATCTCATTATGATTCAGGTCATACAGACGCTCAAAGGGGAAGTTCTTCTTCTCAATCTTCTTCACTACCTCCTCAGGCAGTTTACGAAACTGGCGAAGAGGACACATGGACTGCCACCTATCCAGAAAACAGACAAACCTGTTGGTCCCTTCCGTGTAGCTGTTAACAAACTGCCTTCATCGAAGCTTCCAACAGCCCAGGATGACCACATAAGATGCCACTATCAAAGGAAGACTTCTGAAACTTTTCCAGGACAAAGACCAAAGAGCCATCATTGGTTGCCGTTCCCCAATTCCTCAGTCCCACCCTAGAGGGTCTCAACTGCCACCCAGGTTCATGTCACATCCCAGCCATCAGGACTGGAGATCAAATGCACTGAGGCTTTCCTACACATCCTCAGTCAGGGGCCCCAAGTGATGGTAAGCAGCTCACTGTGCCCTTACATGCGTTTGTCAATCATCTTGCAGAGGTTTAGGGTCTTGTCAGTAAGCTGTGCCCATCCACGGTTCAGGACAATTTCGAAGATTGCACGCATCAACCGGCCAGCTGACTGGGGGAAGACAAAGCATTCCCACTGTGAACTCTCAAGTATCCCCAGGCCTATCTACACAGAGCTTACTTATCTCAAGATCTGATGTAATCACCTACACCAACTCTACTATAATTAAGTCTGTCTCTCAACCTACCTCATAAAGACAAAGAGTAATTAATATCAGCTGGGCTTGGTGGCTCATGACTGTAATCCTAGCATTCCTGAGGCTGAGGAGGGTTACCATGGGCTCAAGGCAAGCCTCAGATAAAGTGAATTTCAGTCAGCCTAGCCTAGAGTGAGACCCTGCCTCAAAATAAAAAATAAATAAGCTGGGCATGGTGGCACATGCCTTTAATCCCAGCACTAGGGAGGCAGAGGTAGGAGGACCACTGTGAGTTTGAGGCCACCCTGAGAATACAGAGTAAATTCCAGGTAGCCTGGACTAGAGTGAGACCCTACCTCGAAAAAAATTAAATAAAAAAAAAAATCAATAAAACTTTTTACATGAGCCTTTCAAGCACAACAGGAAGTCACTTCTCTATGGGAAGAAGATCATGCCCAGTAGACCTCTCTGTCTGAGAGCCTACAGTACCTCTAAATACTCTCTTAAGGCCTGTCCCACATACTCAAGACCAGTAAGATCAGACTGGTAAAGTGGCTAAACCAAATAGGCACCAACCATCTAACCAACTAGAACAGAGCTAAGCATTCCCTTTAGCTCACTAGTGTCAAGCCTTTCTCCAAGAGGCACATAACATATGCCTTTGCTCATCATCTAAGCACAACGTTGTCCTCACCTGTGTAACATATACCATGTCAGCCATGAGTGCAAAGCCCTCCAATTTCAGCTGTGAGATGAATGCTTGGAGAAGCACATTGATCTGGAAAGAAGCAAGGACAGCCAGCAAAAGGCCAATCACTGATCAGTCCAAGAAAGTGCTTACATTTCTGTTCTGGGCAAACATGCCACACAGGATCTTCCATAGCTCTTGTTTAGGTATCAAATAATTATTAGTCCATATAAAAAGAATATAAGAAAAAAAATGTGACAAAGAAGCAAAAAGTAGAAGAATTAGAAACTGGGAGTGAAGCTCAGTAGTAGAGCAAGTATATACATGCACAAGACCACAGGCTGATCTTAACATTCTTACTCCAAAAGAGAGGAAGAACTGTGCATGATACTAAGCATGAATCGAAATTCAAGGGACATCTCTTGGAAGATTATGAAAACTACCAACTGAACAGAACATGGGTTTACCTTTGCACTGGGTTCTTCAATACTCTCTTTAACAGGGATGGGAACTCTCTCCAGCAACTTCTGCAACTCTAGCTTTTCCTCCTGCCATGGGGAGAGAGAGGTCAGGGAAAAGCACAAATGGCTAAAGAGAGAAGCCACTATGCCAACTGGTAGCAGCTCCCAAATTCCCATCCTAGCATGCTATATATACGCTCACCTCTCTCACGGTGATGTTCTTAAATTCCGAGGACAATGAGAAGACTCGGAAAAGCTCAATCTCACTCAGAGTAGGCTTCAGCAGCTGGTTGTAGGTCTGCACAGTATCATTGGTGATGTAGTAGTGACTAGCTATACGGCCCAGTTCTGTCACCTAGAAAAAAGACTCAGTGTAATGCTGACCAGTGATGAACCCCAACCTGTAACTTGAACAACAGATAATTATTCTAACAGGACACGTGGATGAACTCCTTGTGGTACAAAACTGACTGCATGGTTGTGCAGCACACGCCAGAGACCTACAGAGAAACATGTCCATGCAAACAATATAGCTAAATGATCTGCCTCAACTCAAATTAAGAAAAACAAGCTGGGTGTGTTGGTGCACTTGGGAGGCAGAGGTAGGAAGATGGCTGTGAGTTCAAGGCTAGCCAGAATTCTGGGCTAGAGTGAAACGACTCTACCTTGGAAAACCAAAGAAAAAAAGAAAGAACAACAAACATCATTTTATTCTTATTGGACTTTATTTATTATTTTTTAACTTTTTTTTTCTTTTTCCCAAGACAAAGTCTCACTCTAGCCCCAGATGACCTGAAACTCACTCTGTAGTGCCATGCTGGCCTCGAACTCACAGCAATCCTCTTACCTCGGCCTCCAAGTGCTGGGATTAAAAGCATGATCCACCACATCCAGCATTATTTTTTAACTTTTTATTTACAAACACCATTTTAAAAGTTAAGCTCATAGGTACAATGGACAGTCTGAACCCTAATATAATCAACAGTCCACTGGACAGGCAATACTCAAATCAAGGGAATAATAGGAACCCCACCCCCCCCTTTTTTTAAGGAAACCTTTTTGCCAAAGACCTACAATGTGTTTTTTTTTTTTTTTTTTGTTTTTCTTTTTGGAGGTAGACTTTCCAGGCAAGTGTCTTAACCACTGAGCAATCTCTCCAGCCTAAGACCTACAATTTTTTTGTTGTTGTTTTTGGAGGTAGGGTCTCACTGTAGCCCAGGTTGACCTAGAACTATGTAGTCTTGGTGTGGCCTCAAACTCATGATGATCCTCTTACCTCCATCTCTCAAGTGCTGGGATTAAAGGCGTATGCCACCACGCCCATCAAGATCTACAATTTTTTTTTCTTTTTTTTTTTTTTGTTCATTTTTATTTATTTATATGAGAGTGACAGAGAGAGAAAGAGACAGATAGAGAGAGATTGAGAATGGGCACGCCAGGGCATCCAGCCACTGCAAACGAACTCCAGACGCATGCGCCCCCTTGTGCATCTGGCTAACGTGGGTCCTGGGGAATCGAGCCTCGAACCGGGGTCCTTAGGCTTCACAGGCAAGTGCTTAACCACTAAGCCATCTCTCCAGCCAAGATCTACAATTTTTGATGAAACATTCTCAAAATCTTCATATTACTCACCTGGAAGTTGCCTGTCTTCTTATCATACTTGACCAGATTGTTCTTGTCTAGCATTAAGGCAGCTGTGTGAACTAGATCTAATCGACGCTGGTCCAGCAAGGGATCACCTTTGAGGTCATCATGAGAAATGCCATAGAGTGTTGGAGACCGGAGCATTCGGATATATAGGTAGGCATAGCCCAGCCAGTTCACTGCATCCTAGAAGACAACATATAATTCTCAGCATGGAGAACTATTGATGCTCCATGGATGACTTAGAAATTAATTCCTAACTCCAAGGATATATATCTCTATTTTTTTTAAGGTAGGGTTTCACTCTAGTCCAGGCTGACCTGGAATTCACTATGTAGTTTAAGGATGGCCTTGAACTCATGGTGATCCTCCCACCTCTGCCTCACGAGTGCTGGGATTAAAGGCGTGTGCCAACATGGCCAGCTCAAGGATTATATCTTATATTGTCTTCTGAATGTTTATATTCAGATTAATACTCAACTATTTTTCATCAATAAAAAGACAATGAGTCCTTTCAAAGGTCTTAGCAATGGGGGCTAGGAAACTGGCTTAGAAGTTAAAGGCTCTTGCTTGCAAAGCTTGCCAGACCAGGTTCAATTTCCTAGCCACCAATGTAAAGCCAGATGGACATTCATTTACAGCAGCAGGAGACCCTGGTAATTCATGCATGCATGTGCAAATAAACAAGGGGAAAAAAAAAAGTCTTACAAATAAAATGAACTGTTTGCCACAAAACCAAATAGTCTATATTGTACAGATGTGGACAGAAGGCCTTGGCAGCTGCTAGCCCTCAGCATCATAACAGGAACCCTCCCGCTCTTGCTACCTCAGTGTCTGGAGACACCAAGACAAGGCATGAAGCTGCAAGGACAGAGCCCTTTCCTACCTTTGCATTCTGGACATTCCCCAGCACGATTTCTGCATTGAGCATGTCAGGCAGCTTAGATACCATCTGGCTCTCAATAGGAAGTTGCTGATTAAGGAGGGACAGGTAATACTGTAGCTCCCCATGAGATGTGATGAGTATACCTTCACCCTTGGTGTCATACTGAGGTCGTCCAGCACGTCCCAGCATCTGAGGCAGAGACAGTAAAGGAGTACACTACAGCAGAACTATTGGCTTTGACTCAGGGAGTCTGCACCGTAGAACCTGGCCGTTGATCTGCCCTCTTTCCCGCACTCTTGCACTCTACACACAGGATACTTATCTCACTGGGAATGAACCCAAAGACTATGTACCTGCAGAATGTCTAGTGCTCCTAGTTCTGTCCAACGTCCCTTCTCTGGGCTGTATACTTGGGTGCCTTTGATGATGACTGTATGGGCAGGGAGATTCACACCCCAAGCCAGAGTTGCTGTGGAAACTAAAACCTGCAGAGGCAAGACAGGGAAATGAAGACAACAGACATTACCACCAGGAGGGTCATATCCCTGGCCCCTCTAGGCCTCAAAACTTTGTAGAACTAGAAGCGAGGTGGGAACATGTTTCCCAGTATCTGTCAATCCAGTATCTGTCAATTTGACACCACAGTAGTAAGGAGCTTCTTCAGTTATTCTAGTCAATAATTAGCATCTCAAAGTTCCAGAGACACCTAAGATTCAGAAGTAAAGACCTATATTAACCAACTTAAGGTTACAAGAAACTTTAGAAATGGGCTATCCTGGAAGATGGAGGAAGGAATGTGGTATTAACCTTGTGAAGTCTGGATTGGAATTATGTGGAGTCAATGAAGTGCTGGTTTTCCTGTGCTTCTCATGCTTCCCTAACCTATTATGTCTTCCTTCATGCAATGTGTGAAGTGTTGGGAGAGATAGCATGAAGTTGTATTTATTGTAACCACAATGACATGCCCACCTTGTCTGAGCCAGAAATCAAAAAGTGTAGGATCCCACCCAGTGCACAACTGTTAAACATTTCAGTTCTTCTGACAGCTGTGTTACCTGCTTCCTCAAAAGCTTTGCCTGTCCTCACCTGAATATGTTTATCAGCAAAAAGATCCTCCACAAGTGTTCGGTCAACTCTGGTCATGCCCGCATGATGAATAGCAAAGCCATAAGGCAAAAGATCTTTCAACTCCAGGTTCTATGAACAGAAAAAGACAAGGATATGAAGCTAATCTCCCTATGAGACTTTCCCAGGGATAAAGAAATTACATGGGACCATGCCATTTACTAAAATCTGTAATCACATCCAAACAAATAACCTATATGAAACAATAGCACCCTGGTACATGTAGTCCCAAAAAGTGGTCTGTGGCCTGCCTGGTAAGATGGAGCCATTTACCAGGTAGGAGCCAGAGAATCAGCTCCTCCTCACCTTGCACTGTTCTGCTTCTGTCCGTAGGACCTCTGTGGAGGCAGAGCCCTCTCGCAGAAACAAACCTAGGGTGTCCTTCTCAAGGCACATATCCCTGATGGCCCTGGCTGTCTTCCCAGTCTCTTTGCGAGAATGGACAAACACCAGCACCTAAGGAGAAACCAGTTTGCTACAGTCAAGGGATGCACCTTGAGCAAGTGTTCTCACAGCACACCAGAGCATCAACAGCACGAAGCAGAAAATATATTATTATAAGCAAAAACCACAGTCTTAGGAAAAGGGGCAACGGTAAGAATGTGTGCTGGAGCCGAGCGTGGTGGTACACGCCTTTAATCCAGCACTTGGGAGGCAGAGGTAGGAGGATCGCTGAGAGTTCAAGGCCACCCTGAACTACAGAGTGAATTACAGGTCAGCCTTAGCTAGAGTGAGACCCTACCTGGTAAAAAAAAAAAAAAAAAAAAAAGAACATGTGCTGGTTTGGAAGAAGCCTAAACTGGGCTGGAAGCTGACAGTACCCAAAAGGAAGCTGGGTGTGGTGGCTAAAATCTGTAATCACATCCAAACAAATAACCTATATGAAACAATAGCACCCTGGTACATGTAGTCCCAAAAAGTGGCCTGAGGCCTATCTGTAAACCCAGCACTTGAGGGTTATGACAAGTTTCTGTCTGGCTAAATACTGTGTTCAAGGTCAGTGCAGGCTACATAATGAGACCTTGTCTTAAGAAACCAAAAAGGGGCTGGAGAGATAGCCTAGCAGTTAAGGCATTTGCCTGTGAAACCTAAGAACTAATGTTCAAATCTCCAGGTCCCACATATGCCAGATGCAGTGACACAAGCACGCAAGGTTGCACATGCGCACAAGGGGGCACACGCGTCTGAAATTCGTTTGCAGCAGCTAAAGGCCCTAGTGTATCCATTCTCTCTCTCTCTTTCAAAAATGAACACACAAACAAACCAGAAAGATACAATGGCAGAATACAACTGAGAAACTAAACTCATCCTACCACCCTATCTTGAACAAGTTTATACCATGAAGGCAGTTTTAGGGATCTCAATGATTTGCAAGCAAGTGTCTTTAACTGCCAAGCCATCTCTCCAGTTCCTCAATTAACAATTTTTTTGTTTCTGTTTTTCAAGGTAGGGTCTCACTGTAGCTCAGGTTGACCTGGACTTCACTATGTAGTCTCAGGGTGGCCTTGAACTCACAGCGATCCTCCTACTCTGCCTCCCAAGGGTTGGGATTAAAGGCATGCCCCACCACTCCGAGCTCAATTAACAATTTGTATTCAAGGCCAGGTAGGGAAAATCACTGTGAGTTTGAAGACAGGCCTGGGCTACCAAGTGAGTTCCAGGTCAGCCTGGAATACAGTGAGATTCTGTCTCAAATAACCAAACAATAAAATAAACTAACAAAAGAGTTTAAGTCAAATGAAGATATGTTTGCAGGAGAATAGCTAAACTATTACATTATTTATAAAAAGGACTTAGAAAATATGTCTGAAGTTAGTACCACATTATAGGAGCGGGTGCCAAAAATACTTGTCTCTTTATATAAATTCATGTGCTGCTTTGTGTGTGCATGCATGTTTGTGTGTGTGTTCTTGTATGTGTGCACATGCACGTGTGAAGGTGCACATGTGCAGGCCAGAGAACAACTTCTGGTGTTTGGTGTTACAATCAGAAACACTGTCCCCACCTCCTTTTGAAAAAGGGTCTCTCAGTGTCCTGGAGCTCACCAATTAGGCTGGACTAGCTAGTTAATGAGATCTAGGGAGTCTCCCCAGCACTGGGATTTATAGGCACAGAATACTACATCAGACAAGTTTTTGTAGTAATAGGGATTGAACTCAGGTCCTTTATCCATTAAGCTATCTTCTCAGCCCTTCATGTACTATGAGACAAAAAGAAATGTGTAACTTTTCACTTTTTCTTATCTTTACATTTCTCTCTTCTATTCAATTAAAATTTCTATTACAGTAGATTTCAAATAAAATGTGCTTCCACTATTTTTAAATTTTCATCTTTCTAGCTGCAAGACAGTAATCTTGTGGCCAGACTTGACTTTTTCTTTCTTCTTTTGGTTTTACAAGGTAGGGTCTTACTCTAGCCCAAGATGACGTGGAGTTCACTCTGTAGTCTCAGGGTGGCAGCAAACTCACAGTGATCCTCCTACCTCTGCCTCCCAAGTACAGGGATTAAAAGGCATGTGCCACCATTCCTGCAGACTGACTTTTCTAGTCCTAGCAACTTCTTCCTGGGAGACTAATTACCAAAACGGTATTAATGACCACAGGACTATTCAGATGATGCTTCCTCTAGGCTATGATAGTAGTCACTTGTCAAGAGACCAATTTATGAATGTACTACCTCCCTGTTTTTGGTGAAGTGCTGGGGACTGAACCCAGGACTTCACACATGCTACTCCATATATTCAGCTGAGTTATATCCTCAGCCCCTCTAATTACCCTCTTACTTTTGGGGGTGTGTGTCTCAATATTTAACCCAAGCTGGCCTGCCTCAAACTTGCACTATTTCTGCCTTAGCCTCTCAGGTATTAGAATTATCAGCATGAGCTTCCAAATCTTGCTCCTGATCACCCTGTAATACCAGGTCCTAAAACATGACACTATTGATTTATGCTATTATCTTTCCTCTACTCTGAAAATCTTGATTATCAGTAAATCAAAAACTGAAAAAGTTCAGAACAGACCTGATTTTTTCCAGCATGTTCCATGATTTTCTCATAGACTATTTCATTCATGATCTGGAAACGCTTGATGGCTTTTTTCTCTGTGATGCCCACATATGTCTGTTCCAAAGGCACTGGGCGGAAGCTAGAAGTTAAACACATGAGGCATTTGGCAAAAAAGACTGTGGGAGCAAATAGTACTTGCCATTGCCCTGGGAAAATTAATCCTTTTGTTTTGTTTTGTTTTCCACGCTAGGGTCTCACTCTAGCCCAGGCTGACCTCAAATGCACTATGTAGTCTCAGAGTGTCCTTGAACTCATGGCGATCCTACCTCTGCCTCCCAAGTGCTGGGGTTAAAGGTAGGCACCATCATGCCTCGCAATAACCCTTTTTAAAAAAACTCACTCCCGGGCTGGAGAGATGGCTTAGCGGTTAAGCGCTTGCCTGTGAAGCCTAAGGACCCCGGTTCGAGGCTCGGTTCCCCAGGTCCCATGTTAGCCAGATGCACAAGGGGGCGCATGCGTCTGGAGTTCGTTTGCAGAGGCTGGAAGCCCTGGCGCGCCCATTCTCTCTCTCTCCCTCTATCTGTCTTTCTCTCTGTGTCTGTCACTCTCAAATAAATAAATAAATAATTAAAAAAAAAAAAAAACTCACTCCCCACAATTACCCAAACACCCTCTAAAACTTATCCTGGGGCACTCCATGGAAACAGAAAGGTCACCTTGGCTACACTTCTCAGTCTTTTTTTGTTTCACGATGTTTTTATTTTTTGAGGTACAGTCTCACTCTAGCTCACGCTGACCTGGAATTCACTCTGTAGTCTCAGGGTGGCCTTGAACTCACGGCGATCCTATCTTTGCCTCCCGAGTACTGGGATTAAAGGTGGGTGCCACCACACCTGACTTTAACAGTCTTTTTTAATACCTGTTGTCAAAGTAGAAGAGACCCTTAGCAGGATCAACACGCAGAAAGGTGGCCACATCTTCATAGTTGGGGAGGGTGGCACTGAGACCAATAAGCCGGACATCCTCTTGCGTCATTTCAATGTTTCGGATGGCCCTGGCCACCAAAGCTTCTAAGACAGGACCTCTATCATCATGGAGAAGGTGGATCTCATCCTAAGGAATAGGAGGGTAGCAAATTACCAGTGAGATAGAGACCTTCTTGCACGAGATTAGTCCCATTCTACAAGCCTATAGCCCAAGATGCCTACTGAAGACAAAGGGGATTTCAAGCCAAAGAACAAAGATAGTATTCACCTGGAAATAACAAACTGACCACAATGCTTCTCAAATCAGCATTCACAGGAAGACCTGGAGATTTTGTTAAAGTACAAAGGATACTCAAAGGAGTGGGCTGGGCCCAGGTACTCAGCATTCCGAACAAACCCTTACTCTAGGCTGCTGCTGGTGAAACAGTTGAGTAGTAAGTCTTATCTAAGGCAACGTTAGTAAAGTTAATTTACGGGGCTAATCAGTATTTTATTTTATTATTATTTTTTGAGCTAGGGTCTCACTCTAGCCCAGACTGACCTAGATTCCAAGGTGGCCTCGGACCCACCGTGATCCTCCTACTTCTGCCTCCCATGTGCTGCAATTAAAGGCACATGCCACCACACCCAGCTTTAGTCAGTATTTTAGATTTGTGGGTCAGGTAATCCCTGCTACAAATACTAACTGTCACTGCAGCACAAAATCAGCTACAAACAAATGGGTATGACTGTGTTCTACTAAAACAAAAACTAGATTGCCAATCACTCCTGCTCTGAACACTGAAGACCAGTATGTAAGGTCTACCTTCGTGGTTTTCCATATACTAAACAAATCAATACTTAAGACTCAATGTCCTTGCCCTCTCAGGGCTTCCATATGAATAGAATACAATGTTCTGATTCCTTATTTGTCCTGCCTCATAATGGATTATTATTTATTTATTTGAGAGAGGACAGACAGACAGCACGAATGCACCAGGGCCTCCAGCCACTGCAAACAAACTCCAGACATGTGCCACCTTGCACATCTTGCTAAGCCATCTTTCCAGCCCCTCAGAATGGATTATTTATAAAGCCATTCAATATTCTGAGGATACAATTACTTGTCTGTTTACATTTATTTCAAAGTATTTGAGACATGAAAAGAGATATGAGGAATATGACAAATATCACATGCCAACTGTGAAGGTTTTCTATTACATAACAATTCTCATTTAATAGTAGCAGCAACACTGGCAGTGGTTATCTTGCAAAGGACAGTGTCTTACAAAAAGGCCTAGAGGGAGAGGACAGTGTCTTACAAAAAGGCCTAGAGGGAGATGAACCAATAACCCTGTAAACCCTCCCTGATCACAGCTGGTTTCTCTCTCCTGTCACTCCTGCTGCTTACCAGGACAATAAGCCGCACCAGCTGGGTATAGGTGCGCTCACCACCCTTGCGTGTAATGATGTCCCACTTCTCAGGGGTGCAGACAATGATCTGTGTGGCACTGATCTCTTCCTTGCACAGCTGGTGGTCCCCAGTCAATTCAGCAACAGTAATGCCATACGTAGCCAGGCGCTGGGGGAAGAAAGGTTTATTGACAAAAATGCTTCAAGGGGACTTGAGTATAGATGACTAACAGAGAGATTGCTAATGCATGCGATGCTTGGAATGTGGTACTTGAAAGGATCAGGACAGCAGTTTTTGTCTAGGCAGTCTCAGTGTACCAGACTGAAGAGGAAGGAAGTATTAGGTGAATCAGACCAGTCGAACAAATGCAACTTTATGCACAGGAAAACCTGCATAAACAAATCCACATTTGATTTAGGTAAATAGATCTCTAGGAGGTCTGCACATAAAAGTGAGAAAATGGAAACATAGGTAATAGGAAATGAATTAACACAAAATCTACTATCAACCATATCCATTTCATAAATACTTCACAATGATAAAACACAATGATACCAACTGCAAAAAATATTATGGAGATTATGAAAAGAAGATGTTAAAGCCATGCAGCATAGAGTCCAGGACTCTTTTGTTTCAGAAATTGTATTTTAGTCAAGTTCCATCTTGGAAAAGGGAAAAATAAGTAACACAAGAAGTGTAGAGATGCCCTAACAAAAAAAGTAGGGGTTACAGGTCCATTTCAAGTACAGTGACAGCTACAGCCAGTATCTTCTGATGAAAAGTTGTAACTCTTACCTTTCCAAAACTGCCCACCATCTCCTGCACCAAGGACCGCATGGGTGCTATGTAGATGATCTTAAAGTCACCCACATTGATAGTGCCATCCATGTTTATATGCTTTCCTATCTCTCGGAGCATGCACATCAGGGCCACATTGGTCTTTCCAGCACCCTGGAAGAGATTCCAGGAACAAGATGACCTGGTTACCTGCTTACCCACGGTCACTGCCCTAGCTTCCACAAGATTATCTCCAGAGAACTAAGTATGTACTGGTTATTGTTCTCAAGTATTTTATTTATTTGAGAGAGAGAGAGAGAAAAAAACAGGCAGATATATTATAGAGAGAATGTGTGCACCAGGACTTCTAGCTTCTACAAGTAAACTCCAGAGGCATGTGCCACTTTGTGCATCTGGCTTTATATGGGTAATGGAGAATCAAATCTGGGTCCTTAGGCTTCACAGGCAAGTACCTTAACCACTAAGCCATCTCTCCAGCCCTGTACTGGTTATTTCATAGCCATTTAATGTGTCTTGCATCCAAAAGTAAAGAATTGGGGGTTAGGGGTGAAGATTAAGAATAAACCTGAGGGCTGGAGAGATGGCTTAGTGGTTACGGCACTTGTCTGTGAAGCCTAAGAATGCAAGTTTGAATCTCCAAGTCGCATGTAGCCAGACTCAAAAGTGAAGCAAGCATGCAATGTTGCACATGTTCACAAGGAGGAGCACGTGTCTGGAGTTCATTCATAGCAGCAGAAAGGCACTGGCATATGCCCATTCTCTCTCTCTCTGCCTCTCTCTCAAAGATAAAAAAAAAAAAAATGCCAGGCATGGTGGCACACACCTTTAATCCCAGCACTCGGGAAGCAGAGGTAGGAGGATCTCTGTGAGTTTGAGGCCACCCTGAGACTACAGATGAATTCCAGGTCAGCCTGAGCTAGAGTGAGACCCTACCTCAAAACACCAAAATAAATAAATAATAATAAATAAAAAGCAAAAAAATAAAGAAAAAGAATAATTCATTGTGTAGTCTCAGGGTGGCCTGAAACTCATGTCAATCCTCCTACCACTGCCTCCCAAGTGCTGGGATTTGGGATTAAAGGTGTGTACCACCACACCTGGCCAAATATCTTACAAAACAGAGTAAACTTGCACTGTAACTAGCCACCTCATGTTCCAGACATAATGGACCATAGTCCTCAAACCATGAGCCGAAATAAATCCTACCTCCCTTAAGTTACATCTTGCTAAATATTAGGTTGCAGTGAGAAAAGCAACTAATATACTGCCCATTAATAAATAGTGGACAAGGCTGGAGAGATGGCTTAGCAGCTAAGATGCTTGCCTGCAAAGCCTAAGGACCCATGTTCAATCTCTCTCCAGATTCCACGAAAGCAAGATGCACAAAGGTAAGGCAAGTGCCAGGTTGCACATGCCCACTTGGTGATGCAAGCATCTGGAGTTCGACTGCAGTGGCTGAGGCCCTGGCATGCCAATTCTGTCTCTCACTTTCTCTAAAATAAATAAATGGCGAACGGTTTCAGGTATTATCTCTTACTTTTCTTCTCTTTCTTTTTATTTGAGAGTGAAAGACAGACAAAGAGGCAGAGAGAGAGAGAGAGAATGGGCACGCCAGGGCCTCCAGCTACTGCAGACAAACTCCAGATGCATGCGCCTCCTTACATGGGTCCTGGGTAATCAAGCCTCGAACCAGGGTCCTTAGGCTTCACAGGCAAGCACTTAACTGCTAAGCCATCTCTCCAGCCCCTTTTTCTTTTTTTTTAAATTTGCAAGCAGAGAGACAGACAGAAAAACAAGGGAAGATTGGGCCCATCCAATCTCCATCCAGGTCCTATAGCTGTTGCAGACAAATTACAGATGCACGTGCCACTTCATGGATCTGGCTTTACGTGGTTACTGGGGAATTGAGCCCAGGTGGTTAGGTTTTGCAAGCAAGCACCTTAACTGCTGAGCAATCTCACTAGCCCTCTGCACTTAACAACTTGGGCACTTTTTTTTAAGGGAGGGTCTCACAATAGCCCAGGGTGACCTGGAACTCACTCTGTATTCCCAGGCTGGCCTCAAACACATGGTGATCCTCTTACCTCTGTCTCCCAAGTACTGGGATTAAAGGCACACACCACCATACCTGGTTCAAGTCACTGGTAAGTTCGGATAATATAAAAACTAAGATAGCTAAGATAGGTCAGGCAAGTTGGTGATCCTGTGCATTGACCAGAAAAAGCTTGCCACCAAAAGTCTAGACTATATTCTATAAGGAAAAAGCAGGTGAGGAAGCCCTTACCGTAGGAGCACAAAGCAGAAGATTCTCATCTGTCTCCAGGGCAGCACGGTAGAGTTTACTCTGGATCCGATTCAATGTTTTGAAGCCCTCAAATCCTGCCTGGGCATACTTTGGCAGTTTCTCCACTGGAAGCAGTTGCTATAAGGAAGAAATACCATGCACATTTTGCTGGCAGTATCTTTGGGCAGGCTGTCCATTTTGTGAGATTTCCAGGATTTCATTCTCTGGCCATCTCCACGTTTAACATCCCATTACAGGTCAGTCCAGAGAGATTACTACTGTTTTCTAGGCTCAAAGTTAGAATGGGAGTTTCCATTTCTGGAATACCATCTATGAGACAGGCAACATGCTGGTCAATGACTAAAATACAAGCTAGAAGACAGATGAAGGGAGCAAAGAACTGAGAACAGTATTTCACTCACTTCCTCTGAGCCAAAGGGCTTGGGCTTTAAAGCAGGCACATGCACCTCTTCATAGCCCTTACGCTGGCGACGGAAGGATCCATCAGGAAGCTGGCACCGTTTGTTAGCCATAAAGTGGCTTCCTTGGGTAAAAACGAGGTCTTCCAAGTCCAGAACTTGCCGTGGAGCCAATGCCTGGAAAAAATGAAAAACAGTAATGTAAGACAAGTGAAAGTAGGGCGTGGTGACACACGCCTTTAATCCTAGCACTTGGGAGGCAGAGGTAGGAAGATCGCTGTGAGTTCGAGGCCACCCTGACTCCACAGTAAATTTCAGATCACCCTAGGCTAGAGCAAGACTCTACCCTAAAAAACCAAAAATAAAAAAAGTGAATAAGATGAGCACTAACTTTCCATCATCACGGCCAGAGAAATGGTCTGGCACTTACCTCCCCACCCTGGTCTAGATCCATGGTTTCCAGATCTGTGTCCATTCGGGACTGACGGACTCGCTCTCGCCGGGACCTTTCCTCCTATAGTGGGAAAATGAGAAAAGGCACAATAACTTACTACTCTCCTGAGTTCTGGTCCTTTCTAGTCCCTCCTTGGCTAATCTTGACTCACAGATGCTGATTAATGTGTCCCTAAGCCCAAGGATGTTACTTATATTGACACCTGCCACCAAAAATGATCAAAGAACACAAACACCATAAAGGAACAATGCATGAAACAGGGGTGTCAGAAGTAGACATGGTACAATTAAGCAGAGGGCTATCCCTAAAGGAAGCAGTTACGGACTGTATATTAAGTAAATGTGTTCTTTTGGGTGGGGGGGTTATAATCAACACTTTGTTTTTATGTGAAAACAGCAAAAGGTCCCCAAGATAGTCACTCAATTACACCAGCCTGCAAATGTTGATTCTAATTTGTACTCATTGACAAATGCCAAAGAACAAAGAGAAATGCTGTGTTAATTTGACCTCTGCTTTACATACACAAACACACGGGTGGGGGGTGTGTGTGAAGAACAACACATTAACTAAACCAGCCCTTACTCGGATCAGATCTTCCTTCTCAGTTTCATGGAGTTGGTAGAGGAACTTGGATAGCTCTGGATCAGCTTCCATCTTTCCCATAATCCTTTCCTTTTCACCTTCACTCTGAGCACTAGCCAGCAAGGTACAGTATAAAACTGCCAAACAAAATGGGATAAAGAGGTAAGGCAATTGAGATAAAATCAATCTTTAATCTTAGGGTAGAATGAAGAACAGTAAGAATTAAAGCCATGGAAAGAAACACAATCTAGGTACACACAGTCTAAGAAGAGCACACTGTATACTCACTCATCATCCTGTGTTGCCGCAACACTTTAATAAAATCGAATGTGTTGAAACCAAGGAGCAAAACCAACTGGTTCTCACATTCCCGGTCATCACTTGCTGTCTGAACAGAGAAGATAATACCATCAGTAAGAACACAACCATGGGCTGGAGATTGCTCAGCAGTTAAGACACTTGCCTTTAAAGCCTAATGACCCAGGTTCAATTCCCCAGTACCCACATAAAGCCAGATGCACAAAGGGGCACATGCATCTGGAGTTGGCTTGCAGTGGCTGGAAGCTCTGGTGCACCCATTCTCTGTTTCTCTTCTCTCTCTCTTTGCTTGCAAATAAATAAATAATTAAAAAAAAAAAAAAGCCATAACACCCAGAAGCCACAGAGTACAAAAATTGCAGTGCCAAGGAGGTTCTTCATGGCCCCAAATTATTTCAGGCTATTGCCAAGGCTCTTGGTTTCCCACCAGCAATAGATGAAAAAAAACCTATTGCTGAAGATTCCACATGCCTGGGTTATAAGGTCACTGAGAAATCAAACCAGGGCTGTGCTGAAAACCTTCTACTAGTAGACCAGCTGACAGAAAGCTGGAAAAACTGTACTGCATGCAGCCTTATGGGAGACAGAAGTCATCAGTGGTGAAAGCAGTAGACAGTGCAAGCCTCAAGTTTGGCCAGCCAGGCCAAATGAGCCAAGAGGTGCAATAGTGGCATGTCTGTTATGGGGAAAACCAACTGCTCTCTAATTGGACTGGAGACCCACTCTATGGGAAGGAGTACATGCCTGCTACTGAAAAACATAATCAAAAGCCTATAGTGGGGGAGGTCATGAGCATTAGGAGCATAATGCCTGCTATTGTCTGGCTAAATGCATATATTTTGCTCACCAAACTGCCCTGTAAGCACTTTACTTAATATTCATACCCATATATTAATGCTACTCTCACTTTTGGTTAGAGAAGCTTCTCTTTTCAGATGGTGGTGTCCTCTGGGATGATTCAAAAGGCACCATAGTGCTGGGAAGACGTATGTTTAGCACTAAAACTTCGCTATCACACCTTCCAAGGCTCAGGTTCCATTGAGGAAGAGATGGCAAGAAAAGAATGTACTAATCAAAGGAAGGATAGGACTGCTAATTGTAATTGGCTAGACAGAAATTGGCCTTGATATCCATGACCTCACAGTGCCTAGCACTATCTTCACAAGGTAATAGGAGGAAAAGATGATGACATCCAAATAAAAGAGGCTAGTGGAGAGAGGGAGGGGATATGATGGAGTATAGATCTGTGAAAGGGAAAGTGGGGGAAGGGAGGGAATTATCATGGTTTATTTTCTGTAAGTATGGACGCTGTCAATAAAAAAGAAAAAGGAACACAGCCATATGCTGTTTCACATACACTAACACCATCTGCTAAGATGCACTGAACAAAAATATCTGATCTTCCCGATCTTCTTGCTCTTACCTTCAGAATCTCCAATACTTCATCTGCTTTCTTCTGCGACACAATGGCATCATCATAGAAACGACTGAGCTGCCGCTGGAGCCAGAATGCATCAATATCCCGTGGGTGCAAATCCTTCTTCTTAGAACTCATCAGTTCACCTGAGGCTACAAGCTAAAATGGTAATCACAGGCACTTGGTTCACTAGATCTCACTGCCCATGCTTTTTCATCACTCTACCATCCCATAGCCTATTTTCTTTCAAGGCCTTTCCAGAAGGAAATATCTCTATTTTACATTGAGTTCTAAGCACTCAGACTAAGATTTAATTAAATCATACCTTTCAAGAAGAAAAATCCTGATTGTAAATATTTACTACAGCTCACTCTTTTCAAAACATGGCTCATACTAGGCACAGTGGAGACAATTCCAGTACTCAGGGGTTGAAGCAGGAAGACCCTAAATCCAAAGCCAGCCAGGGCTATATAAAAAGTTCCAGGCCAGCCTGGACTACAAGGGAAGACCTTGGCTCAAAACAAACAAACAAAAAACAGGTAGGGGGAGGGAACACCTGCATGAGCTACAGAGCCAGTTTAAGTCTAGCCTGGGCCACATGAGAGGAAGTAGGCATGAGGAAGTACCGCACTCGGAAACAATCTGGTGTTATATAGCAAAGACACTGTACTTACATTAGCGGAGAGGGTGCAGCGCACAACAGCCTCATCCCCTTCCATGTCGTCATCAGATGCTTCTTCTCGAACTTCCCCGTATACGTCTTCATCACCTTCCTGTGGAGACGACCCCAATCTCAATAAGGACATGGGGCATGTCCTGTTTCCCCATATCATGCTAAATGAGCTCCACTGTTCCAGCAATGGTTTGGGAATGAAAGCAGTAGGATCACCCTTATTCTGGAGTACCACTTGGCGCTGACCTATTAAATCTGTCTGTTCTCTCTTTTCTGCTTCTCACTTTAGCTGCTACAAAGGCAAACATCTGGGTCTTACTCTTTCTGTTTGTCGTTTTGTTTTTTTGAGGTAGAGTCTCAATCTATCTAGTCCAGGCTAACCTGGAATTCACTATGTAGTCTCAGGGTGGCCTCGAACTCACAGTGATCCTCCTACCTCGCCTCCCAAGTACTGGGATTAAAGGTGTGTGCCACCACACCCAGCTTCATACTCTTTCTGAAACATAAACAATACTACAACCAGACTATTGGCTGACAGGGCAGCTATGCAGAAGCATACCTGGGAAAGTAGAGTCCATATTTAGCTTGCTCACCACTGTACTTACTCATACTGCAGTATGTGTGCTTTGAACAATGTTCAAAGTAGGTTCTCAAACATGTTAAATCAATTATTATGAGCAAAGTATTCTGTCAGTCTGTAGCTACTTAAAACCATAAAATCCAGTTAACTATATTATGAAGGAGCTAAGCAGTTATCTACAATAATCATCATTTTATTAAAGGAGAAACTGAGGACAGCCAGGTGTGGTGGCACATGCCTTTAATCCCAGCATTCAGGAGGCAGAGGTAGGAGGATTGCCTTCAGTTCAAGGCTACCCTGAGACTACAGAGTGAATTACAGGTTAGCCTGGGCTAGAGCAAAACCCTACCTCAAAAAAAGAAAGAAAGAAAGAAAGAAACTGAGGACAAAATGAACTGCCCAAAATGCAGAACTGCAAATCAAAATCTTCAGTTCTCAGGTAGCGGGCGCCGACATGGCGGCGGCGGCGCTGCAAAAGCTGGGTGCGCTGTGGGGTCGGCAGCTGAGAAGCGGGGGAGAGCTGGCCTCGGGGCTTTTTTCATCTCCTGGTGTTCTGTCACCATCATGTATCCACACAAGTGCTTCTTTTGACACTTCTCGAAAATGGGAGAAAAAGAATAAGATTGTTTAGCCACCACAACTGCCTGGTGAGCCTCGAAGACCAGCAGAAATTTACCACTGTCAAGACAGCAAGGACAAGATGTGGTATTTGGCGAGATTGATACGAGGAATGTCCATCGACCAGGCTTTGGCTCAGTTGGAGTTCAGTGATAAAAAGGGGGCTCAAATAATTAAAGAGGTTCTTTTAGAAGCACAAGACATGGCTGTGAGAGATCATAATGTGGAATTCCGATCCAATCTGTATGTAGCTGAGTCCACCTCGGGGAGAGGCCAGTACCTGAAACGCATCCGCTACCATGGCAGAGGTCGCTTTGGCATCATGGAGAAGGTTTATTGCCATTACTTTGTAAAGCTGGTGGAAGGACCCCCACTGCCACCCGTGGCACCCAAGACAGCGGTTGACCATGCCAGGGAGTACATTCAGCAGCTCCGCAGCTGGACCATCATTCACACTCTATGATGGGGTTCTTGTCCTTATTTTATATATGTACATATTTTGCATTTATTTTCAAAAATAAAAATTAGCCGGGTGTGGTGGTGCACACCTTAATCTTAGCACTCAATAGGCAGAAAAAGGAGGATTACCATGAGTTTGAGGCCACCCTGAGACTACGTAATAAATTCCAGGTCACTCTGGGATAGAGCGAGACCCTACCTCAAAAAACCAAAAATAAATAAATTAAAATTAAAGACAAAAAAAAAAAAATCTTCAGTTCTCAGTTCAGTGCTCTGTCCCAACTCTTTTGTCTGGGTATAAATTCCAAGGCTAGCTAGCACTTTACTTTTCAGGAGGCAAACATCCACAAAAACTCTCAACTTCATGATTTTTCTCTTTCTTTATTTGCTGGTGTGCATGTGTGCGCACACATGCTAGGATCTCTTGCCACTATAAATGAATGCCCACTGGGCTTTATGTTGGTAGCTGGGGAACTGAACCCAGGCCAGCAGGCTTTGCAATTAAAAAAAAAGTGCCTTTAACCCCTGAGCCAGCTCTCCAGCACTTCTTCTCTTCTCTTTTTCTTATTATTTATTTATTTGAGAGAAAGAGAGCATGGCAGACAGAGAGAATGGGCATGCCAGGGACTCCAGCCACTGCAAACACATTTGTGCATATGGTTTACATGGGTCCTGGGGAATTGAACCTGGGTCCTTTGGCTTTGTAGGCAGGTGCTTTAATTGCTAAGCCATCTATCTCTCCAGCTCACTTCCCCTTTTTTTGAGGCAACATTTAACTATGCAGGCCAGTTGGCCTTAACCTCAAACTCCTCCTGCTTCAACCTCCTCAGTATTAGGATTAATGGCATTGTGCCAGTTCACCTTTACTTTTTTGTTTTTCAAGTGCCCTGTCAATTCCTATTTAATAAGAGCCTAGAAAGTGCCAGCACTAACCCCATGACTGCTATTAACTGTTAAGCAACTGAGTAAAAGCTGCCTACATGCTTCAGTAAATAGGTTTTCTCTTGAAATCGGAGTGGTGCACAAGACTAAAAGCACACAATATTCTCAAAACCGAGGTAAAATATCACAGCAGGACACATCTTCACTAGAGGCAAACACTGTGCTTTATCTTTTGTCTTCTTTTTTCCTGGTCTACTTGATTTACTAAAAATTACTAGGAGCTGGGCAGAGTGGCACACACCTTTACTGCCAGCACTCTGGAGGCTGAGATAGAAGGATGGCTGAGTTTGAGGCCAGCCTGAAACTAATTCCAGGTTGGCCTGGTCTAGAACAAGAACCTACCTTGACAAATCAAAAAACAATATTGGGCTGCAGCTGGGCATGGTGGCAGAGACCTATAATTCTAGCACTGGGAAGCAAAGATAGGAAGATCACTGTGAGTCTGAGGCCAGCCTAAGACTACATAGTGAATTCCAGGCCAGCCTGGGCTAGAATGAGACTCTACCTCAAAAAATTACTGGGCTGGAAAGGCATGATGACGCAAGCCTTTAATCCCAGCAATCAAGAGACTGAGGTAAGAGGATCACCATGAGTTCAAGGTCAGCCTGAAGCTACAGAATAAGTTGCTACAGTGAGACTCTGCCTTGAAAAAAGACTGAAAAAAAAAATTATTGGGCTGGAGAAGTGGCTCAGCAGTTAAAGGTACTTGTTTATAAAGCCTGATGGCCTGGTCTGATTCCCCAGTACCCATATAAAGTTAGATGCACAAAGTAGCACATGAATGTAGAGTTGATCTGCAATACAGGAGAGGCCCTGGCATGCCCAATCTCTCTCTCTCTCTCTTTAAAAAATAAATTAATTAATTAAAATAAATTGGAGGGCTGGGGAAATGCCTCAGTGGTTAAAGGTACTTGCTTGCAAAGCCTGTCTGCTCAGGTTCAATTCCCCACCACTCACTGGCCAAAGCTGGCCACAATGTATCTGATGATCATTTACACTTGCAAGAGACCTGGCACATCCATCCATACACATAAATATGAAAATGAAAAAAATGAAAAAAAGAACAAAACACAACTTTTTTTTTTTTTTTTTTTTTTTTTGGTTTTTCGAGGCAGGGTCTCACTTTGGTCCAGGCTGACCTGGAATTCACTATGTAGTCTCAGGGTGGCCTCGAACTCAGCGATCCTCCTACCTCTGCCTCCCAAGTGCTGGGATTAAAGGCATGCACCATCACACCCAGGTTTTTTGTTTGTTTGTTTGTTTGTTTTTTAAGATAGTCTTGTTCTAGCCCATTCTGACCTGGAATTAGTCTCAGGCTGGTCTTGAACTCACAGCAATCCTCATCCTACCTCAGCCTCCCAAGTGCTGAGATTAAAGGCATATGACACGTGCCTAGCATGAATTGAAAAAAAAAAATCACTAGTTTGTCTTTACTAACTTATGATGACTTTAGAAAGCCTAATGACAGTAAATTTTGAGCAAAATAACACCAAAGTTCATAAAACATCATCAAATTCATTAAGTTTGGGGACTTCAATACACAAGGACTCCTGTTCCATTAGCAACTTAAAAAAATAAAACAGGTGAGCATGGTGGTGCACACCTTTAATCTGAGCACTTGGGAGGCAGAGATAGGATCACTGTGAGTTCCAGACCAGTCTGAGCTAGAGTGAGACCCTACACCTCAAAAAATAAATAAATAAAATACATAGAACAGATGGAGCTTATCTACTTTATCACTTACCTCTTCATCAGACTCAAACTGCACATTCACACCATAGGTCTCATCGATATTGTCATCTAAAACAAAAAGGGTGGTCAACGATTAGTGAAACAAAAGGCACTTGAGACCATTTCCCTCCCCAAATGCCTGGCTTGTTTCTCCCAAGAATAGAAACAAGGTCTAACAACACATACAGAGACTTATATTATCAACAGAAGAAAGCCACCTGTACTGCTAAGACCAAAGCCTTCTCCAACCTAGACTCACCGCTGCTCTGCTTCCTAACTCCCAAGCTCTAATATTATCTCCTATATTCTACAATTTAAAGGTTTCAGAATAATAAATGGCTGCTGGGACCAAGAGATTCTGGACTCTACTAGTCATAAATATTTTTCTAATTTATTTATTTTTTAGTTTTTTGAGGTAGGGTCTCACTCTAGCCCAGGCTGACCTGGAATTCACCATGTAGTGTCAGGTTGGCTTCAAACTCATGGTGATCCTCCTACCGCTGCCTGCTGAGTGCTGGCATTAAAGGTATGCACCACCATGCCTGGCTTATTTTTATTTATTAGGGAGAAAGAGAGATACAGAAATACACAGGTATAGAGAGAGGGAGGGCCTCTCTCTATACGAACTCTAGATGCATGCGCCCCCTTGTGCATCTGGCTAACGTGAGTCTTGGGGAACTGAACCTAGGTCCTTTGGCTTTGCAGGCAAATACCTTAACCACCAAGCTATCTCTCCAGCCCTTATTTTTATTTTTTATTTAAAAAAAATTTTTTTTTTTGGTCATTTTTTATTTATGAGCGACAGACACAGAGAGAAAGACAGATAGAGGGAGAGAGAGAGAATGGGCGCGCCAGGGCTTCCAGCCTCTGCAAACAAACTCCAGACGCGTGCGCCCCCTTGTGCATCTGGCTAACGTGGGACCTGGGGAACCGAGCCTCGAACCGGGGTCCTTAGGCTTCACAGGCAGGCGCTTAACCGCTAAGCCATCTCTCCAGCCCCCCTTATTTTTATTTTTTGAGAAATGGTCTTGCTATATAGCCCAGGCTGGCCTCAAACTTGCAGCAACCCTCCTGCCTCTGTCTCCTGAGTGGTGGAATTTTAAACAATGTGCCATCATACCTAGCATATTAATTACACGCGTAATGTTATTGTTTTTATTTGAGAGACAGAAAGAATTGGCATGCCATGGCTTCAGCAACTGCAATCAAACTTTAGACACTTGAGCCACCTAGAGGGCAAGTGCAACCTTGCACTAGCCTCACCTTTGTGCATCTGGTTTATGTGGGATCTGAAAAGTCAAACATGGATCCTTTGTGTTAGGTCAGGACAAAATGGAGTCACCAAAGACAGCAGGATAGCAACAGTCACAAGGAAGCAGGTCATCCCCATTCTTCAAAGAACTGCCCAACCATTATGCCTTCCTTATCTAACAAGGCCCCAAGTCTAGGTTTCCTGACCCCTTATCTCCAACCTGGTCACTTCTGGTCTCACACCCTATGGCTAATGTAAAGAACAAAGGAGTCCCTTTCCATCCTCACCTTCCCTCAGCTAAAGAGCTATATAGCCCACTCTCTGTCAAAGTTGACTGCTTAGCTCTTGAGTCAGTCCTGGCAGCTTGTGTTTTTCCTGAGTAAAAGCTTCCATCTTTGCCTCAGACTGGTTTCCCGTGGTCTTGGTCACTCCTGAACCTTACACTTAGGCTTCACAGGAAAGCACCTTAACCACTAAGTCATCTCTCCACCCCCAATTATGTGGTTTTTAAAATTACTTATCTGCAAGCAGAGAATGGGCATGCTAGCCAACTTCAGATGCAGTGCAAACCAACTTCAGATGCATGTGCAACTTTTGTATCTGGCTTTACAGAGGTATTAGGGAATTGAACCCATGTTGTTAGGCTTTGCAGGCAAGCACCTTAACTATTGAGCCATTTCTCCAGCCCTAATTAGATGTTTTTCATAAAACACAAGAAATGTTATGGAAACTCACTGGCATTCTGATTTAACAAATGATGCCAGAAGATGCTCATTTCAAAAGGGCCAATAACAACTAGATAATATGATCAGAACACACAGAAGCAGTTAATATGAACAGAATACAGGGATCAGTTACCCATATTTTGAATTTCCTTGTCTCCACCATAGTCTGTGATCTTTTTTCCCAAGTTTACTAGCACATGGTATCTGGTATCATCAGTCTGGCCCAGCAGCAGGTCGATCTCCTTTCTTCTTTCCTTGTCTCGAAGCTTTTCATTCTTCAGGACAGCCAGAACTTCATCAGCTGCTCCACAAAGGATGTCACGTGGCTGATTATAAGTTTTAAAAAAAGGAAAAGAAAAAGAAATACAAACAATATTGAGAACACTCACATGCAGAACAATGATAAACTTTATGTGATGGCAAAGGTTAAAAAAAAAACCAGACTTCATTAAAATCTATAGCATCGTCGGTCGTGGTGGTGAATGCCTTTAATCCCAGCACTCAGGAGGCAGAGGTAAGAGGATTATTGTGAGTTTGAGGTGAGACCCTACTTTGGGGGGGGGGGGATTATAGCTTGCTGGACTCTAAATATATTAACACTGTTTTTGAAAAAGCTACCTAATGGTAGGGACTTGAACACTTGCTGTGCAAGCATAAGGGCCTGAGACAACCTGAGTTCAATTCCTAGCACCCACACAAACAGGTAACTATGACCACACATGCCTGTATCTCATGAGTCCTGTGAGAAGCAGAAATGAAAGAATCATTGGGACAAGTGAACATTGTAGTGCTGGGGTTAAGAGACTGTCTCAGGAAATACGAGGATGAGTGACAGAAAAGAACATGTGTCTTTTCCTTCTGGCTTTTACACACATGCACATGAGGTATGTGCATCTGTACATAAATACACACACCACACATGCTACAGAGTGCATGGGCACACACACAAAATGCTACCCAGAGTCACACAACCTAAGGAAGACCACATCCAACTTTTTTAAAGGACAAGAGAAGGCCAGGTATGGTGGCGCACACCTTTAATCCTAGCACTTGGCTTTCTGAATATAACCCCCACTGCTCAGGCAGTAAAAACACAGATTAACCACTGGGACCTCATGAAATTACAAAGATTTTGTACAGCAAAGGACACTGTGAATAAAGCAAAGAGGCAACCTACAGAATGAGAAAAAATCTTTGCCAGCTATACATCTGATAGAGTATTAATACCTAGGAAATACAAAGAACTCAAAAAATGCAGTAATAAGAAATCAAACAAGCCAATTAAAAAATGGGCTATAGGACTGGAGAGATGGCTTAGCAGTTAAGCGCTTACCTGTGAAGTCTAAGGACACCGGTTCGAGGCTCAATTCCCCAGGACCCACATTAGCCAGATGCACAAGGGGGTGCACATGTCTGGAGCTCATTTGCAGTGGCTGGAAGCCCTGGCGCGCCCATTCTCTCTCTCTCTCTTTCTCTGTCTATGGCTCCCAAATAAATAAATAAGTAAATAAAAACTTTTTAAAACTGGGCTATAGAACTGAATAGGGAGTTCTCAAAAGAAGAAATATGGATGGCATATAAGCATCTAAAAAAATGTTCTACATTCCTAGCCATCAGGGAAATGCAGACTAAAACTACTTTGAGATTCCATCTCACTCCTGTCAGATTGGCTACCATCATGAAAACAAATGGCCATAAATGCTGGCAAGGATGTGGAAAAAGAGGACCCTTTCTACATTGTTTGTGGGAATGCAATCAGGTCCAGCCATTGTGGAAATCAGTGTGAAGGTTCCTGAGACAGCTAAATATAGACCTACCATATGACCCAGCTATAGCACTCCTAGTCACATTATCCTAAAGACTCCTCTCTCTACCTTAGATGTACTTGCTTCACCATGTTTACTGCTGCTCTATTCACAATAGCTAGGCCATAGAACCAGCCTAGATGTCCCTCAAATGATGAGTGGATAATGAGTATATGGCATATTTACACAATGGAGTTCTCCTCAGCAGTAAAGAAAAATGAAATTATGAAATTTGCAGAAAAATGGATGGAACCAGAAAAGATTATTCTTCTTTTTTTTTTAAATTATTTATATATATATATATATATATATATTTTTTTTTTTTTAATTTTTATTAACATTTTCCATGATTATAAAATATATCCCATGGTAATTCCCTCCCTCCCCACCCCCACACTTTCCCGTTTGAAATTCCATTCTCCATATTACCTACCCATTACAATCATTGTAATTACATATATACAATATCAACCTATTAAGTATCCTCCTCCCTTCCTTTCTCCACCCTTTATGTCTCCTTTTCAACTTACTGGCCTCTGCTACTAAGTATTTTCATTCTCACGCAGAAGCCCAGTCATCTGTAGCTAGGATCCACATATGAGAGAGAACATGTGGCGCTTGGCTTTCTGGGCCTGGGTTACCTGACTTAGTATAATACTTTCCAGGTCCATCCATTTTTCTGCAAATTTCATAACTTCATTTTTCTTTACCGCTGAGTAGAACTCCATTGTATAAATGTACCACATCTTCATTATCCACCAGAAAAGATTATTCTTAGTGAGGTAACCCAGGCCCAGAAAGCCAAATGTCACATGTTCTCTCTCATATGTGGATATTTGGTACAAATGATTGGACTTCTATGTGAGATGGAATCTCAGTAGCAGAGGCCAGTAAGGTAGAAGAGGGATATAGAGAGTAAAGAGGGAGAGAGGGGGGACTTAATAGGATGGTGATACATATATATATATATATATATATATGTAGAACAGACTACTGGGGGTGAAAAAGCCTAAAGGAAGTAGGGAAATAGACTGAGTAAAGGAAAGGGGAGGGAGGGCTAATCAAAACCTAAGAGGAGGGCAAGAGAAATGGCTTAGTGGTTAAGGCACTTGTCTACAAAGCCAAAGGGCCCAGGTTTGATTCCCCAAGACCCACATAAGCCAGATGCAGAAGAAGATGCATACATCTGGAGTTCATTTGTAGTGGCTAGAGCCCCTGGCACTCCCATTCTCTCTCTCTTTCTTCCTCTGCCTAGTTCTCTCTCTCAAATAAATAAAGAAAATTTAAGAAACAAATCTAAGAGGGGCTGCAGAGATGGCTTAGCAGTTAAGTGCTTGCGTGTGAAGCCTAAGAACCCCATTTGAGGCTCAATTCCCCAGGACCCACATTAGCCAGATGCACAAGAGGGTGCATGCATCTGGAGTTCATTTGCAGTGGCTGGAAGCACTGGTGCACCCATTCTCTCTATATATATCTGCCTCTTTCTCTGTTGCTCTCAAATAAATCAAAACAAAACAAATTTTTTTTTTAATCTAAGAGGATATAAATAAGTCATATGGAAACCTACTTTTTTAGACAATGGAACACTCAAAAGCAATTGACTGTTACTATAAAATTTTCAGTGCCAGGAATAGGATGCCTTCCAGTGAGTTGTTAGCCAGGGAGGTCATGGATACCCCCAAAACATTACAGGCCCTTGCCAAGGCTTTTGGCTTCCTACCAGGAACAGATTAAGTCCCTATTGCTGAAGACTCCACATACTTTGGCTGCAAAGTCACTAAGAAGTTCTGCTGGAAGCTGAGCTGAAAACCTTCTCCATGTAGACCAGCTGACAAAAACCTAGAAAAAGCCATGCTACATGTAGTTCAATGGGAGAGATAAATCACCAGTGGAGATACTCAACAGTGGACATTGCAAGCCTTAAATTTGGCCAGCCAGGCCAAATGAGCCAAAAGGTACAAAAGTGGCATGTCTGGTATGGGGGAAACCAACTGCCCTCTAATTTGACTGGAGGCCTGCTCCATGGAAGGGAATACATACCTGATACTGAAAACCTACAACAGGGGTAGTCATGAGTCCTTGGGGTATAATGTCTATTACTGCCTATCTAAATGTATGTACTATGCTCATCAAATTGCCTAGTAAGCACTTAAGGTTCATACACATATATTAATGCTACTCTCACTTTTGGTTAGAGAAGCTTCTCTTTTGAGATGGTGGTGCTCTTGGGATAACTCATATAAGAAGATATGACAGAGGGATACTCAGAACTGAAATATCTCTATCACACCTTCCAAGGCTCAGGGTCCATTGTCAAAGAGGTGGCGGAAAGAATGTAAGAACAAATGGAAGGGTAAGGCACCTTATAACATGCTCCTCCAGACACAAAACAGCCTGGATATCGATGATCTCAGTGCCTGAAACTACCTACACAAGACCATCATAATAGGAGGAAAAGATCATGACATCAAAATAAAAGAGACACTGATTGAGAGGGGGAGGGGATATGATGGAGAGTGGAGTTTCAAAAGGGAAAAGTGGGGAGAGGAAGGGAATTACTATAGGATATTGTTTACAATTATGGAAGTTGTCAATTAAAAAAAATTAAATTAAAAAAAAACCAAGCCAGGTGTGGTGGCACATGCCTTTAATCCCAGCACTCGGGAGGCAGAGGTAGAAGGATCACCGTGAGTTCAAGGCCATCCTAAGACTACATAGTGAATTCCAGGTCAGCCTGGGCCAGAGTGAGACCCTACCTTGAAATTCCCCCCCCCAAAAAGTAATCACTGGGGAGTATAGGTGCTTCAGAGGGTGTAATTCAGTGGTACTACATATGCTAAATATATTAAGGCCCTGGATTCAACACCCATCACCAGTGAATAATAAAAATAAAGATAGGTGGTCTCTAGAAGCAGGACATAGCTTCTACAACCGCTTGCCTCACATTTCCAGGTGATAAGGGTATCATCCTGTCACACTTCTGGTAATTCTCTATTCACACTTTCTCTAGAATATAGAATATACCTTACCAAAGACTCAGAAAGTCTCCCAATCTAGTCAGCAATGTGTAATGAGTCAGGGTACATTTTGGAGATAAACTACCTGGATTCATATTATGACTAATATTAACCCTGTGACTTGGGGAAATTCCTTAACTAGTCTGGGCTCATGTCTTTCTTCTATAAAATGAATACTAAGAGCATCTATTCATAGTTAATCTGCTATTCCATATAAGCTAAGTGCTCAGGAAATATTAGCTGTTTCTGAAAACTGGCATGACTCCTTGTTCAGAGAGAAGGTTTTTCTGGTATTTCTCAGCTATGACCTTTTCTCTTCCCAAACACTGTGGTATCACCCTTTGGTTGCCTCACCTGGTCCCCAAGAGCAGCCTGGATGAAGCTGAGCAGCACCTCATAGGTCTCCCGGGTCTCCTTAGTTTTGGGCTTATAGATGATGCCCACCATCTCATCAATGCCCTCCGACAGCAGAGTATAACCCTTCATCTTGTTTATATCATGCCGATCTTCATCACGCTTTCTTCGCCTAATGGATGTAAAGTATGATATTGAAAGAATGAACTTTCCCTCCCCAAGGCAAGATCAATCTTAGCACCCTTTCCATACATCTAATATGTGGGGAGAAACCTGCAACAAAGCAAATGATTCTCATATGACCTTAATAATTTACAGAAGTATTCCTTTATAGGACACTGAGAAAATGTTATCCTCTCAATAGATATACTAAATGTTACAATGAGACAAAGTTCCTATTAATTTACACTTTCATAAAATTTATTTATATTTATTTGACAGAGAAAAATAGCGGGGGTGAGAGAAAGAGAAAATAGGCGTGCCAGTGCCTCTGGCCACTGCAAATGAACTCCAGATGCATGCACCCCCTTGTGTATCTGGCTAACGTGAGTCCTGGGAAATTGTACCTGGGTCCTTTGGTTTTTCAGACAAATGTCTTAACCACTAAGTCCTCAAAAAAAGTGTGTGTGCTCTTGACACTTACTTAGCCCTTCTTTCCTCTTGCATCTGTGGTTTTGTCCGCTGAGCCTTATCTCCCATACGGGTGCCCTCCAGTTTCCCAACAAGGGACAGAACCTCTCCAGTCGGTTCATCTCGGCGGGTCCGGTCAATGAGTGAGCGGTCAGCTTGGAGCACAAGATTTGAGTTCTGGAAAGATCACACATTATCAAAACCATGACAAAAACAGCGTCAATTCCTTTATCAGTGAAGCCAGCTGATGGAATAATCGTGACAACTAAGTAAGTAATTATGATTACTAAATTGAATGAAAAGATAATTTCCGTAAGAAGAATGGCAGCCTGACACGCTATGCACGAACATAGGCCGTATAATCAGGCGAACAAGCCTTGTTCCTAACACTACTCATAATTCACACTTGTAAAAGTACTGGGCGGGTTGGAGGTAACAAGTGGAGGGCGGCGAGTTGTGCACTGAGAGAACAAAACAAACAGAAACCCTTCTCAGCGCTCCACCGGCCCCAACCTCCATTACCTCCACGTGTAATCCCAGCCTCACCCGGATCCGACTGAGCCTTCGCGACTCTCCTGAGGGCCTGTAGACTGCAGCTCGGTGGCCGGCCTCCCGCCCCCGCCCCGCACAAGCCCGCAGGCCTCCCCTGAGACCGCACGCACCGCCTTGTACTCATACTGCAGGCTGCGGGCGGTCACATCCGCCATGGCGTCGGCTGCCCTCGGCCCTCAGAGGTTCACTCCTCTTCACCCCGGGCTACGAACCGCCGCTGGGAACCGCTTGAGCAGTGCAGACACGACGCAGGGAACACGCACTGGACGGAGAAAAAGATACGGACCACCTTCCGCTTCCGGGACGCACGCAGGACGAGCAACAGTCCCGTGAAGGCGCGCCACTTCTAGGCGGAGCGAGCGGGGTTTGTGCATCCGGGTCGTCGGTCCCTTGACCGACGCAGACGCGCTTCCCCAGAATACGGTTCCGGGCACCTGAGCGTACTTCCGGGCGAGGCAGGAGTCCCTCACACCACAATGAGAAAGGCCCCTTTCTACTACCTGCGATTGTGGGGTCTTGAGAGACGGGCAGGCAAAAGGAAGTTAACTGGCTACGTTTGTGCATGAGGAAAGCAATTTAAACTGTGTGTCTGGTAACTTCCTCTGGGTGTCTCATCTTTTTGGAACAATTAAAAAAGACTCCAGCTTCCACTCTACCCACCCAAAACCTATGTCTGCAAGATCCTCCCTCGGAGGAGATTGCTGTTCGTGCCCAAGTTGTCTGTCACAGCCCATGCCATGTCCCTCTTCATATTGATGAAGATGAATGAACATTGATAAAGGTAGCTTTTCTCCTAACAGGGCTAAATTTTTTTTTTTTTTTTTTTTTTTAGTTTTTCGAAGTAGGGTCTCTCTCTACCCTAGGCTGACCTGGAATTCATTATGTTATTTCAGGGTAGCCTTGAACTCACCGCAATCTTGCTACCTTTGCCTCTTAAGTGCTGGGATTAAAGGTGTGTGCCCCCATGTCCGGTTTACCCATCTTTTTTTAACTGGCAAGAGGCTGAGCTGAGCTGTTGGGATTGCCCAAGCCAGCATTTTTGCTCTAAAATTTCCAGTTACAGAATAATAATTTACAGCTAAATGATTGTCACTCTTAGAACATGTCTGCTTTGGGAAAGGAGAGTAAGGGAGAATAAAGAGGATATTAAGCCAAAAGAATATATCCTCAGGGTAGTCTTCTGGCCCAAATATGATGTGTTGTGTCTTTTGTTTGGCTTACGGTTGGCTCCTTGTTTAAAAGTTGGAATGGGCTGAGAGATGGCTTAGTGGTTAAGGTGCTTGCTGTGAAGCCTAAGGACCCAGGTTTGATTCTCTAGTACCCATGTAAGCCAGATGCACAAGGTGGGGCATACATCTGGAGTTCATTTGCAGTGGCTGGAGGCCCTGGCACACCCATATTTTTTCTCTCTCTCTCTCTCTCTTTCTCTCTCCCTTGTTCTACTTCTTGCTCTCTCAAATAAATAAATAATCATGGAAATAGAAAAAACAATCCAAAAATTCATTTGGAATCACAAAAAAACTAGAATATCTAAAATAATACTGAGCAACAAAAGTAAGGCTGGTGGTATCACCATACCTGATTTTAACCTGTACTACAGAGCCATAGTCACAAAAACAGCATGGTACTGGCACAAAAACAGACATGTAGATCAGTGGAACAGAATAGAGGACCCAGATGTAAGTCCAGGTAGCTATAGCCACCCCTAATATTCAATAAAAATGCCAAAAATACTCATTGGAGAAAAGACAGCCTCTTCAGCAAATGGTGTTGGGAAAACTGGATATATATCTGTAGAAGGATGAAAATAGATTCTTCTCTCTCGCCATGCACAAGAATTAAGTCCAAATGGATTGAAGACCTTAACATCAGACCTGAAACTCTGAAACTGCTAGAGGAAAAAGTAGGGGAAACCCTTCAACATATTGGTCTTGGCAAAGACTTTCTGAATACAACCCCAATTGCTCAGGCAATAAAACCACAGATTAATCACTGGGAACTCATGAAATTACAAAGATTCTGCACTGCAAAGGACACAGTGAAAAAAGCAAAGAGGCAACCTACAGAATGGGAAAAAAATCTTCGCCAGCTATATATCTGATAGAGGATTAATATCTAGGATATACAAAGACCTCAAAAAGTTAAATAATGAGGAATCAAACAAGCAAATCAAAGAATGGGCTATGGAGCTAAATAGAGCATTCTCAAAGGAAGAAATACAAATGGCATATAAGCATCTAAAAAGATGTTCTACATCACTAGTCATCAGGGAAATGCAGATTAAAACTACATTGAGATTCCATCTCACTCCTGTCAGATTGGCAACCATCATGAAAACAAATGATCATAAATGCTGGCGGGGATGTGGAAAAAGAGGAACCCTTCTACAATGCTGATGAGAATGCAATCTGGTCCAGCCATTGTGGAAATCAGTGTGGAGGTTCCTAAAACAGCTAAAGATTGATCTACCATATAACCCAGCTATAGCACTCCTAGGCATATATCCAAAGGACTCATCTCATTTCCTTAGAAGTACGTGCTCAACCATGTTTATTGCTGCTCAATTTATAATAGCTGGGAAATGGAACCAGCCTAGATGTCCCTCAACTGATGAGTGGATAATGAAGATGTGGCACATTTGTACAATGGAGTTCTACTCAGCAGTAAAGAAAAATGAAGTTATGAAGTTTGCAGGAAAATGGATGGATCTGGAAAATATTATACTAAGTGAGGTAACCCAGGCCCAGAAAGCCAAGCGCCACATGTTCTCCCTCATATGTGGATCCTAGCTACAGATGATTGGGCTTCTGCGTGAGAAGGAAAATACTTAGTAGCAGAGGCCAGTAAGTTAAAAAGGAGATATAAAGGGAAGAGAAAGGAAGGGAGGAGGGTACTTAATAGGTTGGTATTGTATATATGTAAGTACAATGATTGAGATGGTGAGGTAATATGATGAAGAATGGAATTTCAAAGGGGAACGTGTGTGGGAAAGGTATTATCATGGGATATTTTTTATAATTATGGAAAATGTTAATAAAAATTGTGGAAATAAACAAATAAATAAAAAGAATAAATAAATAACAAAATATATTTTAAAAGTTGGAATAATTCAGCTGGGCATGGTAACTACATAAATTCCATGTAGTTCCTACGTGGTATAATTATTCCTACATGATATAATTTATGCAGTGCTAACCAGTAGCTGCCAAGGTTAGAGGATACTTGTGCTGCTTTTACTACTACTGTCTTCCCATAGGTGGTCACACCACTCCTTGTTATTATTGTTTGGCACCCATAGGCACAGAGTTTGCTGGTCTGACTACTTTTTGTTTTGTCCCCTCTTCCTCCTTCCTTCCTTTTTAAATCTTTCTTTACCTGTGTGTATGTGCAAGTGTGCATGTATATGTGTGTGTATGGGAGTGGCAGGGCCTCCTGCTGCTGTGACCTAGTGTTATCCACTAAACTGTTTGGAAGCACCTGGAAAAGACCCTGATTCAAGGTAGGAGCTCACTGCGGGTTATTTAAATCTGACTTTTTTTTTTTTCCAAGGTAGGGTCTCACTCTAGCTCAGGCTGACCTGCAATTCACTATGTAGTCGCAGGGTGGCCTTAAACTCACATTGATTCTCCTACCTCAGCCTTCCGAGTGCTGGGATTTAAGGCGAGTGCCACCATGCCCAGCTCCAAATCTGACTTGTTTAGACAGAATCTCATGAAGCTCAGTCTAGTGTTGAACTTGCTATATAGCCAAGGATGACCTTGAGCTTCCTATTATCCTGCCTTTACCTCCTGAGTTCTGGAATCACAGGCATGTACCACCACAACCTGGTTTTATGTGATTCTGGAGATCAAACCTAGGGTGTTGTGCATGCTAAGCAAGGACTCTACCAACTAAGCTATACCCTAGGCCCAAACTCTTCAATTTGAAAGCACATATTACATGCTGCAGAGGTAGCTTAATGATTAAAGGTTCTTGCTTATAAAGCTTGCCAGTCTGGATTAATTTCCCCAGTACCCATGTAAAGCCGGACTTACAAAGCGCACATGTATCTGGAGTTTGTTTGCACTGGCAAGAGGTCTTGGTGTGCCCATTCATATTTATTATCTCTCTCTCTCTCTCTATCTCAAATAAATAAATAAAATATTGGGCTGAAGAGATGGCTTAGCAGTTAAAGTGCTTTCCTGCAAAGCCTAAGGACCAGATTTCAGTTCCCCAATACCCATGTAATGCACAAGGTGATGCATGCACCTGGAATTACTTTGCAGTGGCTAGAGACTGTGGTGTTCCTATTTTCTCTCTCTTCCTCTCTCCTTCCCTTCCTCCCTCTTTCTCTCTCTCAAATAAATAAGCACATAAAATTTTAAAAAATATCTTGGGAGGCAGAGGTGGGAGGATTGCCATGAGTTTGAGGCCACCCTGAGAATACATAGTGAAATCCAGGTCAGCCTGAGCTCAAGTGAGACCCTGCCTCGAAAAACCAAAAAATAAAATAAAATATATTTTACATTTTTTTCAAGGTAGGGTCTTGCTTGAGCTTAGGCTGATCTGGAATTCACTATGTATTCTCAGGGTGGCTACAAACTCACAGCAATCCTCCTACCTCTGCCTCCTAAGTGCTGGGATTAAAGGCATGTGCCACCATGCACTACTTTAATATTTTACATTTTTGTTTAATGTTGGCAGTACTAGGAATCAAATTTATGCCCTTGTGTATGGTTGGTAAGCATTCCACCTTGGAGTATTAACCTTAAATCCCAGCCTTAAATTTTAATCTGGAGGTTGACTTGTATTACACATCTATGCTGAGGCTTTCTCATCTGACAAAAAAGAATCTTTTAACTATCTTGGGGATTCTAATACATGTTTCTATAGGAGTAGCATTTGTATTCACAGTTGAAGTGAGGCAGTGAGCAAATCTGCAGAACAGATTGCACCTCCATTAAATGGATAGAATTTAAAAGATAGACAAGAACAAGGGCTGGCAGGGATGTACAAAAATGTGAGCCCTTAGCCAGATGTGGTGGGTGGCACATGCTCTTTATCCCAGCACTCAGGAGGCAGAGGTAGGAGGATCATTGTGAGTTCGAGGCCACCCTGAGACTACATAGTGAATTCTATGTCAGCCTGGACAAGAGTGAAACCCTGCCTCAAAAAAACAAAACAGGGCCTGGAAAGATGTCTTAATGGTTAAAGCATTTGCCTGCAAAGTCAAAGGACCCAGGTTCAATTCCCCAGGACCCACATGGGCCAGATGCAGTGGCTGAAGGCCCTGATGCATCTATTCTCTTTCTCTTGTATTTCTCTCTCTGAAATAAAGCTAATAAAAAAATTTTAGATAATTATGGGCTGGAGAGATAGCTTAGCGGTTAAGCGCTTGCCTGTGAAGCCTAAGGACCCCGGTTCGAGGCTCGGCTCCCCAGGTCCCATGTTAGCCAGATGCACAAGGGGACGTACGCGTCTGGAGTTCGTTTGCAGAGGCTGGAAGCCCTGGCGCGCCCATTCTCTCTCTCTCCCTCCATCTGTCTTTCTCTCTGTGTCTGTCACTCTCAAATAAATAAATAAAAATTAAAAAAAATTTTAATAAAAAATTTTTTTAAATAATTAAAAACAAAAAATGTGAGCCCTCATACACTACAGGCAGGAATGTAAAATAATCCAGCCACTTTGGAAAATTTAGGCAGTTACTCAAAAAATTAAACATAGAGATGTTCTATGATACAACAAATTTATTCCCATGAGAATTGAAAACATATTTTCACAAAAGTATACACAAATGTCCACGAGGTGCAATATTCCCAATAGTCAAAAAGTGGAAAGCCAGGCATGGTGGTGCACGCCTTTAATCCCAGTACATGGGAGACTGAGGTAAGAGGATCACCATGAGTTTGAGGCCAACCTGGGGCTACAGAGTGAGTTTCAAGCCAGCCTGGGCTAGAATAAAACCCTTCCTCAGAAAAAAGAAAAAAAAAAGTGGAAACCAAGGCTGGAGATGTAATTTAGTGACAGAGTACTTGCCTAGCATGCACCAGCCCCTGACACCAAGCCCTAGCAAAGAAGGAGGAGGAGGAGGAAGAGGAAGAAGAGGGGAAGTAGTAGTAGTTGTTGTCACTTTGGGGTTAGGGAGATAGCTCAGGGGATAAAGTGCTTGCCACTCAAAGCTGAGAACCAGAGTTTGATCCCAAAACCCTATATAAAAAGCCAGAAGCCCTGGTGGGCTTTTATAATTCCAGCACGCTGACAATGAAATGGGAGACAGAGACAGGAGGATTTCCTGGAAACTCACAGTGAGTACAGTAGTGAACAACAATAAGAGACCCTGACAAAGTTAATGTGGAAAGGTATGGGGCGATGGCTCAGTGGTTAAAAGGCACTTGCTTACAAAGCTTGCTGGCTCTAGTTTGATTTCCCAGTATATAGATAAAGCCAGATTCACAAAGTGGCACATGTAGCTGGAGTTTGTAGCAGCAAAAGGCCCTAGTGCACCCATATATGCACATGCACACGCGCCGCACACACACACACATTCTCCCTGTCTCTCTCTCCTTTCTCTACTTGCAAATAAATAAATACACAAATAATTTTTTTAAAAAGGTGGAAGGTGAGGACTGGCATCAGAAAGTTGTCCTCTTACTTTCTTTCATATTCATGCCATAGCACACATGTACCTGCAGTCACACGTGAACATGTGCACATACACATACACACATAGTGGAAACACAAATGCTTATCAATTAATGAATGGGTAAACAAAATATATTTTGTCCAATATATAGTATTGCCCAGTGCAATATTATTCAGCCACAAAAAGCAATGAAGTACAGATACATGATTCAACATGGATGAGTTTCCAAAAGATGAAAATAGGCACACAGATCACATACTGCATGATGCCATGCATATGAAATGTCAATAGGAAAATAGGAAGTAGATTAGGGGTTGCCTAGCGTATAAGAGTCTGGGAGTTTCAGGAGGAGAAAGTGGTGACTATGCATGGGAAGAAGTTTCTTATTGGAATGAAGAAAATTTTCTAAAATTAGATTGCAATTGGTATACAACTCTGTATATCCAAAAAAAATCAATCTGTACAATATCATAAGAAAAAAATCTTGTACTACATAAATTTTATCTCAATAGAGTTATTTTAAATAATTTTGGGCTTTCTGAGACGCGGCTGTGGGTGCAGTGGAGCTTCTGTCCGCTCCCGCTCCTGACTCACTGTTGGCTCTTCGCTCTCGCCGAGGAAGAAGTTGGTCAGGAAGCCGCGCCACCGCCATGGCCTTTAAGGATGCCGGAAAGTCGCCCGTGGAACCGGAGGTGGTCAGCCACAGAATCCGGATCACCCTCACCAGCCGCGACGTGAAGTCCCTGGAGAAGGTGTGTGTGACTTGTCAGAGGAGTCAAGGACGAGAACCAGTTCGCATGCCCACCAAGACACCGAGAATAACTACAAGGAAAACACCTTGCGGTGAAGATTCCAAGACATGGGATCGCTTCCAGGTGAGAATCCACAAGCGACTCATTGATTTACACAGTCCCTCTGAGATTGTTAAGCCGATTACTTCCATCAGCATTGAGCCAAGAGTGGAGGTTGAAATCACCATTGCAGATGCCTAAGTCAATTATTTGAATAAACTGACTTACTCAGTAAAAATAATAATAATAATAATAATAATAATAATAATAATAATTTGGGGAAAATAAGAAATGGTTTCATTATGTACCCAAGCTGGCCCGGAATCCACTATGTAACCAAGGATGGCCTTGAACTCATGGCAATACTCTGGTCTCAGTCTCCTGAATGCTATAATTACAGATGTGAGCCATCATGCTCAGTGCACAATAATTTTTGGGCTGGGGTTGGCATGTGTATGTGCATGTGTGCCTGTGGGCACATGTGTGTCAGATACACATGGGTAAGGAGGCCAAAGGAGGCCCTCAGGTATCATCCTCAGATATGCCATCTACCTTTTCTTGAGGCAGCTTCTCATTTTAAGCAGGGCTCCTCATTGGCCTGAAACTCAGCAGTTAGGCTAAACTGTCTGGCTTGTGATCCTACCTATTTCTGCCTCACCACTGCATGGATTGCAGGTGCATGTCACCATGCTCAGTAAGGCAGAAATGTTACAGACCAGGCCATCTCCCAAACATCCCAGCAGGTTTTTAATTATAAGAACAACATCTAGAGTATTAAAAAACTTACATTTTTTTATATGCCAAACTCCTATTATACTATATATTATGCCAGGAGGCATTTATTGCATTCTAATTTTTTTAAAAAAGGATCCTGCTTCCAGGTGGGTGGTGATGCTGGCTCTGAACTGATGCCCTGCATAGGTAGATCTTCTGAGACATAGGTATGCATAGTCCTTATTCCCGCCCACACACACAGGTGACCATGGCAGTGTTTCATGACAAGGTGGAGATTGAGGACTTCTAATATAACAAGGACTCGGAGACATATTTCTACGTTGCCTGTGTGGTGACAACTTCTCCATCACCAAGGATGGTTTATTGTGTGGAGAAACAGTTACAGCCCCTTCATCCAATAAAGAATTAGTTAAATGCTAGGAAGCCTTCAGGAATCCACATTTTTAAAAATTTAATTTAATTTAATTTTTAAAATTTTTATTTTTTATTGACAGCTTCCATAATTGTCAAAAATATTCCATGGTAATTCCCCTTTGAAACTCCACTCTCCATCATATGCCCTCCACCTCTCAATCAGCCTTTTATTTTGATGTCATGATCTTTTCCTCCTATTATGATGGTCTTGTGTAGGTAGTGTCAGGCACTATGAGGTCATGTATATCCAGGCCACTTTGTGTCTGGGGGAGCACGTTGTAATGAGTCCTACCCTTCCTTTGACTCTTACATTCTTTCAACTACCTCTTCCACAATGGACCCTGAGCCTTGGAAGGTGTGATAGAGATATTTCAGTGCTGAATGCTCCTATGTCATTCTCAGCACCATGGTGCCTTCTGAGTCATCCCAAAGTCAACACCATCTGAAAAGAGAAGCTTCTCTAACAAAAAGTGAGAGTAGCATTAATATATGGGTATGAACATTAAGAGAAGTGCTTACTGGGCAGTTTGATGAGCATAGTATATACATTTAGCCAGGCACTAATAGACATTACCCCCCCCCCCAGGGCTCATGACTACCCCTGTTGTAGGTTTTCAGTATCAGGTATGTATTCCCTCCCATGGAGCAGGCCTCCAGTCAAATTAGAGGGCAGTTAGTTTTCCCCATAAGAGACATGCCACTATTGCACCCATTGACTCATTGGCCAAATATAAGGCTTGCAGTGTCCACTGTTCAGTATCTTGACTAGTGATTTCTCTCTCTCCCATTGAACTGCATGCAGCATGGATTTTTTTTTTTTAAAGCAGCTGAGTCATTAAGTTTGTAAGTACAGAAGAACAGATAAAGAATTCATCCTGTGTAGAGTGGTAAGAAAATACAAGTGCTTCACATGTGAATTGGAGTTGTGTGTATATACGTCTTGCATAGTCCAGACATTCCTGAAACACGTCTGATAACCACCTCGTAAACAGGTCTGGCTCTGGTTAGCTTTGCAGCAAGGCCAGTGGATCCTTTATCTATAGTCAGGATACTGGGTCAGGTTATCTCTCATTTTAGTCTTGGGAGCTTAAATCTTTTTTTTTTTTTTTTTTACATTTGAGTCATTTTGCTTTTAATACATATAGGATAAACTGCAGGAAGATTGGAATGGGGCAGTCTTATTTCTTCCAGCCAAGAAACAATAGAAGATGCACAAGAAACCCCAAGAGTCAATGTTGGTGAGATCAACACTAACTTTCATACCTGAAAAGAATTCCTACATGTTTAAAGCTTTTTTTCTCAATTTTTATTAACATTTTCCATGATTATAAAAAATAATCCCATGGTAATACCCTCCCTCTCCCCCCCACTTTCCCCTTTGAAATTCCATTCTCCATCATATCCTCACCCCATCTCAATCAGTCTCTCTTTGATATTGATATCATGATCTTTTCCTAGTTAAATGCTAGGACGCCTTCAGGAATCCACATTTTTTAGAATTTAATTTAATTTAAATTTTTAAATTTTTATTTTTTATTAACAGCTTCCATAATTGTCAACAATATTCCATGGTAATTCCCCTTTGAAACTTCACTCTCCATCATATCCCCACCCCATCTCAATCAGTCTTTCTTTTATTTTGATGTCATGATCTTTTCCTCCTCTTATGATGATTTTGTGTAGGCAATGTCAGGCACTATGAGGTCATGGATATCCAGGCCATTTTATGTCTGTAGGGAGCATGTTGTGAGGAGTCCTACCCTTCCTTTGGCTCTTACATTCTTTCTGCCACTTCTTCCGCATTAGACCCTGAGCTTTGGAAGGTGTGATCAAGATGTTACTCAGTACTCCAGTCACTTCTTTCCAGCACTATGATACCTTCTGAGTCATTCCGAGGTCACTGGGGGGCTTAAATCTTTATAAATGTAGTACTAAATCATTAACCACAACAAATGGAAACTACATTTTTCTTTGATATCAGCATAATGTTTCTGAGTTTGAAAAGTATTTTCAGTTGTCTAAAGGATTCTGAATATATGTTCATATATGTGTTCAGGCATATTTTTCTTGGATGACAACTAAGATTGTTTTAGAACTATGTATTAATTTATTATTGGGGAAAATTGCATTGGTATAGCGAGTAAAATCAGATTATTAAAAAAAAAAAAAAACTTTATGCCATGGCCTCTAGCCACTGCAAAGAAACTCCAGACGTATGCATCACCTTGTGCATCTGGCTTATGTGGGTACTGGGAAATCAAACCTGGGTCCTTAGGCTTTGCAGGCAAGTAACTTAACAGCTGAGCCATCTCTCCAGCCCACATTCTGAATTTTTTTCATTTTTTATTTTATTTTTATTAGTTATGGACATACGTAATATGTTAACATATGTTGGTACCATGCTTTCCCTTATCCCTGCCCCTTTTCCAAAGGGATCCTCCTTACTGGGGATGCAGGTCATCCTGATGGGATTGTGGGTCATGCACTGTGGGGGCAGCCATCAGTTATGGGGAAGATACAATGTCTCTGTGCATAATGTCCCAACTTGTGGCTCTCACAATCTTTCTGCCCCCTCTTCTACAAAATTTCCTGAGCCATGTTTGAGTCATTTTAAGTCTACCTCAGTGATGGGTTCTTAGGATCCTCTGGCTCTCTGGTTTGTTGGTGTTGAGTGTCCTCAGAGTCTATCTCCTTCACTCTGTGCTGAGAAAGCAGCATTCTTGCTCATTTCCCCAATTCCTCTGTGGTTTCAGCTGGGGCTGTCGTGCAGTGTGATGGATCTTTTCTCTCCTCAGCTCCCGCTACCTGAAAAAGAGAAGCAGACTCTCCAACAGAGAGTATAGTCAGCACAAGTCAAATGGGACAACTATTATTAGTTTAGAGATAATTAATGGATGTAGACCCTCTGGTGGCCCAAGATTAGTGGGAGTTTGATATTGGAAAGCAAAATCATTATCTGGATATGATTCTGACTTGTTTCCCAGTTTCAGATATGGGTTCTTTTCCACTGAGCGGATCTGTTAGCCAAACTGAGAGCAGTTGGTTACCCACCAAGACTGTGTGCCACTATTGCACTTGTGTGAGCATTGCCTCAGGTTCTTTGCTTCTGAGTAGCTTAGATCTCAAGTTTCTTAGACAGATGTTGGCCACTTTCCCCCAGTAGCTCATGAAGTGCTTTCTAGCACTAGATGGCCTAACTGTCTGGGGACTGGCTCTCTTCCAGATTCCAGCCAGGTCCTTCCATGTTCCATACTGATAGCATATGGTGTCTTCAGCAGTAGGGTCTTACCATTAACCTCTGGTGCATAATCAAGTGCTCTGACAGAAGTCTGTCTTGTTTTGGGAAGTCTTATAGGTCGCTCTGATCAACAGCTCATTGTGGATATTAACAGGCCAGGGCTGGTTTTACCCTAGGAGCTGAAGTGTGGTTAGGTGGGTGCCATCTTGACCAGAAGTCCCCATATTCTGAATTTTAATTGCACTTGCATATATGTGTTTTACTTGTCTTGCAAGATTATAACTTCTTGGATGGGCACACTGGTGTGTCTATAGTCTCATAGCTTGAAAGGCTGAGACAGGAAGATTGCTTGAGCCCAGGAGTTCAAGACCAGCCTGGGCAACATGGAGAGACTCTCAAAAAATATTATATACATATATATTTTTTCAAAAAATATAGGGTCTCTCCAGACACAAGATGGCCTGGATATCCATGACCTCACAGTGCCTGACACTACCTGCACAAGACCATCATAAGAGGAGGAAAAGATCATGACATCAAAATTAAAAGAGAGACTGATTGAGATAGGGAGGGGATATGATAGAGAATGGAATTTCAAAGGGGAAAGTGGGGAGAGGGAGGGTATTACCATGGGATATTTTTTATAGTCATGGAAGTCGTTAATAAAAATTCAAAAAAATAGAAAAAAATATGTTTAATTTAGTCATAAAGAATGATATCACATCATTTGCAGAGAAATGGTTGGATCTGGAAGTCATAATATTAAGTGAAATAAATTAGACACAGAATGATAAAAATAAATACACACACACACACACACACATATATATATGGAAAGGTGGAGGGAGGGCTAATCAAAATCTGAGAGGATATAAATAAATCAAATGGAATCCTTCAGTTTTGGACAATGGAACACTCAGGAGCCGTAGAACGATACTAGAAAATTTTCAGTGTCAGGGATGGGATACCTTCCAGTGAGTTGGCCAGGGAGGTCCCTGATGCCCCCAAAACATTATTGGCCATTGCCAAGGCCCCTTGGTTTCCCACCAGGAATCAATGGTAAGACCCTATTGCTGAAGACTCCACATACTTGGGCTGCAAGGTCATTGAGAAATCCTGCTGGAACTGAGCTGATAACGTCCTCCATGTAGACCAGCTGACAGAAAGCTGGAAGAAGCCATTCTACATGCAGTTCAATGGGAGAAAGAGATACCACCAGTGAAGATACTCGACAGTGGACATTGCAAGCCTTATAATTGGCCAGCCAGGCCAAATGAGCCAACGGGTGCAATAGTGGCACATCTGTCATGGTGGAAACCAACTGCCCTCCATTTGGACTGGAGGCCTGCTCCAAGAGAGGGAATACATCCCTGATACTGAAAACTTAGAACAGGGGTAGTCATGAGCCCTAGCAGTGTAACATCTGCTGATGTCTGGAAAAATGTATATACTATGCTTATCAAACTGCCCAGTAAGCACTTCTCTTAATATTCATACCTTTATATTAATGCTACTCTCACTTTGGGTAGAGAATCTTCTCTTTTCAGATGACAGTGACTTTGGGACAACTCAGAAGGTATCATGGTGCTGGAAAGAAGTGACTAGAGTACCAAGTAACATCTTGATCACAACTTCCAAGGCTCAGGGCCTAATGCGGAAGAGGTGGTGGAAAGAATGTAAGAGCCAAAGGAAGGGTAGGACTCCGTACAATGTGCTCCCTCCAGACAAAAAAATGGCCTCAATATCCATGAACTCACAGTGCCTGATACTACCTACACAAGACCATCATAAGAGGAGGGAAGGATCATGGCATCGGCATAGAGGAGAGACTTATTGAGATGGGGAGAGGATGTGATGGAGAATGGAATTTCAAAGGGGAAAGGGGGAAGAGAGAGGGTATTACCATGGAATATATTTTATAATCATGGAAAATGTTTTAAAAATTTGAGAAAAGGGCTGGAGAGATGGCTTAGCGGTTAAGCGCTTGCCTGTGAAGCCTAAGGACCCCGGTTCGAGGCTCGGTTCCCCAGGCCTATGTCAGCCAGATGCACAAGGGGGCGCACGCGTCTGGAGTTCGTTTGCAGTGGCTGGAAGCCCTGGTGCGCCCTTTCTCTCTCTCTCCCTCTATCTGTCTTTCTCTCTATGTCTGCTGCTCTCAAATAAATAAATAAATAAATAATGAACAACAACAAAAAAAAATTGAGAAAAAATTAGATTAAATTAAATTAAAAAAATAAAGAACTGCAAGTGCAAAAGCAATATGTGTGTGTGTGTGTGTGTGTGTGTGTGTGTGTGTGTATAAACTGGGTCTTGGGGAGGGAACGGAATTGTAATGGCTTATTGTCTATAATTATGGAATCTGTCCATAAAGTTAAAAAAAACAAGAACTTCATAATAGGAGGAAAAGATGGTGACATCAAAGTAAAAGAAGAACTGAGGGGGGAAGGGATATGATGGAGAGTGAGTTTGTAAGGAGGAAAGAAGGTGTATTAGTCAGGGTTCTCTAGAGGAACAGAACTGATAGAATGAATTTTTTTTTGTTTGTTTGTTTTTGTTTCTTCAAGGTAGGGTCTCACTCTAGCCCAGGCTGACCTGGAATTCACTATGTAGTCTCAGGGTGGCCTTGAACTCACAGTGATCCTCCTACCTCTGCCTCCCGAGTGCTGGGATTAAAGGTGTGCTCCACCACGCCCGGCTCTTAGAATGAATTATTTTAAAAAGGGAATTTATTGGATTCGTTTACAATAGTTTAATAGTAGTTGTAGGCCTGAGAATCACGGAACCTGGTAGCTGCTCAGTCCATGTGGCTGGATGCCTTAGCAGTCCCGACCCGGCACTGCAGATGGTGCCGGAAGGCCTGGAGGCTTCCTGAGGAGCCACAGGGTTTTGATCCTCGCTGGTCTTCAGTCTGTGCTGGTCTTCAATCCATGCTGGAAGGCAGCAAGCAGCTCTCGCAGCCAAATGGGAAGAAGGAAGGGGCCAGAGCTTCCTTATATGAAGTCCCCCTCTGAGAGAGGCTGCCTGCTTTAGGGACAGGGCTCACTCTAGGGAAGGACTTCCTCCTTCAGTTAATCCTTCCTGGAAGTAACCTCGGAGACCCACCTGAAACGGATTTCGGTGGATTACTAAACAGATCAAGTTGACAGCACCTTAACTATCACAAAGGGAGAGGGAATTATAATGGTCTAATATCTATAATTATGGAAGCCATCAATAAAAAAGTTAGAAAAAATAGTGTCATATTAAAACTACATTGAGATTCCATCTCACTCCTGTCAGATTGGCCACCATCATGAAAACAAATGATCATAAATGTTGGCGGGGATGTGGAAAAAAAGGAACCCTTCTGCACTGCTGGTGGGAATGCAATCTGGTCCAGCCATTGTGGAAAGCAGTGTGGAGGTTCCTAAAACAGCTAGAGATTGATCTACCATATGACCCAGCTATAGCACTCCTAGGCATATATCCAAAGGACTCATCTCATTTCCTTAGAAGTACGTGCTCAACCATGTTTATTGCTGCTCAATTTATAATAGCTGGGAAATGGAACCAGCCTAGATGTCCCTCAACAGATGAGTGGATAATGAAGATGTGACACATTTATACAATGGAGTTCTACTCAGTGGTAAAGAAAAATGAAGTTATGAAATTTGCAGAAAAATGGATGGACCTGGAAAGGATTATACTAAGTGAGGTAACCCAGGCCCAGAAAGCCAAGCGCCACATGTTCTCTCTCATATGTGGATCCTAGCTACAGATGACTGGGCTTCTGTGTGAGAATGAAAATACTTAGTAGCAGAGGCCAGTAAGTTAAAAAGGAGACATAAAGGGTAGAGAAAGGAAGGGAGGAGGATACTTAATAGGTTGATATTGTATATATGTAATTACAATGATTGTAATGGGGAGGTAATATGATGGAGAATGGAATTTCAAATGGGAAAGTGTGGGGGTGGGGAGGGAGGGAATTACCATGGGATATATTTTATAATCATGGAAAATGTTAATAAAAAAAATGCAAAAAAAAAACAAAGAAAAAAAATAGTGTCATGATTTTTTTGAGTCCATAAAAGTACAGAGTTTAATGTATAAATAAAGATTTGATAAGTAACTAAATGAACCAACAAGTCTTAAGGTACATAACTTCATTTAATTCCTATAAAGCACTATGAAACACATCATGCCCATTTTACCAATGAAGAAAACAAGGCTCTGAAAAGGTCTTTGACTTGCCTGGCTTTATCTCCCTCAAAATCGTGCCACCTCTGCCCAGGCCTTATTCACAGGGCATCCTCGCAGAGCTACGCTTTGGCAAGGAGACAGTTAGGGTACTAGATGAGATAAATAGTGGGAAGGGGCCAAGAACAGCACAGCAGAGAAATTATTGCAGATGGAACAAGAGGCTAGAGGTGTCTGATGGAAGTCACATAGGTAGAGATTATAGAATGCTAACTCACCTTATTGTTTTTCTTTGGTGTGCTCAGGAAGCTCTGAAACTTGTAGAGGGCGAGTGCTGGGCACCCAAAAGTCCGGTATGGACTTGTCACATATTGTATGGTGAGTAGCCTTCTCACATAGGATAGAATATGCACCTCATAGTGTTAAACTGAATATAAATCAAATGGCTCTGTTGTAGTCAGCTTCACATTGCTATGATGAACTTCCAAACAGACACAGCTTATGGAAGGAAGAAGTTTATTTGAAGCTTACAGATCCAGGGGAAGTTCCATGGTGGCAGAAGAAGCTGGCTCCCTTTCACAGATCCAAGCAGAGAGACAGGCACCAACCAGCCAGCCCAACAAATAATCACAAATAGGCATTTTAAAAAGACATTTATTTTCGAGAGTGGGGGGGGGGAGGAAGAGAGACAGAGAAAGAGAGAGGGAGAGAGGGATAAATAGATAATGGGCACAGCAGGGGCTTTTGTACTGCAAACAAACTCCAGATATAAGTACCACTTTGTTTCTCGCTTTATGTGGCACTGGGAGATCAAACCTGGACTGGCAGGCTTTGTAAGCAAGGGTCTTAGCCATCTTCTCAGTGGTTTTCTTGACTCTTAAATTCTCAGTTGTAGCATTTCTTCTTCCTGGCTTGGGGCATGACCCCTCTGGAATGAAGGTTGTATGATTTTAAAAAAACAAAAGAATAGTCGATAACATAATGTGGCTTAAAGAAGTAAAGGTAGTAGATAAGAAAATGGGTATTGTCAACTTTGGGGTGGGGGGGCAGATAACAGGCCTGCTGGGAACAGGACTTCTAAAAGGCACAAGTATATCTGGAAGGCTCTGGTACAAGGCCATTTTTGCCATTTTGCTATAAGCAGGATCTCCAGAACCAAAGGGAACTCACGGCTCTTCTTAAAGTTGAAGGTGTTTATGCCCGAGATGAAACTGAATTCTACTTGGGCAAGAGATGTGATTATGTGTACAAAGCGAAAACAACACAGTGACTCCTGTAGACTGTTTTGTTGGGTGCTTTGTGCCAGCAACATGAAGGTAAGTACAACAGGGTCTCTCTTGTTTTATTGTTGGAAAGGCCAGACTAGCTGACCCACAAGCTTCAGGATTCTCCTAGCTTAACCTCCCATTGACATAGGCATGTTGCAATTATAGAAATGGGCACTTCTCTGCCTCTGGCTTGACATGGGTGTTAAGGATCTAAACTCTGGTGAGCAGGCCCATTTCTCCAGCCCCAGATCATACTCTTTAACTAGATTGGCTATATATTTTCCCCTGTGTAATGTAATGTAGACATTATCTGTACTCTATGAAATGTTTTATTTGATGTTTGGAATACTTGAAATAAATGAGCTTTTGGCTTCTTTTCTGGCCAGTTTAATTCCATAGCTTTAACCTCATTGGAGTGGCTAGTTCTAATTTTAGGAAAGACTGGTCTTTATTTATTTACTTACTTTTTTTTTTTTTTTTTTTTTTTGAGGTGGGGTCTCATTCTATCCTAGGCTGACCAGAAATTTACTATGTAGTCTCAGGGTGGCTCCAAACTCATGGCAAATCTCCTACCTCGGCCTCCTGAGTGCTGGGATTAAAGGTGTGTGCCACCACACCCAGCCTTCATTTTTTAAATAGAGTTGGGGCGGAGGGGGTGTGTGTGTGTGGCAGAGATAGTAAAGGTGTGTCAGTGCCTCTTTCCACTGCAAATAAACTCCAAATTCATGTACTACTTTGTGTGTCTGGCTTTATGTAGGTACTGGGAAAGTGAGCCTGGACTGGCAGGCTTGCAGATATCTTTGACTGTTGAGTGATTTCCCCAGCCCCAACACTGCTCCAGCCCACACATGGTCATTTTAAAAGATACCTCAGATTATAACATTGCTACGTGTACAATTGTATAGTGCTGTGTGTATAGCAGACAGGCTTTTACATGAAATATCTAGTCTTTCTAGATAGTTAAAAGTACATGATGGGCTGAAGAGATGGCTTAGCGGTTGAGCACTTGCCTGTGAAGCCTAAGGACCCTGGTTCGAGGCTTAATTCCCCAGGACCCATGTTAGCCAGATGCACAAGGGGGGCACACACATCTGGAGTTCATTTGCAGTGGCTGGTGCACCCATTCTCTCTCTCTCTCTCTCTCTCTCTCTCTCTCTCTCTGTCATTCTTAAAAAAAAGGTTTAGAAGTACATGATGCATTTAAGAATAACACTTTGTGAAAATAGCTTTTAAGAACTTGGGAAATACTGTTTGGAAATAGAATTATTATTATTTTTAAAAATTTTTATTAACATTTTCCATGATTATAAAAAAAATCCCATGGTAATTCCTTCCCTCCCCACCCCCACACTTTCCCGTTTGAAATTCCATTCTCCATCATATTACCTCCCCATTACAATCATTGTACTTACATATATACAATATCAACCTATTAAGTATCCTCCTCCCTTCCTTTCTCTTCCCTTTATATCTCCTTTTTAACTTACTGGCCTCTGCTACCAAGTATTTTCCTTCTCACGCAGAAGCCCAATCATCTGTAGCTAGGATCCACATATGAGAGAGAACATGTGGCGCTTGGCTTTCTGGGCCTGGGTTACCTCACTTAGTATAATCTTTTCCAGGTCCATCCATTTTGGAAATAGAATTATTAAACCACCTCTGAGAACAGTGTACTGTCTGTACTTGTTCAGTGGATTGAGGTGGTGGGAGGGAAAATACTGCAAAATATTTTGCTGGTGTGTGCTAGAAATTTTGAGCTATCCACTGCCCTGCATGTTGTGTGCATTTCATTTAACTTTGCTGTGCTGTATATATTGTATATGTACCGGGAACAAGTTCTACTCTTAGGATATCTAATCTCTACGTAATTAAAGAAGTTGCCTATGAATGACAAAAGTAGAGTTAGTAAACTAGCACATTTTGTATACTTTGTGTTAAATTCCTAGAAAGGCTCTCTTCTGAAAAGGACTTTTGGATCGTAATTGCAGTATGCGTAAGCGACAGGTATCACACATGATAGAGGAGAGGCGTTGGAAGAAATGAAGGATTCTAGACCAGAATGCTCTTCCTAGAAGATCCTTTCAGATATAGTAACCATTGTTACATGTGTGTAGTTTATTCAGCACTACTGTGTATACCGTGGACAAACTTAAGTTCGTCTTTGAAACACCTAGTCTTTCTAGATGTTTAGAAGTGCACCAAGTATGTTAAAAGTAGGTGTAGTAAATAACCCATTTTGAAGAGTCCTTCTTTTAACCCTTATGTTGAAATACTGTCTTTTGGAAATGGAATGACGAAACCACTTCTGAGCAGTACATATTATATTTGTGCTTGAGAAGAAAATGTACAAAGGGCTTTATACCAACATGGGTTTGGTAAAGCAAGATTGTCCCTTATGTCTATGCATTTTGTTTTGCAATGTATAGTGCCCCGGCCAGCGGGGAGTTGAACAAGGACTTGGGGAAAAGCTAACCTGAATGAGGGAGGCAAACAGACACAAGAAGGAGACCAAGCTAGGTATTTGTCAAGGTCTCATTGGGAATTAAACCTCTAGGATTTACGCCTAAGTGGGGAATGGGTAGGAGGGTGACACAGTTTGTGTATTGTTTGACTATCTGACGAGCTTGTTCCCTAGTTATTTTAAAAAGAAGACGTAAGGTTTGAGCATTAAGGTGATGTACAGAGTGAACTGCTTGGGCCTGGGCCACAGGAGAAAGTCCCTTCATGTCAGGAAGGCCTTTGCAAGCATTTTCTTTTTTTTTTTTTTTAATTTTTTATTTATTTGAGAGTGACAGACACAGAGAGAAAGACAGATAGAGGGAGAGAGAGAGAATGGGCGCGCCAGGGCCTCCAGCCACTGCAAACGAACTCCAGACTCTTGCGCCCACTTGTGCATCTGGCTAACGTGGGACCTGGGGAACCGAGCCTCGAACCGGGGTCCTTAGGCTTCACAGGCAAGCGCTTAACCGCTAAGCCATCTCTCCAGCCTGCAAGCATTTTCTAATCATTTATTGAAAGCCAGTTATCACTAAGGGCCTCTAGTAGGGTCATGGTAAAGGGAGCAGTAGGTTCATAAGAGGAAACAGCACTTTTTAATTCCTTGACATGTTTAAATTTTAAATGGTGCTACTGCTGGGGCTTAATAACAATACTTTTGTTCCTGTCTGGCTCGCTATCATCATCTGAATCAGTGGATTGTTTAGAGTGCTTATCTCCTTCAGAGCCTTCCTCCCCTGAATCTATCTTTGTCCTGCTGGACTCAGGTGGTGAACTGAACGGGTTAAAGAATTTGCTCCTGCTTTCACTTGGGCATGTGTTATTGGAAACGCATGAACAGTCTTGGGTTGTTTGATTTTAGCTTTGATGTGCTGTATAGGGGCAGGAGAGGGAGAGTGGATGTCTAGGTCTAAGTCATGGTGTTGTTTAAGTAAAGTGGCCTTTTCTTTTTTAACTGCAAGGAGAGTTTTTAGTGATTGGGCTTCCCGGGAAAGTTGGTGGGTTGCCTGTCGAGTCACTGCTTCTAAATCACAATCAAGAGTTACAGGGGGGTCTGGAGAGATGGCTTAGTGGTTAAGCGCTTGCCTGTGAAGCCTAAGGACCCCGGTTCGAGGCTCGGTTCCCCAGGTCCCACGTTAGCCAGATGCACAAGGGGGCGCATGCGTCTGGAGTTCGTTTGCAGAGGCTGGAAGCCCTGGCGCGCCCATTCTCTCTCTCTCCCTCCATCTGTCTTTCTCTCTATGTCTGTCGCTCTCAAATAAATAAATAAAAAATGAACAAAAAAAATTAAAAAAAAAAAGAGTTACAGGGGCACAGAAGTGATGTGACTTAGGCATGTGAAGATAAGGTGGAGGGTCTGCTATGGGGGCTGTGGGGGGTGGCCAGTCAGGGTTGTGATATCTGGTAGCCTCACCCTCTAGCTCTGATTCCTCATCTAGAGAAAGAGGGGTATTAGGGGGAGGGGTAAATGCAGATTTGGAGAGAATAGGATAAATGGATTTAAGGGCAGGTGGGTCATCCTCAGGCATAGGAATAATGACAGAGGGGCACCACGAAGGGGGATCATTTGTCTTGCCTAGCACCTTTGCCTGGGGATTGCTGCAGCGCCTGCCTGGAGGGCAGGGCGGCTCGGGGGAGGGAACTGCCACAGCATCAGCAGTAGCTGCTCCGGGATCCTGATGGCTGGAAGTTAGTCCATGAATGGGAGGGGTTTGGCTAGGTTTAAGGTTATTTTTAAGAAATAATTCTCCATCCCTAACAACTTTTGAAACATCTGGTTGACACTGGTGAATTTGAAGTACGTCATTTATTAAATTCCAATATGAGAAGGTTTGAACCGGGACCTTTTCAGGGCCAAAAGTCCTATTATAATCTTTTAAACAATCTCCCACTCTCCCCCATCTTTTTTCATCAATGGTACCTTCCTGGGGAAACCATGGACATAAATCTTCTAAGAAGAGGAAAAAACGAACGAGATCTTTTTTCTTAACTTTTGCTCCATGAGTCTTGAGGGAGTCTTTAAGTCCCCGGATAAAAAGTTCCTGTTTACTTAGTGTCTGTCCCATGATAGAAAAGGAAAGAGGAGAAACGGCAAGACCAAAGGGCAACGTTCCCGGTTGGAGAACTGGCACGGGGGATTGCCCAGTGAGCTTGGCGCAAGCCTGACCGCAATTCTAAGAGCTGGCAGCTGCTCTAAGAGCATTTACTGGCTGTTGCATACCCAGTTTTGTTGATAGGAAGATAGGAGGTCTTTGCCAACGCCGGAATGGGCACAGGGAGCTAGGGGCCTTCAGCCAATGCCAGAGGGTAGCCCTGGCCAAGAGGCTTCAGTTGACCTGTCGCTATGTTGCAATTCCACGCGATGGCGCCAACTGAAAGTAAAAGGAGGTAAAGAAGTGGAAAGAGAAAACTCGCAATTCTTGTGTCTTGCAATTTGACTGAATAGTCTTTACTTTAATTGCCTAAACTTTATCGCTTACCTCAAATGGACCAGTTTTGCAGGCAGGCTTTTTCTGTGTAGATCACGGTGCGGGTCTGTATTACAGGTGGACTGCCTGCAGTGACCCGTATACGGATCTTCACTCACCCCCCTGGTGGGGTGGCGATCCAGTGGTGGGGACGGCCGTCCTCTCAAGCGATGTTCAGGTTTTTTCTTCATACCCCGGGCCCCACGTTGGGTGCCACTTGCCCCGGCCAGCGGGGAGTTGAACAAGGACTTGGGGAGAAGCTAACCTGAATGGGGGAGGCAAACAGACACAAGAAGGAGACCAAGTTAGGTATTTGTAAAGATCTCGAACTTTATTTTTACACATAGGTTTTTATAGGGTTGTAGGGGGAAGGAGTCATAATCAGGCCAGAGATCACAGGGTTACTGGCTAAATACAATTTCTTTGTTTCTTCATCAATTACCGGCAGCACCAGGAGAGGCTATCACCCAGGTGTAACAGCTCCTTCATTTCTGGTAATAGATCATTAGATGAGGAAATAGAAACTTAACTTGCTATATGGCGATTTCTGTCAACATGGCTGAGGTTTGGTTCATAGCTCCCAACAGTATAGTGTCTATAAAGGACAGGCAAGTCCACATATACAACATTTAGTCTTTCTAGATGTTAAAGAGGTTGCCAGTGTTTGACAAAAGTATAACTAGAAAAAAAGTAAAGTTAGTAAACTAATATTTTGAATACCTTTATGTTAAAAATCATAGAGAAAATTGTTCCTGAAACTACTTAGGGCAGTGAATTTGTTACAGTTGCATAAACCTGACCACTGGGTTGCTAGAGATGGGAAGGATTCTAGGGTAGAATGTTCCTAGAAGAACCTTTCCAATTACAGCCTTTGTTAGGTGTGTACAGTTTGTTCAGTGCCACTGTATTTAAAATAGTGGAAAACTCAAGTCCTTATTGGGAACATGTAGTCTCTAGATGTTTAAAGTGCAAACATGGAAGAAATAGAGGGCTAATGCCATGCCCTTTAAGGATTGTTACTTTATAGGAATGGTTGCACTTGGGGAGTGGAATTGTTAAACTTGATGTCTTGGAGCAGATGGTGAGTGCTCACTGGGTGGCGGCAGGGGATGGAAGAAGGAATTGTGCAGAGAGGAGGGTTCTGGGTCAGGTTGGTTCAGGCTCTTTAGCCATTGTTTTATATATTTCAGCTATTACTGAGTATTGAAGAATAAGTCCTGTTAGAAGTAGAAAATACTCTGTAAATGCCCTATTAGTTTTTAGGAACTGTTTTCTCAGAGTGGCCTTTGGTAACCCTGGTGAACTTAAGTCACTGGCAGTGCAGAGGGAGAAGAGGACAGAGGAGGGAAGGACGAGGACCTCCACATCTAGAAGCCAGTTTTCAGTTGTACATTCTTTGAAAAGCACTATTCTGCAACAGCTAAGCTTTACACATGTCTGGACTGACAGTGTATGGTAACAAATAGAATGAGTGAATTAGCCAATGTGTGAATACATTGCAATGGAAGCAAAAGATGCCTCCCTAACAGAGAATTGTTCACCACTCCTGGATCGGGAGTCAGGACATGGTCTTTGGGCTGGCAGCAGAGGGCCAGGAGGAGGCCTGCAGGGAGAGTGCCCTGGTGTGCTCAGACTACTGTTGATGGAGCCAGTGATGCCTGTGCACCTTCTGACGGTCCTGTGGGAATCCATACTTCAGTGGGAACATACCTTCATGACACTATGTGGTAGTACAGATCTGATACACTCTAGAAACACGATGCTTAATGTCGTCTTTCTTTATGTTTGGTTTTAAGTTGAGCATTAGGGAATGCAGACTTTTTTTTTTAAAATTATTTATTTATTTATTTGAGAGCGACAGACACAGAGAGAAAGACAGATAGAGGGAGAGAGAGAGAGAATGGGCGCGTCAGGGCTTCCAGCCTCTGCAAACGAACTCCAGACGCGTGCGCCCCCTTGTGCATCTGGCTAACGTGGGACCTGGGGAACCGAGCCTCGAACCGGGGTCCTTAGGCTTCACAGGCAAGCGCTTAACCGCTAAGCCATCTCTCCAGCCTGGAATGCAGACTTTTAATCATGACTCTGCCAATATTCTATCTAGAGGCCTGTTGCCATTTGTGTCTTCTCTGAAATTTTTGTTGCCAAGGAAGACAGGATTACAATTCTGTTTTAACAGATTGAGATGATGTAGTGTATTCTTAGTTATCAAAATACTTATGTAGCTTAAAATGTTTGAGTTGGTGAACATTCGCTGAGTGTGGGAAAGCATAACACATTCTATACCATCCCAATTCCTGAAATGGAATGCAGTGGGTACACATGCAAGATCCAGGCATGTCTATCCAACTGAACTACCTGTGACTGGATGGCTGCTTTTTGCTTATGTTTTTGTTTCCTGTAATGCACATGTTAAGCAAAACAATAAGGGTTCTTTTAAAAATATTTTATCTATTTATTCCAGAGAGAGAGAGAGACAGTAGACAGAGTATGGGCACTCCAGGGTCTCTTGTGGCTGCCATTTTATGAATCTGGCTTTATGTAGTTACTGTGGAATTGAACCTGGATCAGCACCCTTTACAAGCAAAGTACCTTTAACAACTGAAAAATCCTCTGAGTTTCTTATTTGTGATTTCATTAAAACCAAGATTAGGGGCTGGAGAGATGGCTTAGTGGTCAAGGCACTTGCCTGAAAAGCCAAAGGACCCAGGCTCAACTCCTTAGGACCGATGTAAGCCAGATGCACAAGGGGGCACACTAATCTGGAGTTCATTTGCAGTAGCTGGATGCTCTGGTGCATCTCTCTCTCTCTGTGTCTCTCTACCTGTATTTCTGTATATATCTTTCTCAAATAAATATTAAAAAACAAGGTTAGTGTTATTATTGCTCAGGAAAATATTCCAAGTAAAATTCTAAGTACTGTAAGATCCTTTAAAAAATTTATTTATTTGAGAGAGATAGGAATAGGCAAAGCTAAAGACAGTAAGTATAGTCACACCAAGGCCTCCTGCCATTGCAAATGAACTCCATTTTGTGTATCTGGCTTTACATGGATACTGGGGAATTAAACCTGGGCCATCAGGTTTTGCAAGCCAGTCCCTTTAAGTGCTTCCATCTCTCATCCCCTGTTAGATAATTTTTTAGAATATATGACCATAAAAGTTTTAAGAAAGAAGAAAACAGCCGGGTGTGGTGGCGCATGCCTTTAGTCCCAGCACTTGGGAGGCAGAGGTAGGAGGATCACTGTGAGTTCAAGGCCACCCTGGCATTACATAGTGAATTCCAGGTCACCATGGGCTAGAGTGAGACCCTACCTTGAAAACTCAAAAAAATTAAAAAAAAAAAAGAAAGATGAAAAAGTATGAATTAGTAGAAATATTGTCAGAGGGGTTTGAGTTCAGTTACTTGGGGTGCTTAGTAGTCAATGTAGTTAAAGATGGGTATCCCCCAGCTTCTCTGAAGTACACACAGATGAGTCCTCAGAAGCGTGCACAAGTTTGGAGTGACAAATACAAATATGGGAGTTTGTCACTTGATGTCATATGGCACAAGAGATGGTTGGAAGTATCTTATAGGGTCCCTACCAATTAAGTGGAAGGGACTCTTTGATGTAGTACCATTTTTAGTAGGTGAAATCAGTGGTTAGCTCTCATTCATTTAGTGCTTTGTTATGAGCTCACTGTGGAGAAATTCTGTAATTGTGAATTTTATAGTTATCATTTTCAAAATTAGCTTATAAAAAAGTACAATGTCATTATCCGGGCATGGTGGCACATGCCTTTAATCCCAGCACTCAGGAGGCAGAGGTAGGAGGATCACTGTGAGTTCGAGGCCACCCTGAGACTACATAGTGAATTCCAGGTCAGCCTCAGCTGGAATGAGACCCTACCTTGAAAAAGCAAAATAAACATGCAGAAAGACAGAAAGGGAAACGCACGAGTAGTGCAGTTGTTCCAACCAGCCTGGTACCAAGCCCTAGGCATAACCAAAAAACAACAACCCCCCCAAAAAAGTACAATGTCTCTTTAGCAGGGATAACTTATACAATCCTTTGTCTACTTTTATAGGATACCCAGTAATTATTTTATAAGAAGATAATGTTTTCCAAAGGGGGAACACACACACACCCACACATCACATATTTATACCACACATAAATGGAACACTGGGGTTTGTGATAAATGTCACCATAAATGCCAATAAGCAGAGACAGGAATTGAGTTTTCAGTTGCTCTTTATTCATGAAGCCATCTCTCTGAGATGGCAGTAGATTAACATCAGCCTCACATCTCATCTCCAAACAGCAAACTCAATAGGAAATGGAAACAAATGCATTAATATTCCAAGCTCAGTCTTGTCCCTCTGGTCAGGTGGTCAGCCTTGTCTCTGAGATTCATGGTATTGGTGCATCACCATCCCGCCTTATCCCATTCACTTTTTTCTCATCATCCTTCTCTGGGCAGCTGGGTTTGCATACTCCCAAGGCTGTTGTGCCTTGCATTCCTCCTGAAGAACTACCTGGGTCATGAGTTAACTCAGGAAAAAATTGTTAGCAGAAGGCCGGGCGTGGTGGCACACACCTTTAATCCTAGCACTCGGGAGGCAGAGGTAGGAGGATCGCGGTGAGTTCAAGGCCACCCTGAGACTACAGAGTTAATTCCAGGTCAGCCTGGACCAGAGTGAGACCCTACCTCGAAAAACCAAAAAAAAAAAAAAAAAATTGTTAGCAGTGTGGACATACTGAGCTAGTTTCAATGTATACGTGCAAATTCATTTTCATAACATGAAACACAATGTTTCCATATAACAGAATATGATCTTGCCCCTTGCCCAACCTCCTTGTCTCCCATATTCTACACAGGAAGCAGTAACTCATATCTATAAGGTCTGTGATCTAGGAAAGATGGCATCCTGCCACCATATAATCAGTCAAATGTTAGCATGGCTTCTTACCAGTAAGGGTAGTTTCTGGTATAAATATATGACCATAAGAGCACAGACAATACACAACAGCCAGCAGTTATGTGAAAGAAGATTTAAGAGAAAAGTAAGAGATTACCTATGAAGTTTGTAAGACCCAGGAGGTAAGAAAAGAAAGATCAAAATGAATAAAATATTTTGCTTTTTAAAATCAGGGATTATTTTTGTTGTTGTTGTTGTTTTGTTTTTCGAGGTAGGGTTTTACTCTAGCTCAGACTGCCCTGGAATTCACTATGTAGTCAGGGTGGTTTCAAACTCATGATGATCCTCCTACCTTTGCCTCCCGAGCGCTGGGATTAAAGGCGTGTGCCACCATGCCCAGCTCAAAATCAGGGATTATTTTAATAAACTATTTATTTCTTCATTTTTTAAGAGTGTGAGAGAGAGGCAAGGAGAGAGAGAGAGAGAATGGGTGTACCAGGGCCTCTAACCACTGCAAACAAACTCAGACACATGCACCATCTTGCTTACGTGGGTCTTGGGGAATTGAACCTGGATCCTTTGCCTTTGCAGGCAAGTGCCTTAACTGTTAAGCGATCTCTCCAGCCCTTATAAACTATCTAAATGTTTTGGTAAATATAAAGAATTATTCACATATTCAAGGCTAGCCTCAAACTCATGGTTATGATCCTGCCTCAGCCTCCCCGAGTGCTAGGATTAAAGGTATGTGCTACTATGCCTGGCGAGATGCCAAACTGTTCAAGAGTACCAGGACTCTTCTGGGACATAACTGGAAAATACAAACAGAGATGTTCTTTCAACCCAAAAAGGCTTAGGCTACACATTCCCAGTCCAAGAGGGTGGAATGGGGACATAGCAGGGAAATCATCGCACCAAAGCAAAACTGAATCACAGAAGGGCCTACCATAAATCCCACAGCTCCCTGGACACTTGGGATGAAGTCCTCTGGACTTTGGCAGGCTTCCATCGCCCTGATCCTCCTGCTCTGTGGCCTGTGGCACAAACAGCTTCTCCCTTGGACTGAATCAACTCCAAGGCCATAGACAGCTTTTTGTCATGGATGTCTCATGGTCCTGGTACCTCCAACACCTGGTGGTCTCCATTGCCACTTAGGGTTACCTTCACCTTCACTCAGTGGCCACTCAGGGCTTCCAACACTGCTATTCTTTGTGGCCTCAGCTGCTGTCTGGAACAGCTGCCTCAATTCTCTAGTGGCCTTGATTGAAAACACATTGCTCTCCCTGCCAAACTTAGGGATTCTTTGAGGTATGGGGGCACTGTGGCTTCGAGGCAGGGTCTTCCTCTAGTCTGTGCTGACCTGACTCTCACTCTGTAATCAGAGGGTAAGCCTTGAACACACGGCTATCCTCCCACCTCAGCCTCCAGAGTGCTGGAATTAAATGTGTGCTCCACCATACCCAGCTGCAATGTTTTAAAATAGTTTCTGACTCCCTTTGTTGCTCTCCTTCAAAAAGCACATAGGAACAGAAGCTGCCACCAAAAGTCATGCTTTACAGTCAGAATGCTGGGATGTCTTGACCATTCCTTCCACAAGCAAGCAAGTCCCCCACTTTCAAATGCAACATCAAACCTCATGGAACTTCTCAAACGTGGCCATAAGGCCATCACTTTCTTTGCCAAAGTATCTCATCAAGTTCTTCTGGCCAATAGTCTCACTGAGTCCTTCTCAAACTCTGGAAACTCACTCGATGGGCCCCACCACTCTCTTTTGGTCTCCACATTCTGCTCTTTAACATTCAGAACTGCCACCACAATGGCCCAGAGAGCCCTGCTCAAGGCATTGGAAGGTTTCTTTAGCCCAGAGTTACAAACTCTTCTTCTCCATCCTTTCTACAAACCATTCCAAATGTGATCAAAATGCACCATCAGGTTTCTCCCACCACCAACTGCCCTCTTGGGACAGATGTTGTGTCCTAGTCACTTTCTCCTTGCTGTAAACAAATTACCTCCTTAGAAGCCACTGAAGGAAAGAAGGAAGGAAGGAAAGGAGTGTGCTCTGGCCTACAGTTTCAAGTGTATATGCAGCAATGTTTCCTGTTTAGACAGTCACTGCACAAGGGAGATGCTGCTGCTCATGGAAATTTATTCCCCTTCCTTTAATTCCAACACAGGACATGCAATTACTCCTGAAAATTATGTTTTAGCTATGATGGCTATTACAGCTGTACAAGTGAGTATGGCAGAAAATTATACATATTGGGCATACATTCCTAATCCTCCATTGAAGATTAATAACTTAGAAAGATTCAGATGCACCTATTTATATTAATGATTCCAATTGGCTACCAGGACCTTATGATGATAGGGTGCTTTAAAACCTGATGAGAGCCAGGCATGGTGGCACATGCCTTTAATCCCAGCACTTGGGTGGCAGAGGTAGGAGGATTGCTGTGAGTTCAAGAGACTACATAGTGAATTCCAGGTCAGAGCGTGAGACCCTACCTCGGGGGGTGGGGGAGAAGCTGATGAGGAAGAACCATGCTATAACATTATGAAGAGGCACTGATTTACCCATATGCATTGGCCATGGACAGCATTGTTTAAAGAAAGATTTTAGGTCATGGATGTCAATCACTAGAAATAATACAAGACCAAATACTCTGCAAATAATGTTTATATTATCAGGAGAAGCTTTTAAGGGGACAGATATAGTCAATTCAACATTTGCTGCTCCTTCGTTACCAGCATGTCAAGTCACTTGTGTAGATCTATTGATGATTGGGTACATTGGACTCACTATAGAGGGCCAGAAGTTCAGGTTTTAGTTAATACTTCCTATGGAATCATAGATTGGAGCCCTAGAGCACTGACCCAAACAAAAAGAGGAGGGAAGGAACTGATGAGGGATAATGATGGAAAAAACATTTATGTGAAGTCAAACCATTCATAAATTGTTTGGCATGGAGGAAGCAATTCTGCTCCAGCTCCTCATTTACCTGGAGGTCCTGTGCAATATAATTTATGGAAAATCCCTACTGCATTAATGACGCTGTGTCTTGGACAGGAGACTTGTGGGTGAATGATATAACTAATGATACTAAAGCGACACTTCTTAGAAATAATTCTCTTGATGTTACTGCATATATCCAATTACCCTATGTGTGTATGTGTGTGTGTGTATGTATGTATATATGTGTGTGTGTGTGTGTGTGTGTGTATATACAGGGTTTTTTTTGAGGTAGGGTCTCACTCTAACCCAGGCTGACTTGGAATTCACTGTGGAGTCTCAGGGTGGCCTCGAACTCACAGCAATCCTCCTACCTCTGCCTCCCAAGTGCTGGGATAAAGGCATGCACCACCACACCCGGCATCCTCTATATTTCTTAAAGGATCAACTCAATGGAGCCCCAATAATCTTACTGTTAGTTGTTCAAATTGTACTTTATATACATGGTTAAATTCCTCTATAGATTTTAATTATTCCACAGAAAGCATTTGTATATTGAAAGCTTAGGTAGGAGTATGGATGCCGGTGCAGATGCCCAGACCTTGGCAGGGCTCTCCAGCTATGATGATCCTGGAATCTATGTTGCATGAAATAAAACGCCAAGTAAAAAGGATCACTGGACTTGTAGTTGCTGTAATGCTTGGACTTAATTGCCTTAACAGCTCTGGCTGCAACTGCTGGAATTGCTTTATATCAAAGCATACTTACTGCTCAATTTGTAGAACAATGGCATAAAAATTCAAAAACATTATGGAACTCTCAGCATCATATTGATAATATGTTACATGCAGTTACTGACCTAGAATCAGCTGTTGTTATGCTTGGAGATCATTTAGTGAGTTTACAGAGACAAGTGTCTTTGAAATGTAACTCAGTTTTGTGTTACTCCTGTAGCTTGGAATGTTAGTCCATTTCCTTGGGATACTGTGCATAAACATCTACTGAATCATAAAAGTATAAGTTCTGAGATCATTGACTTACAAGAACATAGTAGAAACACTTTTGCTAATCATCTTAAAGAAATTAAAAGAACATAATTATTAGAAAGCATTTTTTTCTTTTTTCTTTTCTTCTTTTTTGTTGTTGTTCTTGTTGGTTTTTGAAGTAGGATCTCACTCTAGCTCAGGCTGACCTGGAATTCACTATATAGTCTCAAGATGGCCTTGAACTCACAGCAATCCTCCTACCTCTGCCTCCCAGAGTGCTGGGATTAAAGGCATATGCTACCATGCCCAGCTAGAAAGCATTTCTGTTAGTGCTTCTCATTTGAACCCTTTTGATCACTTTAAATGGTTGGGGGAGTCTACTCTAATTGTATTAATTATGTTGATTATTGTTTTCATATGTTTGTGTGCAATCTGGAAAAGAATCTCCAGCACCCAACAATTAATTGATCATCGAGCTGCTGTGTTCAATATTATGCTTCAAAATCTTTTGATAATTTTTATTTATTTATTTATTTGAGAGAAAGAGGGAGAGAGAGAGAGAGAATGGGCACACCAGGGCTTCCAGCCACTGCAAATGAACCCCAGATGCGTGTGCCCCCTTGTGCATTTGGCTAACATAGGTCCTGGGGAATTGAGCCTCGAACTGAGGTCCTTAGGCTTCATAGGCAAGCACTTAACCACTAAGCCATCTCTCCAGCCCTGTTCAAAATCTTGATAAACAAAAAGGGAGACATTGAGCTGGGCATGGTGGCACATGCCTTTGATCCCAGCACTTGGAGGCAGAGGTAGGAGGATTGCCGTGAGTTCAAGGCCACCCTGAGACTACATAGTAAATTCCAGGTCAGCCTGGGAGAGACCCTACCTCAAAAATAAAAAAAATAAACCAAAGCAGGGAGAAATGAAGGAGTTAACTGAGAGCAAGAAGGAAGTTGAAGCAGGAGGCTAGAATTCTCAAGAATACAAGAGAATAATTGGACGTGCTTAGTGGCATACCACCTAAGTACATTCTTATGTTGAACTTCCTGCGCTGTTCTCAGAATGACTCCCTATGGCTTCATATTATAAGTAACATATAAAGCAGTGATTGAGCTCTCACACCCTGTTTTACTCAGGGCACAGCTCCTGTCTTGCTTAAGGTATAGCTGCTTTTGATTTTACCTCATGCACAAACATTTTTCTTTGTCTTGGTTCACAGCAAAAATCACCATGTCTCAGACTAAGGCACTCTTTCTCCAAGAGAGATTGAATCCTCTGCTGGTGCAGGTGTTGCATATCATTTCTGTGTTCATGGTTGCTCTGGCACTGAACTCCAAAAACTATTAGTGTGATAATCCTCATCATTATGATTAGTCATTACTCTTATTAATATTTACTGAGATTTTTTTTTTTTTTTTTGAAGCAGGGTCTCCCTCTAGCCCAAGCTTGGAACTTGCTCTATAACCTAGCTTGGCTTAGAACTCAAGGTGTTCTTCCTACCTCAGCCTCCTAAGGGCTGGGATCAAAGGTGTGCACTACCACACTCTGCTTCCCTCAAGTCACTTTAGGGAAATTGTGTTTCTGGGATACTCATACTGATTTCCCTACTTGGGGTAGACATCACTTGCCTGTCCATTACTGCCATTGACCAGGTGTGGTATCCTCATATCTTGTGTGGGCAATTTCCATTCATGTGCCTATTCTTAGCAAACCTGTTGTTGCTTCTAGGTAGCAGTTCAATGACATAGTTAGGTATACATAGCAGCTATATTTGTATATACTTTTTAATTTAGGGGGGGAGAATGGGCACACAAGGGCCTCTGGCCCTTGCAAATGAAGTCCAGACGCATGTGCCACCATGCATCTCACTTACATGGGTTCTGGGGAGTGGAACATGGGTCCTTAGTCTACCCAAGCAAGCACCTTAACCAGTAAGTCATCTCTCCAACAATATATGTATATATATATATATATATATATATATATATATATATTTTTTTTTTTTTTTTTTTTGGTTTTTCAAGGTAGGGTCTCACTCTAGCCCAGGCTGACCTGGAGCTCATTAGGTAATCTCAGGGTGGTCTCGAACTCACGGCAATCCACCTACCTCTGCCTCCCAAATGCTGGGATTAAAGGCGTGTGCCACCATGCCCAGCTTTGTTTTATATATTTTAATTCTCACTAACTGAGTGCCTAAAGAGTCTAAGTTCACTTTTTTTTTTTTAACTTTAGGACACTTGGAGGGCCCTTCCTCTAAACAATTTCTAATGTGAATCCAGAATTCAAAACAAGAATCAACATCTCACCAGAAGAAAGTCTGAGGCTGAAAAGCAAGTTGGTGACATGGCATTGAGGAGGAGTTTGGCAGAATTTTCTGTATCTTAGGCTGCCAATATCACAGAAAGCAGTTAAAATAATGACATGTAAATGAGCAAGAATGCTGCTCTCTTAGTTAAGCTGATAGCAACACAAGGGTGATGGAGAAAGATACTGAGGACACTCAACACCTACCAAACCAGACATTTAGATGCTCCTAAGTGCCCATCACTGAAGTAGACTTAAAATGCTCCCGGTATGGTTCAGGAAAGAGGGGGAGGAAAGATTGTTAGAGCCACAAGTTGGGACATTTTTCACAGAGACATTGCCTCACCCCCATAACTGATGGCTGCCCCCATAATGCATGACCCACAATCCCCATGGGGTTGACCTGCATTCCTAATGAAGAAGGCCTCTTCAGAAAAGGGGCAGGGAGGTGGGAAAGGATGGTACCAACATGTTTGTTTACATACAAAATATGTCCACATCTAATATAAAAAATAATGACATGTAGAGTGCTGATAGGAGGGATTGAGAATGGAAAGAGTGGCTGAAGCATGCCATGCATATAAATGGCCATACCTGTTGGGTATGGTGGCCCATCTCTTTAATCCCAGCACCCAAGAGGTACAGGTAGGTAGGAAGATCACTGTGACTAGAGGCCAACCTGATATTGCAGCGTGAGTTCCATGTCTGTCTGAGCTAGAATGAGACCCTATGTCTAAACAAACAAACAGGGCTGGAGAGATGGCTTAGCCGTTAAGGTGCTTGCCTGAGAAGCCTAAGAACTCATGTTTGACTCTCCAGGTCCCATGTCGCCCGAGGCACAATGATGCAAGCACTCAATGTCACCCATGTGTACAAAGGGGCACACACGTCTGAAGTTTGTTTGTAGTGGCTGCAGGCCCTGGTGTGCCCATTCTCTCTCTCAAAATAAGATTATACTAAAAAAGTAATAAACAAACAAAACAAATTGCCATCCCTGATGTGTTTTAGGCCTGGAGTGTACTCTTTTTATTTTTTTTTAAGATTTATTTTATTTTATTTATTTGAGAGTGACAGACAGAGAAAGAGGGGGAGGGGGGGGAAATGGGTGCACCAGGGCTTCCAGCCACTGCAAACAAATTCCAGATGCACACGCCATCTTGTGCATCTGGCTTACATGGGCACTGGGGAATCGAGCCTTGAACCGGTGTCCTTGAGCTTCCTAGGCAAGTGCTTAACACCAAGCCATCTCACCAGCCCTCTTTTATATTTTCATTAAATTATCATGTTTATTGAGGGACATACAGAGCCAAGGACAGGCCCCCACATGGCTAAAGATCCCATGTGGAGGGCCTGGAAAAAAAATTGTGGAAAGAAAAGAGAAAGTTCAAGGAGCCTCTGCCATGTGGGGGAGCTGGAAGGGATAAAGGAGGACATGTGGAGAGGCTAGGGGGCCCTCCCAGTCCCGGCAGGCCCAGTGGAGGGAAAAATCACTCACAGCTGGAAGTTCCCAAGTGGTCAGACTAGAGTGTTTTTTTTTTTTTTTTTTTTAGGTAGGGTCTCACTCTAGTTCAGGCTGACCTGGAATTCACTAGGTAGTCTCAGGGTGGCCTTGAACTCTCAGTGATCCTCCTACCTCTGCCTCCTGAGTGCTGGGATTAAAGGTATGTGCCAGCACGCCTGGCTTCAGAGTGTACTCTTAATGGGGTTCAATCCTCTACATATCACCCCAGAATCAGTTCATCTCAACAGGGTCTTAGAGGCAAGAGAATGGCTTAGAACATTTGGGGGATCAGCCCTTACAGTTCTAGAATAAGTATGAACTGTACTATCTGACCCAGGGACGGGGGTATGGATGGCTTTAAGGGATTTCCTAACTTTTTGACATTCATTATGCCTTACGTGTGTTTCTGGTTAGAAAAGAGATGCAAAGAAATCAAGGTAACATGCAATTCCAAAAACTGTAATGGAACAGCTAAGTGCGAATCAAGATAATGAAGGAGACAGAAGAAAACTAGCTTTCTAAGGCAGTATAATTAGGAATAGGAGCCCAGAGATAGAACCAGAAAATAGATGTCAAAGGGCTTACCTTGGCAGAACTGGAACTCGTGACTGATCCAGTTTCACCCAAAATAGCTGCAGCACCCCCTGCTGTTTCCAAGGTCTAACACACTACCTAGATGGGCTAGTGTTTGGGTCAGTGGACCCAGGAACCATTCAGGTCTTCCCCTTACATCCAACAAAATCCATTTTAATTAGCTGTAATGAACTTACCGCCTGCAAACCTCCCTCTCTTCCCTATGGTCTCTTCTGTCTGAACAGGCACGTAAGTCGGCCTCTTTCTACTTGGTATTTCCATGTTTACCTTCCATCTGTTCATGCTTTGGGGTAATTGCTCACTTTGATTATATATATGATTCCTCTTTGATCTCTGAGCCGTTCACTCTTAATTCTCTCTGGTCTTTTACCTGTCTGAGTAATCTTTGGTTTTTGTTTCCAGATACATTTTTCACTTTGAATTTCTTCGAAATCCTGGGTCTACCACATGTGTAATAACTCTCTTGACTTTTTAAAAAATTCTTTTTAGTTTATTTGAGAGAGAGGGAAGGGGAGAGAGAGGGAGGAAGATGCAGTTACAGAGAGAATGGGCATGCCAGGGTCTCCAGCCACTGGCTTACATGGGTACTGGGGAATTGAACCTGGATCATTAGGCTTTGCAGACAAGCGCCTTAACCACTAAGCCATCTCTCCAGCCCTTGACTTTTTTTAACTATTTTTTCTGGCGTCTGAATTTGCCATCCCTGCTTTGATGCTTTTCCCCTGTTGCTCTTCCTTAGGCTGTGAGTGCATCACCACTTGCCCCTTAATGTTCTCCTATGTGGAGGTGCAGAACTTAGGCTTTTTACGCTCCTACATGAGCTGTGTTTTCTCTGAATCCTTCAGCATGGGCTTCTAGGTCCTGTCTTCTGCCTGCATTTGTAATAGCCCTAGCCTTTTCCTAGACACTAATTTCCCTAAATAAGCCTCACAATTCATAATCTCTCCCTAACTAAATCCAATAACTCATAATTTATCCCTCTCTAGTCTGTTTTTATCAATTTTTTGTTAACAGGATAAGGACCCAAAAATTGGACTTCATAAGTCAGAAGAGACAGCAGATAGCCAGGCAGGGTGGCACATGCCTTTAATCCCAGCACTTGGGAGGCAGAGGTAGGAGGATCACCATGAGTTCAAGGCTGCCCTGAGACTACATAGTGAATTCCAGGTCAGCCTGAGCTACAGTGAGACCCTACCTCGAGGAAAAAAAAAAGAGAGAGAGAGAGAGAAAGAGAGAGAGAGAGAGAGAGCGCGAAAGCGAGAGTGAGCAGAAAAATGCTGAATTAGGGATTTCGAGGAATGGTGGGAGAAACAGGACAAATGCTAGCAAAAAAAAAAAAAAAGGTCTGAAAACAAAAGTAAATCAAGGGCTGGAGAGATAGCTTAGCAGTTAAGGCTCTGGCCTGCAAAGCCAAAGGACCCAGGTTTGATTCCCCAGTACCCACATAAGCAAATACCCAAGGTAGCACACGGGTCTGTAGTTTGCAGCAGCTGAAGGCCCTGGGGTGCCCTTTCTCTCTCTCTCTCTCTCTCCATCTACCTCTATCACTTCCTCAAATAAATAAATATTTATAAAGTAAATCAAATGCCTGGATACAAACAATGGAGTGCTCTTGAAACAAAACAGAATGTTCAAACAACCACCTCAGGTTAAACCAATGAACTGTTGGCCAGACCAACAGAGATCCAAGCTCTGGAAAGAACTCACCAACATCCACTGAGGAGACACAGATGGCTGGCCACAAAGGGTCCTGTGCTAGTGCCTGATGCTGACCTGGGTGGACTGTTGGGTGAAAGTGGCTCATCACTGGGACTCCACATTCAAGCACCAAAACAGTTGATTCTCTCACCTCAAAGGGAATGAGAGAGAGTGTATTCTTGAGTCAAATACAAGTTACTATGGCCCAGGAACGTGAATTCAGGTTTCGTCAAAAGACATGTTCCAGTGTGGAAGTGGCCACATGAGATTTTAGTAGCTAGAGAACAAAGTTATTCATCAAGGCACCGACTAAATCCATTAGTAGGGAAACAGATAAGTGGGCAAAGAAAACTCTGCTGTAGGTTTCAAATGTTGACGGTATTCATAGCTTTTGGATTAGTTGAAGCCAGTTGGTCTGCTGAGAATACATGTTCAAAGTTTTGATAGCCACAAGGCTAACTAGGTCAGATGCAGAGATAGGCAAATGACTTTCAAAGGAAACAAAACCAACCTAAAGCTCCCATTCCACAACATTTTAATATCCACAACCACAAAATTTATTTTTATTTTCGAAGTACAGTCGCTGTGGACCTGGAATTCACTATATAGTCTCAGAATGGCCTCGAACTCAAGGTGATCCTGCTACCTCTGGGATTAAAGGCATGCACCACCATTCCCAGCCACCACCACAGAATTTTAGACAGTCACTTCGCCTTGTAAAATCTTTAGCACAGGTATGGTTTATGTCTGGAAACTTCAGTCCACACCTATCATGTAAATTGATTGATTGCAAATATTACATGGTAATATGATTTTACATATACTTTGAAAGTATTTTCAGAAAAATTGTTTCTGCCAAACATATTTTCAAGCATATGACTTCAATTGAACACATTCATTGCTCCAAATACATAATTACATTTTTTGTATTTATTTGCAAGCAGAAACAACAGACACACAGACTGAGAGAGAATGGGCACACCAGGGCCTCTAGCTGCTGCAAACGAACTCCACTTTCTGCATCTGGCTTTACGTGGGTATTGGGGACTTGAACCTGGGTCACCAGGCTTTGCAGGCTGAGCTGTCTCTGCAGCTCCATAATTTTTTATGTTGTTGCTGTTTTGTTTTCCGAAGTGGGGTCTTGCTCTAGCCCAGGCTGACCTGGAACTATGTAGTCTCAGGGTGGCCTCGAACTCATGGCAATCCTCCTACTTCTGCTCCTTTCTTTAGTCACTTTGATTGGAGAAAGCTATATGAGTCTGTGTGTGGCTGGAGAGTGAGGAGTATACAAGCCGGGCGTTGAAACGCACCTCATTTTTTCCAGCCGGTATTGGGAGTGGGTCTTCCGAGTCAACTCCTGGTTTCGCCAGCATTGTCCTCGCACCTAAATTCCTAGTATACATCCACTCTTCACGACCTGGATGGGCACCGCAGCGCTGCCCTGGGGCACCAGCGACGCGGCGCGGCGCGGCGGCGAGCAGGGCTGCGGCCCCGGGGCGTGTGCGCGCCGCAGGACCGCCCCTCGGGGCGGAGCTTGCCCGCTGAGCTCGGCGGGCGGCCCGGGCGGAGCCGGACCCAGGGAGCCGCGCACCTCACGGCAGAGAGCGGTAGGAGTGCGCCGACCACCACCCTTAGACCTTGGGGCAAACATGCCCTGTGCCCCAGGAGAGGGGCCCGGGACCACACCCGTGGTCGGTCCGGGCGATGAACCCGGAGCGCCCACCCCGCCGGGAGAAGGCAGGGGCGGCCTGGCCGCGCTGCCTCTTTAAGATCGCGTTTGTTCTACCGATGGTGAGTAACTTGCCCCCAGCACCCCGGCGAAACCCTGAGGTTTGGGTCTTTAATTTGACCTGGATAGATGGAAAATATACATTCTGGGAGTGGGATTTGGGTAAATTATGAATAGTAGAGAGACTTCTACTTCGAGTTCAAAGCCCAGTTTAACTTTTTTTTTTTTTTTTTTTTTTTCCCGAGGTAGAGTTTTACTCTGGCCTAGGCTGACCTGGGAGTCACTATGCAGTCTGAGGCTGGCCTCGAACTCACGGCGATCCTCCTACCTCTGCCTCCCGAGTGCTGGGATTAAAGGCGTGCGCCACCACACCTGGCCCAGTGTAACTTTGTAATCTTTAACACAGTAGTAGTGAGTCTAAACAAGGCCAAGTCATGGAGGGGAGCTCCTCACCTGGCTTCAGTATTCCCAGGACATAATCCTTCACCACCCTTAGGCTGTGAGTTATTGGGATGAAAGAGGCCAGAAACTTCGAGCTTTGGTGATGGGTGGGGAGACTGAAGAACCACCACTACCAGCTGTCAGGTGGGCCTTAGCTCTCCAGTTCTTCAGAGTGTCTGGGCTGAAGAATGTAGTTGGATTGATGGGCATCTGGTAGCCCTCTTGGGACCTCAAAAAGCACAGCACAAAGGAGCTGGCAGCATTAAGCCTCTGTGGCACCCACTGGGCAGAGGGGTGAGGTGGAGTGGCCTGATGACATAGGGTGAGCAGAATGAGGATTGTGAAGTCACAGAGGGAGTGGGGTACTGCACTTAGGGCCTAGGGCTAGCCACATAGGGAGGGGGAACAGGCCGACTCTGTTTTCTGCCTGTGGAAGTGAGCCTCTAGGATCAGCGGGGTATATCTGGTGCCTGAGGTAGACTGATGAGTCGGGTGAGGCCACCCCACCAGGAAGGTCCCCCTCCCTGTCCTACACTGAATAAAGAGTTTTATGTCCATCCTGTGGACACCTAAATACCACCCATATCATGTGGAAGGAAAACAGTTGACTTAGTGGTACATTCTGCTGCTTCCCATTTTCCCCAAGTCTCTTCCCAGGCAAACCACCCTTGCTTTGTCCAAGCCCCACTCCGTGAGCCTTCTGTTTCTCTGGGTAGCTGATGTCCAGGATTTGGGGTGTCAGGGCTCTGGGAATCTGCTGGACAGCAAACACATGCAGAAGATCATCACTGACCCCCACCCTCCTACTTCTCCAGATGCAGAGGCCTCCATGGCTGTTCTAAGCCTGCTGTTCTTGGCAGTGATGTATGTTGTTCACCACCCCCTGATGGTCAGTGACCGAATGGACCTGGACACACTAGCCAGGAGTCGGCAGCTGGAGAAGCGAATGAGCGAGGAGATGCGGCAGTTAGAGATAGAGTTTGAAGAGAAAAAGCGAGCTGCTGAACAAAGGCAGAAGGCAGAAGACTTTTGGAGAGGGGACACAACCAGTGACCAGTTGGTGCTAGGAAAGAAAGACATAGGATGGTCATTCCAGGCCAAAGGCCAGGAGGGTCCTCTGAGTTGGATGCTGGGAAACCTGTGGAATGCTGGCCTCTTTTGCCTTTTTCTCATTTTTGAGCTCCTGCGACAGAACATGCAGCATGAGCCAGCCTTTGACTCCAGTAGCGATGAGGAAGAGGAAGAGGTCCATGTTGTGCCTGCCACCTTTAACAACTGGCTTACTAATTTCCCATCCCAGGAGTCCCTGGAAACCTTTTACAAATATTATGTCCAAAATGCCATCCGTGACCTGTCCTGCACCTGCGAGTTTGTGGAGAGCTTTGTGGATGATCTCATTGAGGCCTGTCGGGTACTCAGTCGCCGGGAGGCTCACCCACAGTTGGAGGACTGTCTGGGCATTGGGGCAGCCTTTGAAAAGTGGGGGACCCTCCATGAGACCCAGAACTTCGATGTCCTTGTGCCCATTGTCCCCCCACAGGGCACTATGTTTGTCTTGGAGATGAGGGACCCGGCCCTGGGTCGCCGCTGTGGCTCCGTGCGGGTGGACTCCGAGTGCATATGTAAGAGCGAGCAGCTTTTAGGGGATGTGTTATGCCTGGTGCACCACCACAGGGACCACTCGGTTGTCTTGGGCAAGTGTGCCAACTCCATCAAGGCAGCTCTCTGCACTGGCTTGCACTTGGATGTGTGTAAGACTGTGCAGTGGTTCCGGAACATGGTAGGGAATGCCTGGGCCCTGGTGGCCCACAAGTATGACTTTAAGCTCAGTCTCCCACCGTCTACCACCTCCTGCAAGCTCAGGCTGGATTACCGTTCTGGACGCTTTCTGTCGATCAGCTTGATCCTGGGGGTGCAACGGGAAGACACCTTGGTCTACCTGGTGAGTCAGGCCTCTGAGCAGGAACAACTCACCAGTGTGCACTGGCCTGAGTCCTTTGCAGCCTGTGAGCACTTATTCCTGAAGCTTGTAGGGCGCTTTGCTCCCGAGAACACCTGTCACCTCAAGTGCCTACAGATCATTTTGAGTCTCCAGAACCACCAGAGCTTACCCCCTGGGGCCACCCACCCCATCCTCACCTCCTACCACTTCAAAACAGCCCTCATGCACCTGTTGCTACGGCTACCCCTGACAGATTGGCAGCACAACATGCTCTCTAAGCGGCTCCAGGATGTTCTCTGGTTCTTGGGCCATGGCCTCCAGCAAAGGTCTCTCCATCATTTCCTCATTGGTAATACCTTCCTGCCCCTGACCATCCCTATCCCCAAGACATTTCGGAATGCTGAGCCTGTCAATCTCTTCCAGCATCTGGTGCTAAATCCTGTGGCTCACACACAGGCAGTGGAGGAGTTTCACAACCTTCTGGCCCAAGTGAAGACTCTTCCCTGTCCCCCACTGGCTGGGTCACCTTAAGGTAGAGACTATTAAAAAAAAATGGGAGAAGGTATTTCTGATTCTTGAGGCTGCAAGTTTACTTTTTACACAGTCAGTGGTATGTGACCTTCACTTTGCCAGTGGGAACTACGATAGATAGCAGGGCCTAATCTGGCTGGGGGCGGAGGGGTTGTCGCTGAGATTTTCTCCTAATTTAACTTTGGTCATGACCCAAATAAAGTCCAGGGAAATGGATGCTATAGGAGGATCTTGCTGCTAGGGAGCTAAAGTCCTATTAAATTGTGTTTCTGTATCAACACTGGAAGCAAAAGAGAATACCTCCATTCCAGCTGACTCCTTTCTGTGAATGACTCCCAACATGTTCCTTGTGAACTGCTTTTCTTAAACTGTTAGCTCCGTTCCCAGCCAAGCTGATGTACTCCGCTTTACTCCATTTACTGTTACAGCAACTTTTCATACTTAGGACCCAATATTTTGTACCTTTGCTGTTTTGAAAATATAACCAAGATGTTTATTTTCTATTTTTATAATTAGCCCTCTTTTCATTCATTATTGCTGTTTCTATGCATCCGAGGAAAACCCCACTACTTCCTGAATATTTGTTAGCATTTACTCCCAAATGTTAAGTTAGTGGTGAGCTCTCTCATAATTGAAATATTTCCTATACTTAATAACCGACCTCAGATGACCTTTTTACCTGGAAGCAACAGTCTAAAGCTCCTCATGCGGGTAGGCTTTCTGGGGTCTCTGGGATGAATGATATGCTTCTGAGAGGAAGCTGCTTATTTGTTAACTGGAAAGCTTTAGCTGTGCATTTTCTGGTTATGGCTTTGCATTCTGTTTTCAAAGATGAAAAAGAGATTACTTGAACTTTGTGGTTTTGAAAAGAGAGGTCATCACAATCTAGGCCCATTGCCAGGGCTGGACAGGAAGAACTGTGAAGCAGTTCAATTCTACCAGAGTCCTGATTCTAGAGATATGATTGGTATATTTTCTCCTTGTTTTAAAACTGTGAGCATCCTGAGGAGGCGTATTAAGAAATAGTTATGGGTGTGGTTGTTTTGGAAATACCAACTTTGTTCCTAGTCACCTCCGCCAGGAAGATCTGGTGGGGAAGAGAACCTGGCCCCACATTTGACTTGCCCCAGAAGGGCATCAGATGCTAGCCTTTGGGGCTTTTGTTCTGGTGTGGAATCCCCTCCCCTTACAAAAATAAAAGCATTCCAGAAGCCGATGTCAGTCAATATTTATGACTTCTGCTACTGTGCTCCTATGTTAATCTGCTGGCATCTGTCAATATGGCTTTCAAGGTAAGATGCAATGATGGTTCTATACTGGTGGGATTTTGGTCTTAAAAATGCCCATCTGCTTTTTAGAAAATCATATGTTAATGTCTTAACTCCAGTCAAAAAAGGAAGCAATATGTATAAATTGGAACTCTCATGGCCATCCTCGCATGATTCCTAAGGGTGTCTCACTACATCAATTAACCTCACATGCCATTCCCAAGAAGTTCCTATCCAAACAGTTCCATCCAGTACCTTCTGGTGTTTCTCAATGTATCTTAAACCAGTCTACCCTGTGGTTTCCAGTGCTATGGCCAGTAGCCAGGAAAAAATAACTCAGAAAGTTAAGGTTATTAATTTTCATAGTGCCAAACCCAAATAACAACCAAATTGAAAGATCTTAGTGACTACGAACATGCATAAACTCTAGAAGTCTGCTCAGGTAGAAAGAAGATGGAATGAGTACTAGTTCTACATGGTTGTTTCTAGTCTAATAAACAAGAAAAGTTATGAGTGGGCAGAAGATTACAAAGGGAACAGTCAGCACAGCTTGGGTGGGGCAGAAGGTACAAGGAAAAAAAAAAGCAGTAATGGAAAGAACAGACCTGTAGCACTCTGGGAATACTCTCACAAAGGGGAAACTTCTCTGGGTAGGAAGTTCAGCTTTATTCTGATACAAAATCTGATATGCCTCTAGGATGCAACAGCAGTTCTAGTACGAGAGCGCTTAGTGTTCACTGAGTATTGCCCACGGTCTGCCACTGAGCTGCTTTTCATTTGGGAATTAATTCACTGGGACTCCTCGTACTACAACCCCATCACGTGGTCTCATTTATTTACTGAATTTGCTTTAGTTTTTGAGGTAGGGTCTCACTCTAGACCAGGCTGACGAATTCACTCTGTAGTCTCAGGGTGGTCTCACACTCACGGTGATCCACCTGCCTCTGCCTCCCAAGTGCTGGGATTAAAGGCGTGTATCACCATGCCCAGCACATGGTCTCTTTTACATGGAGAAGAATTGAGGCACAAGAAGGAATCAAGTACCTACCCTAGCAGCCTTTCAGTGTGGTCTCTGGAATGAAACAAGATTTAACGCTTGAAGTGTTTTGAAAAGCACTATATTAATTTTAAGATACAGGGAGGTATGTCACTGTAAATTGTAGAAGATAGAAATTGTTTGTTTTTAGCCCAGTACTTAGGAGGTCAGGAATTTCATATTGCATACAAAACTTAAAAACGTTTGCTCAGAGGCCAAAATAAATGCAAAGCCATTTTAACCAATGCCCATTTGGTCTCAGTGATTTGATCATTTAAGTCAGAAACTACATTATGGATAGATCCAGCTGTAGGCTGGAAGCCAAATGGTAACTTGTTCAGGTAGACAACTGAAAACTTGTTCCTTCCTTAAACTAATACTTTCCCCCTTGTGTTTTGGGGAAGTAGAATCTGGGGGAGGAATGAAGTCTGAACTTTTCTGGCTGCCTAAGAGTGGAAGGAGGGCCTTGCGACTTTACTTTTGTACAAACACAGGAATTGTCACATGCCACTGATACCATTGATAAATCACTCAATCTTTTGGCATCCTTAGTAACCCCAACTCTTAAACAAAGACAGCATTCAGAGCAGGATGTCAGAGACCTGCTTGTACTGGGCATGCCTAGCCCACAGACACAGGACGGAGATAGTTCTGCTTCCCTACACACAGCCCCAAGCCGTCAGCTTAGGAGGCTCCATTATTGCCACAGAATTGCCTCACGTTTCACTTGGTTCTTTCCTCTGCCAGACATTCCAAATCAGTTCTTCAAGATCTCCAATTCAGTGCCACCTATTACTCCCCCAACCGTAGTTGCTTTTCATGTACGCATAGTAGCCTCCAATAAGAAGCATCCAGTGAGGCTGGACATGGTGGCATACACCTTTAATCCTAGCACTCAGGAGGCAAGGGGTAGGTGGAGTGCTGTGAGCTTGAGGCCAGCCTGGAACTACAGAATAAGTTCGAGGTCAGCCTGGGCTAGAGTGAGACCATACATCCAAAAAAAAAAAGAAAAAAAAAATGCCTCCAATGTGTCAGGGAAGGTTTCCCTGGGGGAAGTGATTGGAACTGAAACCTGAGTGGGACTAACTAGTTGAAGGTGAAACAAGGGGAACTTAAGGGGAGGAGAGCAGATGTGCTGAAGCATTGGGGTAGGAGCCAGCAAAATGAAGGCAAGTCTGAAAGAAAGCCTAAGATCGACAGCCCAGAGAGAGGAAAGACCAAGATGAGGCTGGAGAGACTACTAGGGGCCGAACTTGTAGGTCCCTTTAGTCCCCGGGACACTGGAACTTTTGAAGGGGTTTTAGACTTTTGACAACTGGGAGTAACAGATCAGATTTGTACTTGGCAAACACTCTGGGCTCACTGGGAAGAGGATCAGAGTACAGCAAGGAAGATCATGTGGATGCTTGAGTTAGAGGGTCAGGATGTGGGGCCAGGGGCATCCAGTCCTGGTTGCTCATGTGGGCTCCTGGGTGGTTTACAGTACCATCCTCAAAGGTGAAGAATATTGCAAACTCCTTTTCTCTAGCCCACTGTGCCTATTCACAAATAGCTTTAAACAAAAGGCAGTGTTTTGGGGTTGCCAAAATAACCGAGGGACACCGATGACATTCAGTGATGACCATTTTGTCAGGGATGCTAAATAAAGTTCTACAAAGAGAAGGGTCTCCCATGTCATGAACTGTTGCACTCTGAATGCCAAGAACACCCTTGAAGAGAAAAAAGATCAAACATGCCAGACGTGTGAGTTACAAGAAATGATATGATGGGAGGGTATTTGAGGGAATGGCTACAGCCCTTCCTCCCATTACAGAGCTCTTGAGGTCAGAAGCAGCTGAACAGACAGGAAGCATTTTTTTTTTTTTTCAAGGTAGGGTCTCACTCTAGCCCAGGCTGACCTGGAATTCACAATGGAGTCTCAGGGTGGCCTCGAACTCACAGCAATCCTCCTACCTCTGCCTCCCGAGTGCTGGGATTAAAGGCGTGCGCCACCACGCCCGGCAAGGAAGCATCTTTTAACTATGCTCACCTTTCCATCTTTTCCCCCCTTTGATGTTAGGGATTGAACTAAAGGCTTTGACCACTGAACACAGTCCTCCTTATTTTGGAAAGGTGCCGGATGGTTTCCAGGGAGTTTTTTAAAAAAATAATATAGATAAAAATGTCCTTCATATAAAAATGCATAAACAGGGCTGGGGAGATGGTTCAGCGGTTAAATGTGCTTGCAAAGTGCGTCTGGAGTTCGTTTGCAGCGGCAAGAGGCCCTGGGGCGCCCATACTCTTACACACACACACACACACACACACACACACACACACACACACACACACACACACACACACACACACACACACACACACACACACACACACACACACACACACACACACACACACACACACACACACACACACACACACAGAATCTAAACACTGTTTTGGCACCCATTCTTGCCTTGCTTGAACAGCAAAGAGCTGCCCGCACAGCACAGGTCTCTTGGGGAAATGAGCCATTTCCTCATCAATCTGCCTTCCTCGTTAAATTCCACGACAGCAGAGACCTCGTCCACCCTAGTCCGAGCGTCCGCCGCTCGGACACCGGAGGCTCTCCCGGTCTTCCCGCGGTCCACGCACACGCCCAAGCTCGACTGAGGCCGTCTGCGCAGGCGCGCCTCTGGCCACGCCCTCAGGTGACGCCACACGCCCGTTACGGCCTGAAGCGTCTTGGCGCGCGCAATTTAAAACCGACCTCCGGAGACAACCGAAAGCACGATGAGACCTCCGGGCCCAGGTGAGGCGGGGCGGGCGGGAGGCTCGTCGGGCAGGACCCTACGCGAGCGTTCCCGGGCGGGCGGGCTGGGATGGGAAGTGTGAACGAGCTCGGCCCGGCTCCTGGTCCGCCCGCCCGCCCGGGGCCGAGCCGGGGGAGGGGGCGCGGGCTCGGGCCAATCAGGGCGTAGCTGCGCGCGCGCCCTGAGCGGCGGGTGCCCCAGCTTCCGCGCTGGTGCTCGGAGTTCTGGACTAGAAGGTGTTAGTTTGGGTGCGGTGAAGCGTTGGGGTCCCTGCGTTGTGCTCAGCAGTACATGTACGTTTAATTTTGCCTTGCTTCAACATGAATGAGCGCTTCCTGTGCACTAGACCCCTCCGTCAGGTGCAGACCTAAAGAACGAAACAATTGTCATCCCTTTCCTCATGGAGCCTGTATGCTTGTAAGAAGGCCGACTACACGAAAGTTCCAGGCGAAGCCCACTGACTGCTGTCATTGGGACTAGCAGAGCACCACAGCACTCTGCACCTTAAATTAAAATTGTTACATATTCTATTCTGCGGCTTATCTCCAGCTTCATTTTCAATGTATCCCTATAAAAACCATGTTGTGCATCGGTATAGACTTACGGTATCTCCAGATCTGCAACAGCTAAAATGTGTGTGTGTTTATCATAGTACTGAGATTCAAACTCAAGGCCTCCTTGCATGCTGACTTGAGGTTTTAAAGCAGAAACTGGGAAATTTATTCCAGGCAGAAGCACCATGTGCAAAAATGAGTAAGAAAAGAAATGGACGGGGCTAGGATCTAAATCACTTTGACTAAGTTTAGTGAGCTTGGACAGATAGGCAGATCTGAAAGACCTTGGTAAGAGGTTTGGAAATTGAGTTACATTTGAATACTCATAAGTGAATTCCTGGAGAGATGCTTAGGGGAAGGGATCCATAGTCAACAGGACAAGTTAGGCTGTCAGAGGAGTGACCAGTAGACTGAGAATTTTGTATATTATCATCACAGAGATCATAAGGTCATGAGAACCAGTGCGAGCACTAGAAAGAACTCAAAAGATCAGGAGGCCAGCTTGTGTTTGAGTGAGACCCTGCCTCAAAAAACCAGAACCAGGGCTGGAGAAATGGCTTAGCAGTTGAGGCACTTGCCTGCAAAGCCAAAGGACCCAGATTTGATTCCTCAGGACCCATGTAAGCCAGATGTACAAGAAGGTGCATGCACCTCGAGTTCGTTTGCAGTGGCTAAAGGCCCTAGTGTGTCTGTTCTCTCCTCCCCTCAAACAAATAAATAAAAATAAAATATTTTTTCCAACATCTTTATTTTTTTCTCAGTTTTTATTAACATTTTCCATGATTATAAAAAATATCCCATGGTAATACCCTCCCCCCCTACTTTCCCCTTTGTAATTCCATTCTCCATCATAAAAGCAGCTCATTTATCAAAAAAAGAGAAACATCCGGGCATGGTGGCACACACATTTAATCCCAGCGCTCGAGAGGCAGAGGTAGGAGGATCACCATGAGTTCGAGGCCACCCTGAGATTACATAGTGAATTCTAGGTCAGCCTGGACTAGAGTGAAACCCTACCTCGAAAGGGGAAGGAAAAAAAAAAAAAAAGAAACAAATAAAAGCAACTCAAATTGATATAGAAGCCGAGTATCTCAAGATGAAAAGGATCATTAGTTATTTCAAATGCTGCTGAATGTCAAGAGAGAAGTCCTCAAATAAGTGACCATAGTGTTTGACAGCATGAAAGTTGTACTTGATCATGACAAAACTTTCTTTTCTTGATTTTTAAAATTTATTATTTTTATTTTATTGCTTGATTGTGGGGCTGGGGGGCACCAGGGTCTCTTGCTGTTTTAAGTGGATACCCTTCTAGCTTTATGTGACTGGGGACTTGAACCCAGGCTGGCAGGCTTTGCAAACAGGTTCCTTTAACTACTGAGCTGTGTCTGACAAAACTACTTTCATGAAGTGGTGGTAGGGATGAGAATCGAGTCAAATCAGAGGAGTTGGAAAATGAATGGGAGATGAAATACATAGAAGAAACCAGGCATGGTGGTGCATGCCTTTAGTCCCAGCACTTGGAAGACAGAGGTAGGAGGATCACTGTGAGTTCAAGGCCATCCTGAGACTACATAGTGAATTCCAGGTCAGCCTGAGCTACAGTGAGATCCTACCTCAAAAAAACTACTACTACTACTAATAATAAATAAATGAAAGAAAAATCAATACATAGAAAGAAGTTTTTTTGTTTTTTGTTTAAGCTTAGTAACTATCTGTTGAATGAATAGGTATATATAGTCAAAAACAAAGAGAAATCAGGGAAAGATTTCAAGCATTAAAGCTTCCTTCTTACACAAGTTCCTCCTTCAGTGCTTCTCATTTCTGTTAGTCTTCTCTGAATGTCATTTCCTTTCCTTACCCTGCAGTGCCCACATTCACAATTAAAAGTTCTCTTGAAGCCGGGCGTTGTGGCGCACGCCTTTAATCCCAGCACTCAAGAGGCAGAGGTAGGAGGATCTCCGAGAGTTCGAGGCCACCCTGAGAAGACTACATAGTGAATTCCAGGTCAGCCTGAGCTAGGGAGTGAGACCCTACCTCGAAAAACCAAAAAAAAAAAAAAAAAAAAAACAAACCAAAACCAAAAACAAAAAAAAACGTTCTCTTGATTTTTGTCATGAAAAAAAGGTCTTATCTACTTTTCCTTGTTTTTGTTTTTATTTTTCGAAGTAGTCTCACTCCCTAGCTCAGGCTGACCTGGAATTCACTATGTATTCTCAGGGTGGCCTTGAACTCACAGTGATCTCCTGCCTCTGCTTCCCTAGTGCTGGGATTAAAGGCATACACCACCACACCTGATTTTGTCTCCTTTCTATTTTGACTTTTTGTTTTGATTTGAGAATTATGTTAATCATACTCTTTAACTTGTGGAAACCAGGTCTTCTGGTGCATTATGGTGGTGCATGCCTTTAATCCCAGCACTCGATGTGAGTTCAAGATCAGCCTGAGACTACATAGTGAATTCCAGGTCAGCCTAAACTAGAACAAGATTATTATATTTATTGCCTTTTATTCTGTTCTTTATCTCTAGTCCCCTTCCCTCACATTGGCAACTATTTGGTGTTTGTTCTATATCTTTATTTTTTTTTTAAAAAAATTATTTACTTATATTTTAGTGTGAGGTATGAAGCCCAGGGCTTTGTTCCTGCTAGGCAAGCATTTTGCCACTGAGGTTTATCTTGCCTCACTTTCATTGTGTGCCTATAAATACCATATTGTATATGGATATAGATTTATGATGTCTCCAGTTCTGAAACAGCTAGTGTGTGTTCTTTATTTAGTATTGAGGATCAAACCCAGTGCCTCCTGCATGTTAGGCAAGTCCTCTACCACTGAGATACACCCCCAGCCAGGCATATGTTCTTACTGCCATGAAGCAGATGTGTGGAACATTCGCTTGATTAAAATTTTGTTAGAAGGGCCGGGTGTGGTGGCACAGGCCTTTAATCCCAGCACTCGGGAAGCAGAGGTAGGAGGATCACTATGAGTTCCAGGCCACCCTGAGACTACATAGTGAATTCCAGGTCAGCCTGGGCTAGAGTGAGACCCTACCTCGGAAAAACAAAACCAACAAAAATGTTAGCTAGCAAGTAATGACATGTTTAAAGCAAGGTTTTCTGGAAACTTTACTCTTAGGAAAATTCTCTTGAATTCTTTCATTTTTTTTCCCAGGACCTTGTTTCTTGCTCTACCATAGTAGTTCTTAGTTGCTGCCATAGTCACAGCTCAAATCTTATCAGTTGCTGCAGCACCCTGTCACACAATTTTAAAACTCCCACTTCTTAATACCAGCTGTATCAGTTCAGCTCACTTCCTCTTATTTTCTAATGCTGGGCTTTTATTCCAGAAGATGTATATTCTACTGCTGTTTACCATCTCTCAGGTCTTGGTTCCCTCTTTACTTGGATTGCATTCCGTGGTCAGTGAATATAATCACATCTTTCCCCTTGCCCTCCTTTCACTGCCTTATACTGCTTGACAAAACCCACAACCTTAGTTAAACTACCCGTTCTACACACCTGACAGCCCCTAGAAAAAAGCACCAAGGAATGTGAAATAGTCTCAGCATTTATGTCTGTTTCCTTAGTTCCTTCACTCTTTTTTTACTCCTTTTAAAATTTTTTTTGTTCATTTTTATTTATTTATTTAAGAGTGGCAGAGAGAGAGAGAGAGAGAGAGAGAGAGAGAGAGAGAGAGAGGCAGAGAGAGAGAGAGAGAGAATGGGCATGCCAAGGCCTCCAGCCACTGCAAACGAACTCCAGATGTGTGCGCCCCCTTGTGCATCTGGCTAACATGGGTCCTGAGGAATTGAGCCTCGAACTGGGGTCCTTAGGCTTCACAGGCAAGTGCTTAACCGCCAAGCCATATCTACAGGCCTTTTATTTTCACTCCTTTTTAAATTTTTTTTTAAATTTTTATTTACTTATTTATTTGAGAGCGACAGACACAGAGAGAAAGACCAATAGAGGGAGAGAGAAAATGGGTGCACCAGGGCTTCCAGCCTCTGCAAGTGAACTCCAGACGCGTGCGCCCCCTTGTGCATCTGGCTAACGTGGGACCTGGGGAACAGAGCCTCGAACCGGGGTCCTTAGGCTTCACAGGCAAGTGCTTAACCGCTAAGCCATATCTACAGGCCTTTTATTTTCACTCCTTTTTAATTTTAATTTTTAATTAAATTAATTAATTAATTTTTGGTTTTTCAAGGTAGGTCTCACTCTAGCCCAGGCTGACCTGGAATTCACTATGGAGTCTCAGAGTGGCCTCGAACTCATGGCAATCCTCCTACTTCTACCTCCCGAGTGCTGGGATTAAAGGTGTGCGCCCCCACGCCCGACTAATTTTAATTTTTTTGAGGTAGGGTTTCACTTTTGCCCAGGCTGACCTGGAATTCACTCTGTAGTCTCAGGTAGCCTTAAACTCAAGGCACTCCTCCTTCTGCCTCCTGAGTGTCACCGAGATCAAAAGTGTACACTACTGCGCCTGGCTTTTTTCTTTATTATTATTATTAACAACATATTTTGTATGGATACATCATCATGTGTTGGTACCCTCTTTTCCCTTGTCCCTGACCCCATTCCAGTGGGGACCCTCCTTAGTGGGGTTTCAGGTATTCCCTGTGGGATTGTGGGTTATGCATTATGGGAGCAGCAGTCACTTATTTTTGGGGGGAAGGAATGCTTCTGGGCATGATGTCTCAACCTGTGGCTCTTAGAATCTTCCTGCCCCCTCTTCCACAAAATTCTCTGAGCCATGGTGGGTGAGTTTTAAGTCTACTTCAGTGATGAGCTCTTAGGAGCCTCTGGATCTCTCTGCTTTGGTAGATGTTGAGTATCCTCAGGGTCTGTTTCCTATACCCTGGCGCTTATCAGGTTCAGCATGGAAGCGACACTCATGCTGTTTTCCCCAATTCCTTTGTGGATTCAGCTGTGGCTTGGCTCAAGTGCAAGGGTTAGTTTATTTCCTTGGATAGCGCTACCTTCTGAAAAACAACAGATTCTCCAAAGGTGAGTGAAGTCAGCATACTTCAAATCAGATAAGCATTATTAATTTAGGGAGAATTTGATGTATGTAACCCTCCTTTTAGCCAAAGACTAGTGAAAGCTGGACACTGGAGAGCATAATCTTTGTCTCCATAGGACTCTGATCGGGTTCCCAAATCCAGATATGGGTTCCTTCACAGTGAGTGGATCTCTTAGCCAATCAGAAAGCTATTACCCATCAAGGCTGTGTGCCAGTGTTGCACTGGTGTGTACATCCTGTTAAGGTGTGTGCTTCTGAGTAACTTAGACCTCTGGTTTCTCAGACCACTGTTGGCCACTTTCCCCTACTAGCTCATGTAGTGCTTTACAGCACTAGACGGGCTGTCTGGGGACTGCCTCTCTTCTGCATTCCAGCCAGGTCTCTCCAGGCACTCTGTTGGCCGCATATGGTGTCTTCAGCAATAGGGTCTTCCTTTTGCTTCAGGCAATTGTTTTGGGGACCTCGTAGTTCTCTCTGATCAAAAGCTCATTGCGGGTAGCAACCAACTTCTGGTACTGGCAGTTACAGGCCAGGCCAGAGGGTGGTTTTTTTTTTTTTTTTTCAAGTAGGGTCTCACTCTAGCCCAGGCTGACCTGGAATTCACTATGGAGCCTCAGGATGGCCTTGAATACAGCAGTCCTCCTACTTCTGCCTCCCAGGTGCTGGGATTAAAGGAGTATGCCACCACACCTGGCCTGAAAAAATATTTTTAAGCTTAGGCTTCATCCCACCCTCTCCAGGGCCCTTCTTTTCAGGGGTCCCCCCTTACTCCTGTTGAGGGTTATGTCTTTTAGTCTATCTCTAAGGATAAAGGTTCCTATGGTACCAGTTCCTGAGTGCTGGGATTAAAGGTGTACACCACCATGCCCAGCTCTGATGTATCTCTTGTTGTTTATTTTTAGCTTTAAAGCATTGTGATCTGATATGATGCAAGAAGTTGCTTCAGTTTTCCTGAATTTATGGAGGAATGCTTTTATGGCCTAATATATAATATATGGTCTGGTTTGGAGAAGGTTCCATGGGCTGCTGAGAAGAATGTATATTCTGTAGAATTGGGGGTGGAAAGTTTTGTAGATATCCATTAGATCTAGTTGATCTATGGTGTTGTTGAGCTCTATTATTTCCCTGTTGATTTTCTGCCTGTATGATCTATTCTTTTTTTTTTTAAATTTTTATTAACATTTTCCATGATTATAAAATATATCCCATGGTAATTCCCTCCCTCCCCACCCCCACACTTTCCCATTTGAAATTCCATTCTCCATCATATTACCTCCCCATTACAATCATTGTAATTACACATATACAATATCAACCTATTAAGTATCCTCCCCCCTTCCTTTCTCTACCCTTTATGTCTCCTTTTTAACTTACTGGCCTCTGCTACTAAGTATTTTCATTCTCACGCAGAAGCCCAGTCATCTGTAGCTAGGATCCACATATGAGAGAGAACATGTGGCGCTTGGCTTTCTGGGTCTGGGTTACCTCACTTAGTATAATACTTTCCAGGTCCATCCATTTTTCTGCAAATTTCATAACTTCATTTTTCTTTACCGCTGAGTAGAACTCCATTGTATAAATGTGCCACATCTTCATTATCCACTCATCTGTTGAGGGGACATCTAGGCTGGTTGATCTATTCTTGATAGTGGAGTATTGAAATCTCTGACTATGATGGTATTGGTGTTTATTTCTGTTTTGTTATCAAGTAGGTTTTGCTTTAGAAACTGTGGTTCATCTGTGTGTGGTGCATATAGATTTATGATTGTGATGTTCTCATGTTGGATCTTTCCTTTGATGTGTAAGAATTGACCTTCTTTGTCCTTTTTGACTGTTTTTGGTTTGAAGTCTATTTTATCAGATATTAATATAGCAACACCTGCATGTTTCTTACTTCCATTTGCTTGGAATATCATTTTACATTCTTTCACCCTGAGGATGTGTCTGTCTTTAGTGGAGAGGTGGGTTTTTTGAAGACAGAAGATAGAAGGGTCCATTTTTTTGATCCATCCTGTTAACTTGTGTCTTTTGTGGGTGAGTTAAGACTATTAATGTTTAAGGTTATAACTGTGAGGTTCGATTTAACCCCTGCCATGATGAGGTGCTTTTATAGGGTTTGATGCTTTCTTGTGTTTTGTACTTTTTTGAGCCTGCTGTAGTTTTGGTTATTGTGATCTTCTTCTTGTAGGCTCTTGAGATTGGTTGTTTGACTCTTCTGCATAGATTATTCCCTGAAGTATTCTCTGTAGGTTTGGCTTTGTCTTCATATAATATATAATTCTATATATAATATAGAATTGACTTTTTTCATCGTAAGCTTTCTTTCACCATGAAGGATACTTTCACTGGGTAGAGTAGTTTGGGTTGGTAGCTATAGATTTTTAGACTTTGAAATGTTCTATTCCCGGCACTTTTGGCTTTCAGATTGTTTTTGTGTGAAGTGAGTTGTTTCTCTCTTGCTGCTCTCTCTTTGTTTTCATTATTAAGAGTTTTAACAATGAGCTGGGCACGGTGGGTGGTACATGCCTTTAATCCCAGCACTCGGGAGGCAGAGGTAGGAAGGATTGCTGAGAGTCTGAGGTCACCTGTGACTACAGAGCAAATTCCAGGTCAGCCTGAGCTGGAATGAGACCCTGTCTCGGTGGGTGGGGGAGAGTTTTAACTATAATGTGCCTTGGAGTGTTTCATCTTTGGTCCTGTCTGTTTGGTGTTCTCTGGGCTTCTTGAATCTGAATGGACTTCTCTTTTGAGAGATTGGGAAAATATTCTTCAATAATTTTGTTGAATATGGTCTCTGTGCCTGCATTTCCTCTCCTTCTGGCATACCCATGATCCAGATGTTTGATCATTTTAGGGTATCCAACAGTTCCCTCTTATTCTGTTCATGCAATTCTTTGAACTAAGCAAAGTTTTTGGCCTCCTGATCAATTTCTGTCTTGTCTTTTAGCTCAGAGATTCTGTCTTCCACATGAGTAACTCTGTTACTGGGGGGTTCTAGAGAGGTGTTTTCTTTTCATCATTTTTTAATTAGATATGGACATATTTTGTATGTAAACAACACATGTTGGTACCTTCCTTTCCCTCCTCCCTACCCCTTTTCTAAAGAGGCCTTCCCTATTGGGGAGGCAGGTCATGCATTATGGTGGGGGGGATGTCTCTACAAAATGTCCCAACTTGTGGCTCTAACAATTTTTCCACCCCCTCTTCTGCTTCAAAATTCCCTGAGCCATGCTGGGAGCATTTTTTTAAAATTAGATATGTACATAGTCTATATACAGCCATGTTGGTACTATCATTGGGCCTCTTCCCTGTCCTCTCCCCTCTGAAGGGACCCACCTCATTGGGGGTTGTGGGTCATGCATTGTGGGGTTAGATATCAGTTATGGGTAGGAGGCAGTGTCTTTGTGCATAATGTACCAACATGTAGCTGTAATAATCTTTCTACCTCCTCTTCTGCGAATTTCCCTGAGCCATGTTGGGTTCATTTTAGGTCTACTTCAGTGATGAGGTGTTGGGAACCTCTGTGTCTCTGGATATCTGGTTTGGTAGGAGTTGAGTGTTCTCTGTGTCCATCTCCTTCACCCTTGTGCTGGTATCAGGTTCACTGAGAAAGGAGCACTCTTGGTCATTTCCCAATTACTCTGGCTTCAGCTGGGGCCCTGGTGAGGTGCTATGGGGGGATTCTCTCCTTGGGTTATGCATCCATCTTTCCTTCTCCGGGAGGTGAGGTGTAGTTAGGCAGATGCCATTTTGACCACAGTCCCCACAAGGAGCATTTTAAGTCTACTTCAGTGATGGGCACTTAGGAGCCTCTGGATCTCTGGTTTGGTAGGTGTTGCGTGTCCTCAGTATCTTTCTCCATCACCCTATGCTGACATCAGATTCACTAAGAAAGTAGTAGTCTTGCTCATTTCCCCAATTCCTCTGTGGTTTCAGCTGGGGCCAGGGTGGAGTGCTCTGAATCGTTTATCTCCTCAGGTCCAGTTCCCGTTTGAAAAAAGAGAAGCAGACTCTCCAACAGAGAATGAAGTCAGCATTGGTTAAATGGGATAACCACTATTAATTTAGAGAGAATTAAAAGGGCTTAGACCCTCTTATATAGTCTAAGGTTAGTGACAGCTTGACAGTGGAAAGCAGAATTATTATTTGGATATGATTCTGACTTGTTTCCCAGTTCTAGATATGGCTTCCTTTCTACTGACTGGATCTGTTAGCCAGTCCAAGAGCAGTTAGTTACCCACTATGGCTGTGTACCACTATTGCACTTGTGTGAGCATCATATCAGGTTGTTTGCTTGAGTTACTTACACTTTGAGTTGCTTGGGCAGGTGTTGGCCACTTTTTCCCAGTAGCTCATGTAGCGCCTTCCAGCACTAGATGGGCTAATTGGGTACTGGCTCTCCTCTGGATTCCAACCAGGTCTCTCCATTGTCTGTGCCAATAGCATTTAGTGTCTTTTTTCCAGACTACATTATTGGCACCCTTGTAAAAGATCAAGCAGCTGTAGTTGCTTACCCTAAGGTCTGGGTCTTTTTCTGTTTTTATTCCAGTAGCATGTTGTTTTTGTCAGTATGGCTTTGTAATATAGGTTTAGATTAGGTATGGTGATACCACTAGAGGTGTTTCTTTTGCTGAGGATATGTTTGGATATCCGAGGCCTTCTGCCATTCCATAAGAATTTTGAGATCATTTTTTTCAATCTGTATGAAGAATGATGCTGGCATTTTTATTGGTATTGTGTTAAATCTGTATATTGCTTTTAGTAGAATTGCCATATCACAATATTAATTTACCTATTCAGGAGCATGGGAGGTCTAGAGAGGTTTTCTGTTGTGTTATTTTGTATTGTATCCCTCTCCTTTTTGAGGTACAATTTCAGTTCGAGGTCTGACTTTCTTTTTTTTTTTGTTTTTTCGAGGTAGGCTCTTACTTTAGCCCAGGCTGACCTGGAATTCACTATGGAGTCTCAGGGTGGCCTAGAACTCACGGTAATCCTCCCACCTCTGCCTCCCGACTGCTGGGATTAAAGGCGTGTGCCACCATGCCCTGCTGAGGTCTGATTTTCTTAGTGCTTCCTGGAATTCATCCTTGCATTTCATCAAGTCTTCGTTAAACTGAAATAACTGGTTATTGAGATCCTCCATTTGTTGACTCACTTTAAATTTATTTATATCTCTTTTGAGGCTTTTAAGGTTTTCTTCAATTAAGTTAAGCTAAGTGGCAAAAGCTGAGTGCTCTACGGGACAATTCTGCTCTATTTCATTTACATGATTATTGTTGGTTTTTTGATGGCTTGTTTCCAGATCAGCAATTGTTTTGATCAGGGTCACATTGGTTGTTGTGTTTTCATTTCAATTTCTATTGATTTATCTATGATTTCATTGGAGGCTTCCATTGTGGAACTAGGCATCCTTGGGGGTCTCTCAGTTTTCTGACTTTTTTTTTTTTGCGTTGTGGTCTACCCATCTTGGGGAAATGTTTTGTTCTATTGAGGGGAAAGCAAGTATTTGTCTTTGTGGGATCTTCAGTAGGTGTTCTATTTTAAATGTAAACTGGATTAATGTATGATGGGATTATAACCGCAGATTGTGGAGAGAGCAAGTAAATCAAAGGTACATGGGCAACTGAGAAGTGGGGAACTGAGAGTTCTGGCCCACTCATTGCACTTGCAGGGAAGCTGTAGAGCCAGGGGCAAGAGGCCAGTTCCTACAGTGGCCCATTTACCCCTGGCTCAGGGGAACAGGAATTTGGGTACCCAGGGGCCAGTCAATCAGGAAACCCGACCAAAAGGCCTTTTCCTGTAGCTCATACACAGGGAACCAGGGAAGTGGGCGATGGGGAAGGAACTGGGAGCTCTGGCCTACTCACTCCACCTGGGCACTCTTCTGAGTAGGTGATCCAGGAACCCTTTAATCAGGAAGGCAGAGCAAGGGGCCTGCTTCTGCAGCAAGCTCACAGACTCCAGGTTGTTCCAAGCCAGCAGCAGGGGAACTGGGACCAGAGAACTGGGCCACTCTCCCACTCTTAAATAACCATTTCAGGCCTTCCCTCTCCTTAAATTTCCAGAGTCTTCTCCGCTATCCCCAACTGTTCCACTGAGATTTTACTTGCTTCCTACTTTACAATGAAAATAAAAACAATTAAAAGAGAACATGGGAGTAAGAGATAAAGCTCACTTGGTAGAGTGCTCGCATAGCATGCATGCATGAAACCCTGGGTTAGATCCTCAGCACATAAGGATTGGTGGTGCACATCTGTAGTCTTAGCACTTAGTCTTCCAGCTCTCCAGATTCTGTTTTCCTGTCTCCTCTCAAATCCACTCTATCTTTCTCCCCTTCTAGACTAAGAAAACTGCTAATGTCAGGATCTCCAGGAACATCAACCTCTAGCTGTAGATCCAGTGGTCAGTTCTCAGTCCTCACATTTGACCCATCACATGTTGGGTTATCTGGTGGCCCTATGTGGTCTCTGGACACTTTGTACTACCTGAACTCCACCTGTCTGGTCTAACCCACCGTTAATGTCTGTCCTGGTAACTAGTTTTCTAACGGGGTCTTGCTTGTTATTCTCATTCCTTCTGCAGTCTGTTTCAGCATGATAGCCAAAGGGGCCTCTTACTTTATTTTTTTCCTTTTTCAAAGGGACCTCTTGAAGCTTAACTTACATTGCTTTTTTCTTTTTCTTGTCATCTGTTTCTGATTTTTTACTGTTGTTTTGAGGTAGGGCTTCCTGCTAGCCCAGGCTGACCTGAAATTCACTATATAATCTAAAGGTGGCCTTGAACTCATAGCAGTCCTCCTACCTCTGCCTCTTGAGTGCTGATTTTTGAGACAAGATCTCACTATGTAGCTCAGGATTGCCTTGAACTCATGACAATCCTCCTTCATCAGTCTACCAAGTGCCTGAGTTACAGGTGTGAGCTTTTGTGGCTTTTGCCACTAAGCTTAACTTAATTGAAGAAAACCTTAAAAGCCTCAAAAGAGATATAAGTAAATTTGGGCTGGAGAGATGGCTTAGCAGTTAAGCGCTTGCCTGTGAAGCCTAAGGACTCCGGTTCGAGGCTCGGTTCCCCAGGTCCCACGTTAGCCAGATGCACAAGGGGGCGCACGCGTCTGGAGATATAAGTAAATTTAAAGTGAGTCAACAAATGGAGGATCTCAATAACCAGTTAATTCAGTTTAACGAAGACTTGATGAAATGCAAGGATGAATTCCATATAGAAAAACCCTCACAAGGTCCTCTTTGGTGTTTGTGTATGTGTGTGTGTGTGTGTGTGTGTGTGTGCAATTTTCTTTTTTTTTTTTTTACATTTTTTTAAAATTTTTATTAACATTTTCCATGATTACAAAATATATCCCATGGTAATCTCCTCCCTCCCCACCCCCACACTTTCCCATTTGAAATTCCATTCTCCATCATTGTATAAATCCATTGTATAAATGTGCCACATCTTCATTATCCACTCATTAGTTGAGGGACATCTAGGCTGGTTCCATTTCCCAGCTATTATAAATTGAACAGCAATAAACATGGTTGAGCACGTACTTCTAAGGAAATGAGATGAGTCCTTTGGATATATGCCTAGGAGTGCTATAGCTGGGTCATATGGTAGATCAATCTTTAGCTGTTTTAGGAACCTCCACACTGTTTTCCACAATGGCTGGACCAGATTGCATTCCCACCAGCAGTGTAGAAGGGTTCCTCTTTTTCCACATCCCCGCCAGCATTTATGATCATTTGTTTTCATGATGGTGGCCAATCTGACAGGAGTGAGATGGAATCTCAATGTAGTTTTAATCTGCATTCCCTGATGACTAGTGACATAGAACATTTTTTTAGATGCTTATATGCCATTCGTATTTCTTCCTTTGAGAATGCTCTATTTAGCTCCATAGCCCATTTTTTGATTGGCTTGTTTGATTCCCTATTATTTAACTTTTTGAGTTCTTTGTATATCCTAGATGTTAATCCTCTATCAGATATATAGCTGGCGAAGATTTTTTGTGTGTGTAATTTTCAAATACCTTTTTTTTTGTTGTTGTTATTGTTGTTGTTGTTTTCGATGTAGGGTCTCACTCTGGTCCAAGCTGACCTGGAATTAACTATGTAGTCTCAAGGTGGTGTCAAATGCATGGTGATCCTGCTACCTCTGCCTCCCAAGTGCTGGGATTAATGGTATGCACCACCACACCCGGCTTCAAATACTTTTGGTAGATCCTTTCCCATCTCTTTGTCCCCATCCCTGCTTATACTTTCCCACCCCCATGTTTTTTATATTATATTCATTAATAGTGTTTATTACATTCTTCAATCACATCATCCTTAATCTCTGTACCCCACTTAACTTCTTCTGATTTACTTTCATATCACATATCTTCTATTTATTACCTTTTCTAACCCTCTGCCTTGAATCTACTTTTTTCCCTTCTGACTGTGTGTGTATAGGTGCACATACATGGGTACACATATATGTAGAGGCCAGAGGCTAACCTCAGATGCCATCCTCAGGAGCATTGTCACCTTTGTTTTTGAGACAGGGTCTCTCATTGGTCAGGAGCTCACCAATTAGGCTAGACTGGCTGACCATGAACCCCAGAGATCCTCCTTTCTCTGCCTCTCTATTACCATGCCTGGCATTTTTACTTGGGTACTGAGGATTAAATTTAGATGTTTGGAAGGCAAGCATTTCACTAACTGAGCCATCTCCCCAGCCCCAACATTAATTTCTTAAAAAAGACTGAGCCCAGGGCTGGAGAGATGGCTTAGCAGTTAACTTGCCTGAGAAACCTAAGGACCTAGGTTCAATTCCCCAGTATCCACGTAAGCCAGATGCACAAAGTGATGCATGCTTCTGGAGTTCATTTGCTGTGGCTAGAGGCCCTGACATGCCCATTTCCCCCCACCCCTGCCTATGATAAATAAATTAAAAGTAAATTAAAATTTAATTTCATAAAAGACTGAACCTGGGGCTGGAGAGATGGCTAGGCAGTTAAGAGGCTTGCCTGCAAAGCCTAATGACCCAGGTTTGATCCTAGGTTTGATTCCCTAGTACCCACATAAAGCTGGATGCTTAGTATGGCACATGCATCTGGAACCCATTTGCAGTGGCTGGAGGCCCCGGTGAGCCCATTCTCTGTCTACCTTCTCCTTGCAAATAAATAAATAAAAATATTTTTAAAAATACTGAGCCAGTTGTCTTGTAACCTGTCTTTGTTCTATATATACTTAATTTTTCCCCCTGTTAACATTTTTGCTTTTCAAGATAGCAGGAATTATATACAAATGACAGTAGACTCTTGTCTCTTTATCTAAATAAAAATAAAAATGAATTCTCAAAGGGGGAAAAATTATATACATAAAGGACTGTATCTTCCTTCATTGTCTACTTGGGACCAGAAATTGTGTTAGCGTCATAAAATCAGAAAAGAGGTTGTGGCAGGTAGGAAGAGGTACATGTGCTGCTATTATCATTTTACCAGCAAACCACCTGCTGTGCAATGAATTTTCAACAGCAATAGCTGCAGCAGTTGATGGGCACTTCACATACACATTGCCCTGAGCTGCATTTTTGTCAACATGAATATGAATAACTCCATGTTTATTACATTCTTCAGTGACATCATCCTTAATCTCTATCCCACCCAACTTCTTCCTCTTCTTTGGTTTTTTTTTATAATTTGCATGTGACCTATAAGTATTTCTTTGGCACATCATATTTATTTTACATATTTTCATTGTTTATTCTCTGTTTCCCAGTCTATCTGACTATAGTCTGTACTTCCTCCTTGCTCAGCACTTGTGTCTTCCTTGCATGGTGTGTTAGTGAGCTTCTCAGTGGCCACGATTTTGTCCATCCCCCATTCCTGGCAGTGCTGGGATCAAGTCCAGAGCCTCTCACCGGGTATGTAAGTGCTTATCCCCGGTCCTGTCTAACCCATCTACATATCCTGCTTAGGTTCACAGTAGCTGCCAAGTGGATCCTTGTCTTACCACCTTTCCCCATGCACCTCCCAAGAAAAATAGATTCTAGAGGTCTAGCATCATGAATTAGCACTAAAGAAAAGCTTATCAGGGAAAGTGCAGTGAGTCCTCAGTTTGTGAGGTACATGAAATGTTCTGTTGAAGGTTTCTTGGACACATGTTTTGTTCCATCACTTCAAGCCACAATAAAATAACTCTTCTTTAGAGACTGGTGAACAGCTCCATGGAACCTTCTCACCTTCGGATCGAGTATTCTCAATGCCCCAGCCCAGGAAGAGCTGTCTCAATACTTCTAGCACTTCAGCACTGGAAGACTTTCCTCAGAATGATGATGAAAAGGAGCGAATGCAGCGGAGGCGCTCCAGGGTCTTTGACCTGCAGTTCAGCACAGAAACGAGTCATTTGCTATCCTCCCCTTCCAACAGGTGAGCCTATTTCTGAACTAGCTCTTTCTTGTTTTTGTTTTTTTTTTTTTAATATTTTTTTAATTAATTATTTATTTATTTGAGAGCGACAGAAACAGAGAGAAAGACAGATAGAGGGAGAGAGAGAATGGGCGCGCCAGGGCTTCCAGCCTCTGCAAACGAACTCCAGACGCGTGCGCCCCCTTGTGCATCTGGCTAACGTGGGACCTGGGGAACCAAGCCTCAAACCCGGGTCCTTAGGCTTCACAGGCAGCGCTTAACCGCTAAGCCATCTCTCCAGCCCTTGTTTTTGTTGTTTTTTTTTTTTCGAGATAGGGTCTCAGGCTGGCCTTGAGCCACAGCGATCCTCCTACCTCTGTCTCCTGAGTGCTGGGATTAAAGGCGTGCGCCACCACAGCCCGTAGACCACTCTCTTTGAGGCAGCCGCTTTGTTATGGGTTGTGTGGGTCATGGCTTCTCTAACTTCAACACATTCTGAGTGTAGGCTTGGAAGTGAGCTATTGCTGATCCTTGCCAGTGTTTTTGTTTTCCATTTAGGAATGTTGATGCTTCAACTACCATATCCAAGTTTACAAACACACAGATTACAGAACATTACTCAACCTGCATCAAACTATCCACTGAAAATGTGAGTATTCACTGGGTTTTGTTTGTTTATTTAGACAGGTGTTTGTAATACAGCCCAGGCTATCTTCATACTTATGATCTTCCTGTCTTACCCTCCCAAGTACTGGGATTATAGGTGTGTGCCAGCAAACCCAGCTATGATTTTATATCTTGATCACAAGAATATTTAGTTTTCTTAATTCTATGTAGGAGATATGATAATTATTTTATTCTTTAGTTTCTTAATACTTAATATTCATAGTTTTCAATGTGGCTTTACTGCTTCTGATGCTCCTCTGTACAGGTGACCTGCTACCTGCAGCACATCAAAAGAGGCAGTCTGGCCTAGGGAAAGATGGTGTGGGCTCTGGAGGCAGCCTGAGTTCGAGCCCTCTCTCTCCCACTTATGCACAGGTCGCTGACCTCATTATTACAGACTCCTCTGTAAAATGGGAATGAGGATACTAACTGCCTCATGGGATTCTTCTAAGCATGACTGAGTCCTGCTCTGCATAGCTATTGGAGAAAGGCCTGTCCACAGGGCACCCTAGTGAATTGTGTTCTCCTTTTCTGGTCTTGAGAGGGAGGGAGTATACACATGGATTTGGTTCTGTTGCTAAGTTATGGAAGTGAGATCAGTGAAGAGATATGGATGTTCCTATTAAAAAAAAAATGTAGCCTCTGGGCTGGAGAGATGGCTTAGTGGTTAAGGTGCACTTACCTGTGAAGCCTAAGGACCCAGGTTCAGCTCCCCAAGACCCATGTAAGCCAGATGCACAAAGTGGTACATGTGTCTGGAGTTTGTTTGCAGTGGCTAGAGGCCCTGGCATGCCCATTCCCTGCACCCCCCCCCATATGCCTCTTTCTCTCAAATAAGTACATAAATTCTTTTTTTTTTTAAATGTAGCTTCCTCTATTCAGAGGGTTATTATTTACATGAGCTTAGTTTGTAAATAAGAAATCTTTGTTATTTAATTTCTTTTGGTTTGTTTTGTAGAAAATCACTACCAAGAATGCTTTTGGCTTGCACTTGATTGATTTTATGTCAGAGATTCTTAAAGAGAAGGACACAGAACCAACCAACTTTAAAGTAAGAATAATGCATGTTTTTCTTGTATTTGAATTAATGATTATTTCCAGTGCTGAGCATAACACACTTGAATTCTGCAAATACACAGAGCCTTGTTATTAGATGTTAAAGTAGCAACTTCACATTCTTTTTTCAACCAATGAAAAGCACAGGAGACAGACAGATGTATTTATTTCCCATCACTCTTCCCTGTCTGTCACTTTTTCTTGGGGCAAGTAAATATCTGATGAAATGCTGGGTTTTACCAGTTCAGAGGTGCTTCACGAATGTCACTCTGCTTATTGGACTAGGTGGCTGCTGGTACTTTGGATGCCAGCACCAAGATCTATGCTGTGCGTGTGGATGCCGTCCATGCTGATGTATACAGGGTCCTTGGGGGACTGGGCAAAGATGCACCTTCTCAAGAAGAGGAGAGCCATGGTGCAGGTACATAGGTTGGGATCTAGATTTAAGGGGCTGCTTCTTGGAATCACTGACAAACTGAGTGATAATTAGCATGTAGCCACAAGAATCAGTCTTGAAGAACTTGAAGTTTAGTCACATGGTCCCAAGCAGCCCTTGCAATGCCAGTCTTATTCCTTCTTTTAGATGAAATTACAGCTGAAACGGGAACAACCAAAAAGGCTGCAAAGCCAAAGAAGAAGCAGTCATACAAAACCATCGAGCAGAATCTAAGCAACATCAACGTCTCTGAAACAGATCACAAGTGTGAGGTGAGGAAGTGTGCACAGTGTGGTCTCTGACTAATTCAGAACCCCAGGGGCTGAAACGTGGCAGAGCTAAGCTTGCCTTGGTGGTCTGTGCTTGCTTAAGCCTCAAAGGAGTAACTCATTAGCTGGAATCTGTGCATTATCATCCATTAATTTTATGATGTGGACCTGAAGGGGGAAGTCAGGATGATTGAGTAGAGAGATAGTGTAAATTATTGAGAAGTCTTAAGAAAATTAATTTTATTTCCAAATACCTGCAGCAATAGTGATAATAGCTAACATTTATTGTATATATACTGGGTGCCATATACTTCCCTTAGCTTATGACCTGTGATAACTTATATAATCTTTGCATCATCCTTATCACCTTTAACAAAGAGGTTACTGAGCCACAAGGTTGTTAAGTAACATGTCCAAATAATGAGTGAGTTAAGTGGTCTCTAAACAGTCTCACTATCGAGAAAATCCTAAGGACTGTGTTTAAAGAAATACTTCTGGGGCTGGAGAAAAGGCTTAGTGGTTAAGGCACTTGTCTGGAAGACCTAAGGCCCCAGGTTCTACTTCCCAATGCCCACATTAGCCAGATGCACAGGGTTGCACATAGAGTTCATTTGCAGTGGCTAGAGGCGCTGGCACACCTATTTCTCCTTCTCTTTCTCTCTCTCTCTCCATCTGCCTCTTTGTCTCAAATAAATAAGTTTGTTTAAAATTTTTTTTGTTTATTTTTATTTTATTTTATTTGAGAGCGACAGATGGAGAAAGAGGCAGAGAGAGAGAGAGATAATGGGTGTGCCAAGGCTTCCAGCCACTGCAAACGAACTCCAGATGTGTGCGCCCCCTTGTGCATCTGGCTAACGTGGGTCCTGGGGAATCGAGCCTTGAACCGGGGTCCTTAGGCTCCACAGGCAAGCGCTTAACCACTAAGCCATCTCTCCAGGCCAAGTTTTTTTTTTTTTTTAAATAGTTCTGGAGACCTTGTTTATAAATATAGTTAAAGCAAATAATGATGCTTCAGTTTTTAAATTTTTCTATTAAAAACCTTTTTTCAGAGCTGGCACTATAGCCTACCTCTGTGAGATCATAAAATATATATATATATATATGAAAATTCTGAGACATCCAATTTCAGCTATCCTTAAAAACAAATAAACAAAAAAGGTTGGATGTGGTGGCACACACCTTCAGTTCCAGCACACTTGGGAGGCAGAAGTAGGAGGATCACCTTGAGTTCAAGGCCAGCCTGAGACTACATGGTGAATTCTAGGTCATCCTGGGCCAGAGTGAGACCCTACCTCACAAAACCAAACAACAACAACAAAAACAAAACAGGACTAGAGGAATGGCTCACTGAAGCATTTCCTGCTCAAGCTGGAGTTCCTGAGTCGGACCCCAGTCCCCATGTAAAAGGGCATTCTGTAATCGCAGCCCACCGACCCTGACGGTGAGACAGGAGGCAGAGACAGGAGAGTTTCCTGGAAGCCCGGCAAGACAGCAGAATGAGAAACCCTCCCTCAAATGAGGTAGACAGACTGAGACCAACCTAATAGGTGTTCATTGACCTCTACAACCCCCCCCCCACACAAATAAATAATAAAAACAAACACAAACAATAATAAAAAGATGTAATATAGGCTGGAGAGATGACTTAGTAGTTAAGACACTTGCCTGAAAAGCCAATGGACCCAGGTTCAATTCCCCAGGACCCACATAAGCCAGATGTACAAGGTGGTGCATGTGTCTGGAGTTTGTTTGCAGTGGCTGAAGGCCCTGGCATGCCCATTCTCTCACTCTCTGTCTTCTCAAATAAATATAATTCATTAATGATTTAGCTTTTTAAAAGATGTAATCTGTTTACTTTCCCATCAGCAATAGGCAGATTACTTCCTTTGCTTACCTCTACAGCTTTCAGAAATGCAGTTAAGATCACCAGACTGGAATGGGCACCTAGAGAATGAATGCATATGGAAAAAAAAAAAAAATAGAGCTCTGGGATACCCTGATCTTAGGAATTCAGAGAGTTCTAGGAGTATGGTAGCCAAATGAGAATATTTCATTTTGGGGGTGTTGAACTTAACCACGTCAATGTGTGAGGCCACTGACAAGCTTGGAGAGAATCCTCTGAAACTGAAAGACCTCTGAGGAAGGCCAATAGGAAGCCTACAGAAAGAAAAGTGTTGAACAAGTCCCTTCTTCCTGGGAAAGCCTTGCAAGCATCCTGTAGTGCCCCCTATTGGTAGATGTAACAGGTGCATTTAACAAAACCCAAATGTCCCAAATCCAACACGTGAGCAAAGTAGTTTTGGACCTGAGAGGCTGTCACTTAATAACTGGCACACAGGTAAAGGGTCATGATATCTACACATGATAAAATGAGAATAACCAACTTTCCAAGAGCCTCCTGTGGAATTTAGATTCATATTGCTATTTTAACATTCATGAAGGTTTGGAAGTTTCATATTGGGAAAAAAATGGAAAGAAAGGGATGAAGACACTGAACATAGATGGTTGTCTTGCAGATTTGCTATAGATTGGAGAGTAGTGGGCTGGCAAATGAAGAGGAAAGTAAGGTGGAGAGTCTAGCTGTGTTTTCACATGGGAGATTTGCAGCGGTTTCATTGGTGGCAACAGTCGGTTGAAGAAGGAATTGTGTGATTAAAAGAGGAGAGCTACTGAGTCAGTGGTTGAAGGGCTGTGGAAAGGAAGCCACCACTAAAGTGGCCTGCAGGGAAGCACCGCCTGAAGAGTCCCTCTTTCAGCCAGAGCAGTGCCTCCGGCCTGTTCGCATTGCCTTCTTCACTCAGGACCTTTTGTGACAATTTGTTCCTAGTTCTGATATTCAACCCACACTAGTCTCCTTACTATGGTTTCATCTAATCAAACTGTGCCATTGGCATTATTCAGTTTTTCCACAATTATTCAGTGATATAGCCCAGGTGGAATTTTCCTGAAGAACCTTTGTGTTAACACTGGCATGATATAATTCAAAACAAAAGTGAAGACAGTTATCTCAGGCTTTTCAGGTGTTTTTTTCTTTTCTTTTTAAGAAAGAGAGAGAGAGAGAGAGAGAGAGAGAGAGAGAATAGTCACATCAGGGCCTCAGCCACTGAAATTGAACTCCAGATACTTACACCACATAGTGGGCATGTGTGACCTTGCACTTGTCTCACTTTTGTGCATCTGGCTTACATGGGATCTGGAGAATCAAACATGGGTCTTTAGGCTTTGCAGGCAAGCACCTTAACTGCTAAGCCATCTCTCCAGCCCAGTTTCTGGTTTTAATGGATTGATGTCAAATTCATGTTGACTCCACAATTCTGGATCTGGTTCCATTAACTACTTACACATGACCTCTAGGTTTGGGGCTCCAGGTGGGAAAATGTCACAGGTTAGCATTTGAGGAAGGGAATAAGAATAATATTAGGCCTTGTGTGGTGGTATATGCTTTTAATCCCAGCAGTCAGGAGGCAAAAGAAGGAAGATCACTGTGAGTTTGAGGCCATCCTAAGAGTACATAATGAATTCCAGGTCAGCCTGGGCTAGAGCGAGAGCATACCTCAACAAATAATAATAATAACATTAGTGTTCTAAGAATAGAAAGCATGATGGGCTGGAGAGATGGCTTAGCAGTTAAGCACTTGCCTGTGAAGCCTAAGGACCCCTGTTCAAGGCTCGGTTCCCCAGGTCCCACGTTAGCCAGATGCACAAGGGGGCGCACGCATCTGGAGTTCGTTTGCAGAGGCTGGAAGCCCTGGCACACCCATTCTCTCTCTCTCCCTCTATCTGTCTTTCTCTCTGTGTCTGTTGCTCTCAAATAAATAAATAAATAATTTTTTTTTTAAAAACCCTTCCTTTTAAAAAAAAAAGAATAGAAAGCATGAAAGATCATAGATGTTTGTGTTGGTAGCACTGGAATACATAGGTAGGAAAACCATGGGGGCTATGTAGCTGCCTGGATGAGGGTAGAAGAGATGAGAGGATGTGGAGGTGACAGATGTTCCCACGTGTGACTAAGGATGGTGAAATGAATTCATGGGGGAAGGCAGGAACAGAATCTCTAAAGACAGTCAGGGAGCCACATCTATGTGATAAGCCCCTTTCTCTCCTTGAAAGCCAGGTCCCATCAATAAGACCTGTGAATCCAGTTCTTAACTCTATCTCAAGTATAGCTGTAGGACCCCCAGGTAACTTCCTCCATTTTTTTTTTCTTGTTTGCATGTGTGTGATGTATGGTGTATGCTCATGTGTATGTGCATGGCCTATGTGCATTCATGCGGAAGTCAGAGGAGAACACAAGGTGTCCTCTTATTGCTTATCTGTGTATTTCCTTGAGACAGTCTCCCTCAACCCAGAGCTGCTATCCATCAGCAAGTCCAAGCAATTCTCTGGTCTCCCCCATCACCACACTGTGGCCACACCTACCTTTTCATATGAGTTCTGGGAGTTGAACTTGACAGTTCTTAGCCCTCATGCTTAAGCAGCAAGTGCTCTTAACTCCTAAGCCATCTTCCCAGCCCAACTTCCTCCTTTTTGCCATACATACATGTTCCTTACCCTGTCCCTGTGCTCATATGCCTTGCTGTGCCCTTGGTTGACGTCATGGTAATACCGTTCCTCCTTATTGGCCACACCCTTAAGACCTTCTTTGCCAGCCTTTACCCAGCTACTTAGCTCTAGTAACTGTCTTCTACCTAGATATCTTGGTTGGGTTCCTCCACATCTGAGAAATATTTCTTTTTTTTTTTTCCACTTTTTTAAAATTTTTTATTTTTTTCTCAATTTTTATTAACATTTTCTATGATTATAAAAAATATCTCATGGTAATACCCTCCCCCCTCCCCTCTTTCCTCTTTGAAATTCCATTCTCCATCATATTCCCTCCCCATCTCAATCATTGTAATTACATATATACAATACCAACCTATTAAATACCCTCCTCCCTTCCTTTCTCTTCCCTTTATATCTCCTTTTTAACTTACTGGCCTTTGCTACTGATTTTTTTCCTTCTCATGTAGAAGCCCAATCATCTGTAGCTAGGATCCACATATGAGGTAGAACATGTGGTGCTTGGCCTTCTGGGCCTGGGTTACCTCACTTAGTATCATCCTTTCCAGATCCATCCATTTTTCTACAAAGTTCATAACTTCATTTTTCTTACCTCTGAGTGGAACTCCATTGTATAAATGTGCCACATCTTCATTATCCACTCATCAGTTGAGGGACATCTAGGCTGGTTCCATTTCCCAGCTATTATAGATTGAGCAGCAATAAACATGGTTGAGCACGTACTTCTAAGGAAATGAGATGAGTTCTTAGGATATATGCCTAGGAGTGCTATAGCTGGGTCATATGGTAGATCAATCTTTAGCTGTTTTAGGAACCTCCACACTGATTTCCACAATGGCCTGAGAAACATTTCTGTTGAGAGGAATAATAGTGAACCAGATGGCATATACTTGAAATCCCAGTACTTAGGAAGGTTTTGAATAAGAGGCTAACCTGGATGCAGAGTAACTCCATCTCAGACAAGATCATCAAAAAACAGAGAAAGAGAGAAAAAAATAAACAGAGGAAAGATAGAACCTTATCACTAGCTCCCTCCCACAGGTTTTTTTTTTAAGGCAGCAGAGTTTGTTGTGACAGCATTCTGTTGCATTGGGCTTATTAGAGATAGCCATCTAGAAATAGTGCTTTGCAGAAGGAGACCAGCAGAAAGCTACCTGTCCAGGTATATTATAAATAAGAGATTGGCACAGTATGCACTTATCACCACAAACTGTTTTCTTATCCATTTGACCAGTATCTGGACTTTACCTGATCCCCTTCCCCTTTGACCATGTGCAGAAAGACATTTCAATTTATAGCTCCACCTGCATTTCCAAGTACAATTTGCCATGATAGTTCTTTGCTTCTCTGTTCTTGTACTCAGGTGGATCCCATGTTTCAGAAGACAGCAGCCTCTTTTGATGAGTGCAGCACCACAGGAGTGTTTCTCTCCACCCTCCACTGCCAGGACTACAGATGTGAGCTGCTTTTTCCTTCTGACATGCAGATCCTCTCCAGTGGAGAGCCTCTCGAGTTGCCAGATTTAGGTTGGGTAGAAATGTCAGATTTAAAAGGTACGTGCAATCATACCTTCCTTTGGGGAATTCCAGTTGTCAGAGAAACTTTGTGGTCTTGTGTTGCTTCTTTGAATTATCCAGATGATGCCTCCAGGATGCCACTTTGGGTTTCTTTTTCTTTTTTTTTTTTTTTGGTCACTTACCACTTTGGGTTTCTTGACAGTGCCTCTCTTTGTTTCTCATTGTCTGCAGTATGGAATCACAGTAAACTGTCCCCTCTTGTTGGCTATGTGCTATCTACCTCAAACATCTACTGGGTGTAGACTGCTCTCACAGTCACAGGCTCACCTGTAGTATCAGTGTTTGGTTTGGGAAGGAGGCTTAAAGAGACATCTGTCTAGCCAGAGAATCCTTGTTTCTCATTTGCACCTGAGCCACAGGGCCCTGAGAAGGGGGACATTGTGAATTGTGTTCAGGCTCCTGTAGCAGTCTGAGAACTGACCTGTCGTATGACTGGTCCCCTTATCCTGGTTTGGAAAAGGTTAGCACCCCTCCCAGTGTACGTCTTCACTCCTGATCCAGGGGATCTTCTGAGAATGTTGTGATGGGAAGCAGGCAGTGTGAAGGCCATTGCACATAATACAGTAGCTTTACTTGTGCTTTTGATCTCATTTATGTGCTAAGTGAAAGTGATTTTCCTCTTCTGGGCAGGGCCAGACAGATGTTATGACACCCACTGTTGTCCTTGCTGTTTTTATTTTAAACAAGGGCCTTGCTGACTTTGCACCTTCCATCCTCCTCCTTCTGCTCCCCAAGTGCTGGTATTATAGTTATGCACCACCATACCCAGCTTCATTCTTTCTATTCTTGCCTAAATTTTGTTTAGTTGTGACAATTTTGTGCTAACAATCTATTTTCCATGTTCCATCAGCTGAGGCTCTAATCTTCTGAGCTATTTAATGTGTAGCTAATTTAGTTTGGTACTGAAAACAAGTACCATTATATGATTGCTTAGGTACTTAGTGTGCTTTTAGAAGGAAGGGTTTTAGGTTTCCCAGCTATACTGTAAGGCACAGAGTTCATTTCAGAATCAAATATTTGTGCCTTGGGTTTCTCTTCTGGCATTTTACTAACTCTGGAAATGGCAAGTAGCCTGACTCTTGTGTGGGTGCAACTGTGTACCTGTTTGCTCCCCAGAGCAGTTCAGCAAATGGCATTGATAATGGCACCTCTGCTGGAGAACAGTGAGATGACTGTGTCTCATCCATATTGTGGCCCTCCCTGCCATTCTGAAGCAATGTGCTCGAACCACCTCAAATTTCCACTGTGATCTTCTTGTCCCTCCAGTGCCCTTGCAGCAGTGTGTGGAAGATCGCCAGCTCTGCCCGTCCCTGGCTGGGTTCCAGTTTACTAAATGGGACAGTGAAACACATAATGAGGTGTGGTCAACTTTTGGACTTGCAAGGGCTCTGGGCATATTTCCAAATGGTTTGTGGTTTCAGTTGGCTAGCCCAAGATTAGTTCTGCCCAGTGGGAACGAAAAGAATGGCATCATTTTGATTTAGCTAGGAGTACAGAAAATATTTCCCTTGGCACTTCTGTAGAAATCTGAAGCCTAGGTAGAATTGTGAATCCCAGCTGGACCATCATAGAGCTGAGTGGATTCTGGGGTTAGCTTTATGTCCCTGGCCTGCTTCCCTGGGGTCGGATTTACTCTCAAGCGTGGTCATCCCCATGGCCTCTGGTCTCTGGCTGCTGTCAGGCTGCAAGTATTTCCTGCTCTTTGGGGTTGATTCCCTTGGCACACAGTTTCCTGAGAAACTGTCATCCTCTGTATTTTTAGCAGGGTCCCCTTTAGCCTACTTACTACAACTTTCAAAATAATTGGTCTCCATGGAAAACTGTATTCTCTAAACATGTAGTTAATGGATGCAGATTCCTGTTTCATGTTTCACAAAGTGTGCCTGACACAATACAACTTCATCCTGTGCTGCACAATATAAACTTCCTTAGCACTTTACTCTCATGATAGTGCTGTTCCGGCACACAGGGCTAGGGAGGGGGTGCTGGGAGGGAGAGACTGGTATTAAATATGAGGGTGAGCTAGCATGGTCCAAGGAATGAAGAAAGCTAGAGAACTGTCTCTTATCCCCCTAGTCTGTGTCAGCCCTGGTGGACAAGTTTAAGAAGAACGATCAGGTCTTTGACATCAATGCTGACGTTGAGAACGTTGACAGTAGAGACTTCCCTGATGATCCCCTGGAGGATGACTTTGATGCCAGTGATGAACCAGACCCTTCTGCAGCTGGGGACCATGAAGCATTCCAGATCTGGAAGGAGCCCTGCCAGGTTCAAAGCTCCCAGTAAGGCTCTGATGGTCTCGGGAAGTTTCTAGAAGTATATTCTGTTAGTTCCAGATAGGCCTCCTGCTGAGGCAGCATGATTCCCACTCTGGTGGGCTTGGCTAGAGTGCTCTATTGTACCTATCAGCCGAGCCACCTGGCTGACTCACAGTGGAGTCCACCTCACTCCACATGTTGGAAAGTTGTTTAGTTATAAAGCTGGAACTGCAGGGATTTGTAAGCTCCAGAACCATATGAAAGCGCTGGAAAGAGAAGCTGAATTTAGTTCTAACAGTGCAGCTCTAGTGACCACTGCTTTTCAGTAGCAGAGATGGGCCTTATCAGTGAGACAAAAGCAGGCCTGAGTGCTGTTCACAGAAATAAAATGGTCCCCGCCTGAGGGGTTAAGTGGGGAGGGGACTAGGAAGTATGGAGCTAACAAATGGGCTAATTGGGACCAAGTAAATGTGTAGATCTAGATGGATAATTGAGCATGTTTGAGGGCGGACAGGAAGCAGAGTCATCACTAATTTAAATTTTTGTTTACCTGAAGTGAGAATCATAAGAAAAGACTGAGAGCTTGGTTGACCTTCATTATATGTACTCTCTGAGTGAGCAGTTTAATTCCGAGTGTGATCTGGAAGCAGGAACTCGCAACCCTCTAGTGTTGAGGGTCTCTAGAGGTCTTGAGTGGCCTGGGGCAGACTTTGAATATGGGCAAATTGTTGAGTAGATTCTGCTAGTTGTTGAATGTTAGCTAGTCAGAATAGAGGGTACCTGTCATACAGCATATTTGTTGAGGGAGTTATGTGTGACTAGTGTTCAGGAAGCCCTGTAGGCCAGTGTACAGCCAGGCCAGGCTCTCAAGCAAAAACCAAACTCTTCACACTTTTAAAAACATATTTTATTTATTTATTCACGGAGAGAAAATGGATGCACCAGGGCCTCTAGCCACTGCAAATAAATTCCAGATGCATGCAACACCTTGTGCATCTGGCTTTATGTTGGTACTGGAGAATCAAAGCTGGGTCCTTTGGCTTTGCAGACAAGCACCTTAACCACTAAACCATCTCTCCAGCCCCTCTTCACACATTTTTAAGTGACCAACCACCAAAATATGGATGGTAAAATGTCCCTAGGATTGAGTAATGATGCCCTGAAATAGCCATCCTCTTCCATCTGTGGTTCTGGTGTAGCACAGTTTTTACTTCGTGACACAGCCTAGGTACCAGGTTCTATGACCAACAAGAAACATGTTCCTTTAGGATATTTTAATTTTTAAAAATATTTTTATTTATTTATTTATTTGACAGAGAGAGAGAGAGAGACAGAGACAGAGAGGGAGAGAATGGGCACGCCAGGGCCTCCAGCCACTACAGACAAACTCCAGATGCATGCGTCCCCTTGTGCATCTGGCTAACGTTGGTCCTAGGGAATCAAGCCTGGGTCCTTTGGCTTTGCAAATGCCTTAACTGTTAAGCCATCCCTCCAGCCCAGCATATTTTAATTTTTAAAATTAAGTTTTAATTGCTTGGTAAATACACTCTTGGTTTTTCTGGGTTTGTTTTTGATGCTGTAGAGAGAGGTTGGAGAGATGGCTCAGTGGTTCAGGCACTTGACTACAAAGCCGAAGGACCTGAGTTTGATTCCCCAGTACCCACATAAAGCCAGATGCGGCAAGTGGCACATTCACCTGGAGTTGTTTGCAGTAGCAGGAAGCCCTGCTGTGCCCAATCTCTATCTCTCTCAAATAAATGAATAAACTTTTTTAAAATTTATTTGTTTTATTTATTTGAGAGAGAGAGTGGCAAATAGAGAGCATAGGTGTGCCAGGGCCTTCAGCCACTGCAAACGAACTCCAGAAGCATGCACCACCTTGTACATCTAGCTTATGTGGGTTCTAGGGAATTGAACCTGGGTCCTTTGGCTTTGTAGGTGAATGCCTTAACCATTAAGCCATCCCTCTCCAGCCCTAAAATATTTTTTAAAAAGATTCTGTGCAGAAAAAGCCTTTTTGTTTTAAAGAGCTTGTTATATGAATTCATGCATGGCTTAGTATCAGTACATAGGCACTCTTTTAGGAGACAGAAGTCTCCCCACTGCCTTTACCCTTAGAGGGCAGGCAGAGCAATGCTAACAAGCTTCTTAATGTGTTAGTACCCTGAAGAAGAGCACTTCCTCATATATTGCATCTACCCTACTGAACAGACACTCATCACACACTGCAAAGGATGGAGCTAGATAGCTTAACAGGTTAATAATGGCTCCCAAAAGCGTTTGGGAGCCAAATATGTAAATTGGAGCAGCATCTTTTTCATTGTTAATAGGAGCTACAATATCTATTGGATGCTCATCATTAGAAGGATGGTGAAGAAAGAGCAAAAGATTGTAGCATGTGGAAAGAAGCCATATGTACTGTGGGGCTAAAGAGATGGCTCAGTAGTTAAAGGCGCTTGCATACAAAGCCTGATGGCTGACATTCAATTCTCTAGCACCCATGTGAAGCTAGACACAAAGGGGCATATCATCTGACATTTGTTTGCAGCAGCAGGAGATGCTGTCGTGTTCATATGTACACCCATGTACACACATGTGCACATTCACACATGTGTACACAAACTTTAAAACTTCAAGTCCACCCACAGTGACCTCACTTCCTTCAGTAAGGCTTTGCCTCTTAAAAGTTCCACAGCTTTCCAAAACAGTGCCATTACAGGGGACCAGGTATTCAAATACATAAGATATGGGGGACTTTGACATTCAAACACGACATATAGGTATGAACATTTATTTTATAAAATTTAGAGAAACACCTGGTATGGTGGTATACACCTTTAATTGCAGTGCTTGGGAAGCAGAGGTAGGAGGATCGCTGTGAGTCCAAGGCCAGCCTAAGAGCCTAAGACTACATAGTGAATTCCAAGTTAGCAAGACCCTACCTCAAAAAAAAATTCAGAAAACAACCGGGCATAGGGGCGCATGTCTTTAATCTCAGCACTCGGGAGGCAGAGGTAGGAGGATTGCTGTGAGTTTAAGGTAACCCTGAGGCTACATAGTGAATTCCAGGTCAGCCTGATCTTAGCGGTTACAGCCTTTGCCTGCAAAGCCAAAGGACTCTGGTTCTATTCTCCAGGACCCACTCAAGCCAGATGCACAAGGTGGCATATGCATCTGGAGTTCGTTTGCAGTGGTTGGAGGCTCTGGCTTGCCTATTCTCTTTTTCTCTCTTTCTCCTTCAAATAAATAAATAAAGTTTTTTTTAAAAAAAAACAAAACAAGAACTTAAGGAAGGTTTTATATTGGATTTACTCTTAGAAGGGGTGCTCCTTTGTAGTAAATTGGGCAGGTAGAATCTCCAGTGTTAGGTTTTTTTAACGTATAAATATATGGTTGTGTTGTATATAACATATACATACAAATGATTTCATGTGTTTTACAGGGAGGAAATTATTTCCCTCGGGGATGGAGACATTCAGACTATGTGTCCCCTTCTATCCATGAAACCTGGAGAATATTCCTATTTCAGTCCCAGAACCATGAACATGTGGGCTGGTCCAGATCACTGGCGCTTCAGGCCACGACACAAACGTATGTACTTGTCGATGGAACTGTAGGACAAGAGGTAGTGTAGTAGATGCTGCTTCCCATGAATAGTCAGCCTAGGGAAAAAAATGCAAATTGCTATCCTCTGTGGTGAAGAACCACAGAGTAGCCTAGTGGCTTGGCCTGGGATAGAGAATTAGTTAACACTGACTAAGTAGGAAGAATGAATGCAGAGTACTCCTCACGCTACTTCCTAGTATTCACATGACTTCAAATAGTGGGAGTAATCGTGGGGCCATAAGGGTCACATGAGAGTCCCTGCAAGGTAGCACTCCATAGCCCTCCAGAGGTGTGCCAGCCTTACAGATTTGCCCTTGTGGGTTAGCCTACTTTTCTGGTGTGTTTTGTTAGGCAAAATTTAGGATGGAAGTGAAGTATATATTGTAGCATTCTGACGGCTATGTTGCTCAGCCATGAATGCTGCGTTCTGGTTGATGAGGTAGATGTATGGATCAAGGGAAGAATTTAGGCCACAGAGATGAACAGTGTGTTGTCTGTGTTCATTTCCACAGAAGATACTGCCTCTCAACTGGAGAACAAAAAGAAGAGTACAAAGAAAGACTTTGAAATTGACTTTGATGATGATATTGATTTTGATAAATATTTTCAGAAAACAAAGGTTTGTGCTTTCTTAAATTATTCTGTAAACTTTTCCTCGCACATGAGATTTTGAAAAATATCTAAAAAAATTATTTATATATTTGTGAGGACACAGAGAATGAGAATGGGTGTGCCAGGGCTTCTTGCTGCTGCAAACAAACTCCAGATGCATGTGCCACTTGTGCATCTGGCTTTATGTGGGTATTGGAAGTTGAACCAGGGCCAGCAGTCTTTGCAAGCAGGTGCCTTAACCACTGAGCCAGCTTCCCACCTTTTTTTTTTTTTTAAGATTTTTTTGTTGTTTAATTTATCTTGTGTTGACAGTTTCCATAATTATAGCTAATAACCTATGGTAATTGCCTCCCTCCCCCACTTTTTGCTTTGGAACTCAACTCTCCATCATACCCCTTCCTCCTCTCACTTAGCCTCTCTTTTATTTTGATGTTATCATCTTCCTATTATAATGGTCTTATATAGGTAGTATCAGGCACTGTGAGGTCATGGATATCTAGGCCATTTTGTGTCTGGAGGAGCACATTGTAAGGAGTCCTGCCCTTCCTTTGGCTCTTGCATTCTTTCTGTCACCTCTACTACAATTGACCCTGGGCCTTAGAAGGTGTGATAGAGATGTTTCAGTGCTAAGCATTCCTCTATCACTTCTGAGAACTATGGTGCCATCTGAGTCATCTTAAAGTTAATGCCATTTGAAAAAAGAAGTTTCTTTAACCAAAAGTGAGAGTGGCATTAATATATGGGTATGAACGTTAAGAGAAGTGCTTACCAGGCAGTTTAGTGAGCACAGTATATATATTTAGCCAAACACCAGCAGATGTTACACCCCTATGGTTCATGACTACCCCATCATAGGGTTTTGTTGTTGTTGTTGTTGGTTTTTCGATTTTTTGAGGTAGGGTCTCACTTTGGTCCAGGCTGACCTGGAATTAACTACGTAGTCTCAGGGTGGCCTTGAACTCCTGGCAATTCTCCTACCTCTGCCTCGAGTGCTGGGATTAAAGGCATGTGCCACCATGCATGGCCCAGACTTAGTTCTTGTGCATGGAGAAAGATCAGGATCTATTTTCATCCTTCTACTGGTACATATCCTGTTTTCCTAGCACCATTTGCTGAAGAGGCTGTCTTTTTTCCAATGAGTATTATTTTTTGCATTTTTGTCCAAGATCAGGTGGTTGTAGCTACTCAGACTTACATCTGGGTCCTTTGTTCTGTTCCATTGATCTACATGTCTGTTTTTGTGCCAGTATCAGGTTGCTTTTGTTACTGTTACTCTGTAGTATAGGTTAAAATCAGGTATGGTGATACCACCAGCTGTATTTTTGTTGCTTTTTCTATTTATATAAAGAATGCCATTGGAATTTTGATGGGGATTGTATTAAATCTGTAGATTACTTTTGGTAAGATTGCCATTTTCACAATATTGATTCTCCCAGTCCAAGAACAAGGGGTGTTTTTCCATTTCCTAGTGTCTTCTGTAATTTCTGTCTTTAGTGTTTTAAATTTTCATTGTAGAGATCTTTTACTTCCTCGGTTAGGTTTATTCCAAGATACTTTATTTTTGGTATATTTTTATTTATTTATTTGAGAGCAACAGAGAGAGAGATAGAGAGAGAGAGAGAATGGGCACATCAGGGCCTCCAGCCACTGCAAATGAACTCCAGACACATGTGCCACCTTGTGCATTTGGCTTACATGGGTATTGGGGAATTGAGCCTCAAATTGGGATCCTCAGGC